>NC_057355.1:2795625-3106250 GCF_016509475.1 Prionailurus bengalensis | reverse complement strand
GCTGGATGCAGCCGTTGACGGAGCAGAAGGCCTGCTGTGGGCACAGGTGAGTGATGGGGCCGGGGTCCGACTGAGGGAGGATCTCATCGAACACTGCTCGTTAGAAAGTAAATATTGATCTTTTGGGGCAAACTGCTTTCAGGAATTTTTCTCGGTGGTCAGTGTGTTCAGGTGATGCCGATCCTGAAGACGGCTGCCTCGGGAGGTCTAGAAACACAGTGAACCAGGCAGAGGCAGGCCTGGCTGGGGTGGGATGTGGTCTCTGAAGACAGGCTCCCCCCTCCGCCCCTGCCGGCCCCCTGCTTGCTCTCCCCTCCCACTACATGTGGTTTCAGCCATGTCCTGTTGTCCAACACTCTCCACTCTACCTCCAACGGTGACCATTAAACAGACTCGTCCTTTGGAGAATGAGCTCCCTGCCTCCGCTCTCTCCAGCTTAGGCCATGCTCTCTGCATGCCCAGGGCCTCGGGACCATAGCCCATTCCCACGGCTGCTGGTCCCACGCTGGACCTCGGAAGAAAGGTGGAAAGTCACAGTTCAGTGTTGGAGATTCTTGAACCGGTCCCAGCCCCAGGGTTCCTGACTCAGTGAGTCTGGGGTGGGGTCAAGGGATTTGCGTTCCTAACGACTCCCCAGACACTCCACTTTCTTTGATAACCACTACCTGAGAAACGCGAAGAACACGACGAAACTGGGGACAGCCGGGTGATGCGCCAAGCTAGGCGGAAGATCTGGCCCAGGAGGCCCAGTCCGTCTCTGGCCTGAGGGCGCTGCAGGGCCCTAGGGGCAGCTTCTGGCGTCAGGATTCCCATGTGCCGGCGCAGGGGTGCAAGCACCTGCCTTCCAGGCCGGGAGAGCCCAGGGCCCGCGTCCTGACCTGCAGGACGCGGGACTTCAGTGTCACATCTGGGAAAATTCAGGACATACCACCCCGCAGGCGGCTGCCATGGGGTGGGGCTCCACGATGCCCTGCCCATTTGGTGGGCGTGTCGATCCCACAACCCCGCCCCTCCCTGCCCCTCCAATCAAAGCTCTGGAGCCTTGGGCCAGCCTCTCAGGGAGGGGCCGGAAGAGGAGGGTGCAGCGACACAGCAGCCAATGGGAAGCCAAGAGGTAGGGATGCTCGGTCAAACTCCTCCAATCACCTGCGGCGTAAGCTCGGGGTTTCACCCACGATTGCAAAGCCGCGAACCTGGGCATCCTCCTCTGTCCCACCCGGACGTGGATGCAGGGCCGGGCTGTTGGGTGTCAGAGTGATTAGTACCGGACCCTGGGGTCGGAGAGCTCAGCGTCCGGGTCCTGAGGTGGCCGCTTGCGAGCTGGATGGGCTTGGGGCACGTGACCTCCCTGGTAGGTAAAAGGCGGTCGTACGCCGGGTCCGCGGCGTGGCGTCGGGGGCACGCGGAGCCGCAAGCGCAGGCCCAGCGCGCTGTCGGGGCTCTTCCCTCCCCCCGCGCTCACCGAGGGCCACCTCCGCCTGTATAGACGACGCGGAGCGTGCTGTGCCCCCAGATTCCCAGGTTGAAACCTACTTCCCGGTGGGGTGGTTCCGAGGTGGCGCCCAGGGAGGACATGGGGTCACATGGGTGGAGCCTGCGGGACTGGGGTTAGTGCCCTTCTAATAGAGACCCCAGAGAGCCCGGGGAGGGGGGCAGAGTCCCACGTGGGGGCACAGCCAGAGGGGCGGCAAGCGGGACTCAGCAGACACCTTATCCCGGACCTCCCGGCTTCCAGAACCCGGAGGTGCCAGCTGTCACTCGCGGAACCCCGAGGTGTAGACTGTCACCTGAGCCCCCTGCCTGTGGTGTTCCGTTCCAGCAGCCGCGGTGGACTTAACACAACCTCCCCCCCCACCCCACCCCTGGCCATTGCACCTCCAGCCCAATGCCACAAAACCCCGGGTCGGCCCGGGGACTGATGTGGGAGTGCCTTCCAGGAGCTCGGACATGGAGGTCACCAGGACGTCCTTTCGTAGACTTCCTGGAGGTGGTTTGTGATGAGGGTCCTGAACCAGAAACAGATATTGGGGAACGAGGGGTCAAGTTTCGAAAGGTGTCCCCAGATCTTCCCTGGGGTCCTTGGAAGGTGGTCGAGGAGAACCTGCCACCTCCCCTCCCGGCTCCCTCTCCCCATTACCTCTGCTCTTTCCAGCTCTCACGTCCCCAGGCTACGCAGGAGCCCGGTGTTTGTCTCTGTCCCTCAGGTCAGCACCCACCGAAGAAGGCTGTCTCTGAATCCAGCTCTGGATGGGCCTTTGGGTCCCTCGCCCCTCCCCCGCTTTCAGGTCTCTTCCTTTTGTCTCTGCCCCTTTTCCACCTCGGTTCGGCTCCCTCAGTTTCCCCTCTTCAAGATCCGGTCGGGTTTTGTTAGGAGAGGAGCTGGGGAACCACAAGATGGGGGACCCGGGATGGCCCACAGCTGGAGGGGACGCTGGGCCAGGGATGGGAACTGTGTCGTTAGGCTGTAGGGTTAAGACGTTTTTCCTTTCTAGGCTTTCTGACCAACTTTTTTTTTTTTTTTTTTTTTTTTTTATGATTTGTCATTGTTGAGAAGGGACAAAAGTCACATTCAGACTACGTCACATGTCGGTGGTGTTGAGAAGCAAGCCATCCCAGCAAGAGGGGATCCCTCGTTCCCTCGTCCCAAATTTCTTCTCCTTTGCTCGTCACCGTGCCCTGAAGTCTCTGTTCCACCGTCCTGTCCGCGCGTCCCGGGAATAAAAGGAATGACCAGTAAAACCCCGGCTGGCGGGGAGCAGGGCGATAGTGTTTCCGTGTGTGGTGTCGGGCAGGGAGGGTGACGGTAGCTCCCAGATCCTGGACAGGAAATACCACAAGGTTTTGTCCCTTCCGGGCACTGGGCGCATCCTGCTGCCCACAGGGGTGACGAGGGACACGGACCCAGCGGAGCACTGCCCAGGCACAAATGCCATTCTTAGGAAGTAAGTGTCCTTTGTGCCAGGCCGGCCGGGCTGAGGCCTCTGCCAGATGCTCGAAGTGGGACGTCAGTGGTGTCCTGGGAATCTAACGATTGAAGCTGGACTCTGTTACCGTTGCAGCCCCACAGCGGACGAGATGTTCACTGACCTCACGGCCACGGCGGACACGCGGAGGCTGTGTGAGAGCTGCTGGACGCACGGAGTGGCGGGCAGAATGGGAGACCAGGTGAGCAGGGCCCCGTACTTGTTGGTGAAGAAGGACACCAAAGGCAGGGGTACGTTTTGAGGAGGACGTTGTTGCTGATGCCCCTGTAAGGCGGGCAGAGGGGGAAGTGGGGCCGCTGGCGGCTCCTGGGGGTTCATCTGAGAAACCGGGGCGGCCTGGGCCGGTGTCCAGCCGTGGTCTGGGCAGAAGGCTCGTCTCTTGACTCTTTAGCGTGTCTGGGACCAGAAGAGAGCTTCTCTGTTGCCTCTCTTCCACATCAAAATACAGGATTGTGGCTAGGTAATTAGAAACTTGGGGTTTCTTTCCCCTGCTGGACCGCAGGACCCAATTACTCCCATTCTTAGTGTGGGCCGCTGCTGGGCCATTTTCCCGAGTTCTGAAATGTTACATATTTGTCCTTGCGACGGTACCGTTTGTGGCGGTGAATGTGCAGTTATCCAGGAAGGTCTCGCATTGTTTTCTTTGGCTTTCCATCGCGAGGCTGGGAGGAACTCGGCCCCTCCTACCAAGAGCTGCGCAGTTGGTCTGACAAGTAATTAGCCCGTAGAAGTGAGTAAGAAGCCTGCCTTCCAGGGGCCACAGACAGATTGGAGCGCCCCCGGGGGCACTTGGCTGGGCGGGAGCACCTGGAAAGCAGGTCAGATTACAAGAGGTAGAGGGTTGGGAGCCCTTCCCGACACCCCTGAGCATTCCTTCTTTGGGCACCTGCTGTCTCGTGTTTTGGTCCCTGTGGGGGTACAGATGTCTGAAGAGTGAGCTTTCAGAGATGAGCAATGATGCCAGATTCCATGTGATAGAATTACAGGCTGTCCGAGGTGGAGGGGCCCTTTGAGAGCAAGCTGACCCCCAGACCAGAAGTCCCAGGTACCCAGCTTGCTTGGTGCCATAGCCGGGTGGTGAGCAGAACCAAATGTACCAGCTTGCCAGCTCGTGCTTCTTTCCCACCATCTGCTGTGTCCGTGAGGAGTCGGGGGATCAGGGGAGGGATGCTCACCCGTACTGTGTGCCGGGCACGGGGCTCAGCGTCGTCCAAGTTCATCGTTCGCTCGGTGCTTCGGGAGTACTTCTTGACCCAGGTTTAAGCTCCAGGCCAGTGGCCTGCAAGTATACATCTAGGGACCTTAGGTGGCTGTTGAATGTCACTCAGGGACTGACGTCTGTGCACCGTGGAAGAGGGAACCCGTGGAAGCACGGTCAGACGCCTGCTCTTCGGGTCCTCTTCTTCCGTCCTGGAGGCTCGGGCCCAAACGTGGTCCTCGGGAGCCCGGGCCACAGTAACAAAACAGCCACGGAGACCAGCACCTCCCGAGCGCCAAGGGGCAGGCGCTGGGCACAGCGTCCCAGTCTGTCCTCACCTCAGCCCTGTTATCATGTCCTCGTTTCCAGAGGGCAAGATCAAGGGCCCACCCAAAGTCACCCGGCGGAGACAGGCTGAACACCACGTCGGCCCGACCCCAACACCGGCGGTCCGCACCACTGACCCGTGCTCTCAGCAGACCGTGCCTTTTCACCGCAACACGGAACACCACAAATTAATTACCAACAGAGCAATTATAGACGTGTTCAAACAAATTGCAAATATGAGTACAAGTGCACTCTATTTACAAAGCCCTGGAAATGCTGTTTGGGAGTTTAGAAAAACACACACTAAGGGGGGAAAAAAAAACAAGGGAGAATTCAAAACCAAATTTACAAATCGTTTGTACAATAATGAGAACTATGTATTAGAAACAAAAGATAAAAACTCAGCAGAAAAAGTAGCAAAGGATGTGATTAGGAAGCTAAAGAAAAGAAGTTGCATACATGGCCCAAAATAAATGGAGAAAAGTTCACATTTTTTGACTAAAGAAACAGAAACCGAAGAAAGAAAAGATTTTGGAAAATGACAAAACCCGGTGTGGGGGATGCTGTAGGGAGACAGACGGTGAGGAAGACACTTTCCTGTGCTGTAATGGGGAGTGTCAGTGCTTTTGAGGACAAGGACCCTTCAGTGGCAATTTTAGCCTTAAAAATATGTATAACCCTTGACTGTCAATTCCGCTTCTAGGGATTTACCCTCGGGAAATAATCTTTAACGTATATAAAGAATTTTCTATTAAATGTTCACCACATTGCTAATGTCAGCAAAAATTGGGCAAAACGTTGAAATTTGGCAAAACAGTAGGAATTGTAATAAGTAAATATACTGTGCATGTAACGGGAAACTAAGTTATCTATTAAAATGGTGCCATGTAAGAATATTCAAGGCATTCCAAACACCTGTAATAGGTTGTTGAGTGAAAACACAGTTTAAAAACAGCAATGCGGTGTAACCCCCATTCTAAAGCACTCCTGACCTTCCCCAGGTGATGAATGGTAACATCACCGAGGGGGGATAAGCCCATTTCGTGTGCATCAGGAAAGGGTGTACTGGGAACACGCATCCCCCCTGGGGCATGTGTACCCCAGAATGCATAACCTGAATCATTAACATGACCATTAACATGATCATGATGGGTGACGCCCCCCCCCCCCCCCCCCCCGCCCTGCCAGCTGCGGGACACCTATGAAATCACTGACCGCTGGCCTGGCTGCTGAGTCAGGAAAACAAGTTACTGTGGAGAACAGTTTTAGGACGATTGACGTCGTCTGAATATGGACTGTGGGCTAGATATCGAGAGATTGGTGTCGATGTTGGCACTATGGTCACCTAAGAGAACTACCTTATTCTTGGGAAACAGACCCTGAAACATTCAGGGGCTAAGGGGCCTCCCGCTTAATTGCAAACGGTCCAGAAGATAAATATCTGTCTATGTTAGAGTAGTGTGTTGTTAGAATCGTCATTTTAATGTTCGCGACCACACGGAATATACTTAACGTGACCGCAACGATATCTGTGGGTCTGTCTCCATTCCTAGGGAGACAGAGAAGAGGGAGCGTAGGTCCGGGTGAGGCGCCCGGGGAGCCCCTTGTACCGTCGTTGGGACGTCTCTGCAAGTTTGAAGCGACGGCAGGACTCACGGTGACGAGAGGCACATTAGCAACGGCACCGTTACTCACCCAAGCGGCAAGAATACTTTCTCCTTGGTGGTGGGATCGCGCTCGGCGTTTATTTCCGTCTCTCTGCAGACACGTGTTTTCGAACATTGTCCGCAGCAAGCGTGTAGAACTGCGTTTAGCTGGTTCACCGAGCAGTCTCAACTCTGGGGGCGTCGCTGGAACTGCCTTAGAAAGAAAACCCCCCGGTCGCAGCCGCGTGCGTTCTCTTCGGGTCCTGGATGGCATCTCATAAACATCGATAAGCTCCACAGTCACTGTGCTTTTTAAAGGACTCTGGCACAGGTCACAGCGTCTGTCCCCTGTCCCCCTGAGAGCTCGTATCCTCTTGCCCCAACGCTGGTCTGGCCTCAGCCTGAGGGAGGAGGGGGCATCTCCCTCCGCTGCCCCGGTCACCCTCCACTCTGGTCTCCGGCGTCGGGACCCTTCTGGCCGCGTCTCCCAAGGGTCCCTTGTGGGAGCTCTTCGGGAGGCCTTGAAGGGGCTTCCTACCATGGCTGCTGTGCGCAGCCCGTCACTGCTCTGGGTCCCTCAGCCAGCGGGCAGTTCATCCCAGTACCTACCGGAAGGCCCACGGGGTCAAAGTGTCCCCGGCTGACCGGCACCCCCACCCCAAGCCGGGTCCTCCTCTGGCCTTTCCCACCTCGCTGCAGGCTACCACCCTCCACCCAAGTGATCCCTCCGTCCTCACTCGCTTCCTCACCCATGCAGCGTACCCACCACGTCTTGTCTGCTCTGTTCCTGAGTATTTCCCCAAACCACTCAGTTTTCCCGCCTTCTTTTCAGGTCACGCTTCGGTCACACCCCCTTAGTCCTGGTGCCCACAACCTGCGGTGACCTCTGAGCTCCAGCTCTTTAGACGTACCCTCGTCTCTTCCTCTCTGTCCCTCCCAGCCCCCTGGCCCTCTGTCCGTGGCCTGCTTGCCTCCTCTGAAGCTTCTGGTCCCGTGAGCGCACGGCTGGGATGGAGAAGGCCCTCAGGGGCACGGGTCGTGCAGATGGGGTTCCGAGTCCATGGGCGGTCCTGGATGAAGACGGGAAACCGTCCCTACCCGCCCCAGTTGGAGGGAAGGGATTTAGGGTGGGTGTGCGGACCGGCTGCTCCCGGGCACGGGGGTCACTGAGCTGCTCCCTCGGTGTCCACAGCCCTGTCTGGATTTGCCCAGGCTCCTCGGTACCTTGTCCCAAAGACCGTCGCATGTGGGGATTCGTGAGAGTCGGTCGGAGATGCTTTTGGAACTTCTGAGATTCAGCTCCTGCACGTGGTTACTGGTCAGCAGAGGCAGACAGAGCTTAGTGGGGTCTGCAGCTCATGCTTGAGGGGTCCCCCAAGAAAACACAAATTTTCACATCCACGGTGCAGAGCCGTGGGGGACCCCGCAAGCCTAGTTGCCTTAGCTTCCGGGTCAGTCGGCCTTTCTGGTCCGAGGCTACAGCTGAGGACAGCGACAGCAGGGCCACGGGACCCCCGTGGTCAGGGCGGTGCTGAGGTCGCGACAGGCCACAGTTGCGCCAGGACCTCCGACTCGGGTCGGGCAGGCTCGGGGCGCGGTCTAGGCTTTGTGTGTGTCATTAGCTGCGCGGCCGTGGAAGATTGTTTCAACTCGGCACCTCGGGTTCCTCTTCTGAAACTAAGTGGGGTCACTGTTCTAAAAGATTCCCCATTCCCCTTGCAGAAACGCATTCTTACAGCTGAATTCAAATGACTCCAGCCCGTTTTGTGCCAGTGAGGAAAGAGCCAAGTGCTTGTAGTGATGATGACCTGGGGGACCCTGGGTGGCTCAGTTGAGCATCCGATTTTGGCTCAGGTCATGATCTCACAGTTTGTGGGTTCGAGCCCCACGTCGGCCTCTGTGCTGACAGGAGCCTGCCCCTGTCAGAGATTCTGTGTTTCCTCACTCTCTCTCTCTCTCTCTCTCTCTCTGTCCCTCTCCTGCTCACGCTCTCTCTCTCTCTCTCTCTCCTTCAAATACAAACATTAAAAAAAACTTTTTTAATTTTTTTTTTAAATCTGTAGCTTAACTATCCCAGGCATGAAAGGCATGGCGTAACCCTCGCTCCCGCCCCACTTGGAAAAAGAGCACTTCGTCGTGGGCTGGGGACTCCCTCTGCTTATCTCGGGAGAGTTCCTGGCCACCGCACTCGCCCTGAGGGCGAGGGCTGCCTCCCCCCCACCCCCCAGTCTCTCTCAGACCCAGCCGGACTGGAGTCCAGCCTCATTCTTCTGCCTGCAAATGACCAGGTTCCCAGCGCCAGTTATCGAAGAGACTGTCTGTTCCCCCCGAATATTCTTGGCTCCCTTGACAAGCATCAGGTGGCCACTCAGGCACGAGTTTCTTTCCGGGCCCCCCATCCTGTCCCCTGGTCCGGGTGTCTGTTTCTGTGCCAGGTTCTTACCATTTCGATTACCAGAGCTTTGTAATATATTTTGAAATCAGGAAGTGTGATGCTTGGTACCTTCTCAAGACTGCTTGTGACGCTTCCACGGTCTTCTGTGGTTCCATAGAGGTTTTGGGATTGTTTGTTCTATTTGTGTGGAAAATGCCATTGGAATTTAAAAACAAAAATTTTTTTAATGTTTATTTATGTTTGAGAGAGACAGAGACAGAGTGTGAGCGGGACGGGGGCAGAGAGAGAGGGAGACAGAATCCCAAGCAGGCTCCAGGCCCTGAGCAAGCCGTCAGCACAGAGCCCGACGCGGGGCTCGAACTCACAAACCGCGAGATCATGACCTGAGCTGAAGTTGGAGGCTCGACCGACTGAGCCACCCAGGCGCCCCTGGGGTTTTGATCAAGATGCATCAGGTCTATACGTGACATCGGGTAGAGTGGACATTCTAACAATATTAACTCTTCCAGTCCGTGTAGACTGGCTATCTTTCCATTTGTGTCTTTGTCAGTTTTTTTCATCACTGTCTTATGGAGGTCAGTGTAGAGATCTCTAACTTTTGTTTTTAAAGTTTATTTATTTTGATAGAGACAGAGACAGCGCAACGAGGGAGGGGCAGAGAGAGGAGAGAGGGAGGGAGGGAGAGAGAGAGAGAATCCCAAGCAGGCTCCACCCTATCAGCGCAGAGCCTGACTCAGAGCCTGAACCCATGAAACCGTGAGATCACGACCTGAGCCGAAACGAAGAGTCTGACGCTCAGCCGACTGAGGCACCCAGGGGCCCCGAGATCTCTCACTTTTTGGTTAAATTTGTTCCTAAGGATGTTATCGTTTTTGGTGCTATCGTAAATGGCATTGGTTTCTTTATTTCTTTTTCGGGTAGTTCACTGTTGGTGGGTAGAAACACAGCTGATTGTTGTGTGTGGATGTCGTGCCCTCGCCGCTTCGCCGCATTTATCCGTCCTGACGGTTACCGGGTGGAGTCTTCAGGATTTTCCTCACGTAAGATCACGTCATCGGCAAACAGATGACTTTCCTTCTTCCTCTCTGGTCTCCGGTGCGTCCTTTCTCTACCCACTTTGTTGAGAGTTTTTATCCTGAAAGGACGTTCAGTCTCGCCAGATGCTGTTTCTGCTTCAACTGAGATGATTGTGTGATATTTATCTTTCGTTCTGTTACCATGGTGTCCTACACCACTCACAAACAATTAACTTGAACTGGATTAAGGGGTTAAATGTAGGACTTGAAAGTGTAAAACTCCTAGAAGAAGACATAGGAAGAAAGCTCCTTGACCCTGGTCTTGGCCAGGATGGTTTGGAAAGGGCACAGAGAGCACGTGAAACAAAAGCAAAACCGAGTAAGTGCTGCTGTGTGAGACTAGAAAGTTTCTACACAGCAAAGGAAACCATCAACGAAACGAAAGGGCAGCCTACCAAGCAGGACACAGTGTGTGCAAACCATCTATCTGATCAGAGGTTGATTTCCAGAATATATGAGGAACTCCTACAGCTCCATCGCGGAAAGATAAAAATCGGACTTCAAAATGGGCAAAGGATCTGAACAGACCTTTTCCCAAAGAAAGTACGCAAATGATCACCAAAAGCCCGAAAAGGTGCTCGACAACACCAGTCAGAGAAATGCAAATCGAAACCACAATGGGGTGTCACCCTGTACCCCTTAGGAAGGTAGAATCCGAACAAGAGACAGCAAGTGCCGGCGAGGACGCGAGGACGCGGAGAAAGGTGAGCCTCCTGGCTGTGGGTGGGAATGCGAACCGGGGCAGCCGCCCCGGAGCACAGGATGCAGGTGCCTCAAGAAATTAAAAACAGAACTGCCCTCATGATCCAGCAGCCACACTTCTGGGTATTTACTTGAAGAAAATGACATCACCAATTGCAGAGAATATGTGCACCCCCATGTCCGTTGCAGCTCTGTTTTCAGTAGCTGAGATATGGAGACAAGATAGGGAAGGACCCTAAATGCGCACCCAGGAGCGGATGGGCGAAGAAACGCGAGATACGTTACCTATTTTTGTGTGTCATCAAGGAGGAGATCCTGCCATTTGTCGACGTGGATGGACTTCGAGGGCATTGAGTTTCCGGGAATAAGGCAGAGAAGGACAGATCCCGTAGGATTGAATGTGTGTGTGGAAGCTAGAGGTGCTGACCTCCCCGAAGCAGGGAGTGGACTCATCATTGGTCACTGCTGGGGGCGGGGGGCAGATAAGAAGACGTGGGTCAAAGGGTACCGGCTTCCAGTGTCAGGTGAGTAAGTTCCGGGGAGCTGACGCACAGCATGGTGACGGGGGCGAACACTACTGTGTTGTGCGCTCGAAAGTGGCTAAGAGGGTAGATTTGAAATGTTCTCGCCACCACAACAGAACGGAGATCATTTGAGGTGAGGGATGTGCTAACTACCCCTTTTGTGGCAAAGATTTTATAACACGCGTGTATTATCGAGTCCTCATATCGCACCCCTTCAACTCACACGGTGTTGTGTGTCAGTTATACCTCAGTGGAGCTGGGGAAAGACAGACGTGGGGTCGGGGGCCGAGAGGAAAGAAAGACAAGAGGAACACGAGGAGAGTCCCCTTTTCCATCCCGGGTTCATATGTGACCCACAAAGTCAAGCGTTGATGTAAGCAGAATGGGTCTTGACCCCCTCCCTGTGTGCTTCTTTCTTTCTGGGGCCCCTGCCCTCGGTCCCAGAGGCTTCACATTAACCCCCCATGACCGCCTGGGCCTCCCTGACCACGCACGGTGGCCCTTGTCCCTGTCGCATCCCACACGCGCCCTCCCCGGCCCTCAGTCCCTGTGACGGCAGCTGAGCTGGTTGACGTAGGGGTTTCATTCTCGGGCACCTTATCCCCGGGGAGTAAGTAGCACTTCTGTGACCCATCTACATGGGTCCCTACTTGTGGGGATATCGGACAGAATAAGGAAACGAATGTGAAAGTGGGCTGAGTGGACGAAGACCGTTTCTGGAAAGGAGGGTCAGGTGCCCCCCTAGAGATGACTTGTATTCATGGCGCCTCCCCTCCACCCCTCAGATCCTCTCGTTCTCTGAGTATTCCAGGCCTCTCCCCAGATGGAGGGGGGCGGCAGGGTCTGGGTGGGGAGGAGGGGGGCAGAGGCTGTTCACAGGTGCGGTTCGTCTGCAGGCTGGATGCCCCCTCGTGAGATGCGGGTCTCGGGGACGGAGGCAGGAGGGCTGGAGGGGGGGAGGCTGAAAGGGCCGGAGAGCCCAGAGCCTTGCTGCCTGGAGGTGACTTCGAAAGCTCTACTGGCCTAGAGCCATGGTGTGAGCTGTTAGAAGTTGCTTTTAAGGGGGCACCTGGGTGGCTCAGTCGGTT
This sequence comes from Prionailurus bengalensis, assembly GCF_016509475.1. Classification (NCBI taxonomy): domain Eukaryota; kingdom Metazoa; phylum Chordata; class Mammalia; order Carnivora; family Felidae; genus Prionailurus; species Prionailurus bengalensis. The sequence continues at coordinate 3,094,310 of NC_057355.1, read as the reverse complement.
GAGCGTCCGACTCCTGATTTCGGCTCAGGTCATGGTCCCAGGGTCATGAGTTCAAGCCCCATGTTGGGCTCTGTGCTGACCGTTGAGCCTGCTTGGGATTCTCTCTCTGCCCCTCTGCCCCTCCCCTGCTCGCTCTCTCTCTCTCTCTCTCTCTCTCTCTAAAAAAAAAGAAACTTTTAAGAAGGATCCACTTGCTGGGGATCAGGTCTGACTGCCCAGCTCAGGGAAGGGAGAGTCACAGCTCTGAGGGTGGTTGTCCCAGGAAAGCAGACGTGGCCAGGGAACACCGGTGCCTTCCCGGGAGACACTGGTGTTTGGAGGGTGGGGAAGAACATTAGGATTCTCGTAATACTGGCAATGGTCTGAGGACTAAGGCTGTCCTCGGCAGGGATGGGCGCAGGCCGACAGGGCGGGGGGCGGGGGAACCACGTAGCCAACAGCTCAAGGGACCCTACGGCACACTCTGCTTGTCACTCACACGTTCCGTGGTGGGTCTGTGTTCATACGGGCACACCCGTGTGTGAATGTTTCCTTCGGGTAATTTCTGAAAAGTGGGGTTAGAGTATCAAAGGGTATGTGCCTTACTGACCTTGGCAAGACCCTGGAAGCATGCTGGAATGAGAAACCGCATTTGATGAGAGTGGGGAGAAGCAGGCATTCCCTGTCGCCGGTGGGATTGGAAGATGCCCCCTTTGTGGAAAGGAACGTAGCAGTCCGGCAGGCTTTGACATCTAGCGCGATCCGCGTGCCTGTCCGGTGTTTCCGTTTGGAGTCCGTCCCAAGGAAGTAAAGTAAAGATGGGCAAAGATGTTTTTGCTAGGCTCTGGGCAGCACTGTATGTGGTGGTGAGAAATGAGCGAACCCCCCCCCCCCCCAAGTCGTGGTGTCAGGGGACTGGTGGAGTAACACAGGACACGTCTGGGCACTAGAGTGCCCTTCCTTCAACGTCGTGCTGTTCAAGTGTGTTTACGGACGTCGGTGGTCTCCACACAGCGCGTGCGCGTCGAGGCTCCTGGGGCTGAGATGTGCCCGCCGCCCTCAGCTCTGGGCCCCCATTTCCTTTCTGAGTCAAGGTCAGTGGTGGGGCTCCACGGGGTCCCTGCGGCCCCTCCCCGGGCCGGATCGGCCTCCACGAGGGCTGATTGAGGGCTGGGTGGGGTACCTGTCTGCTGGGCTCCCTCTCCCTGGGTTTTGGGGAAATAGGGACACTTTCCCCTAGCCGTTCGCAGCACTAACACGCAGTGTCCGCCGTTCATCCATGTGGACATCTGGGTCCCGGGGGAGGAGAGACCCGAGGCTCCGGGCTCAGAGCGGTGTGCGGGAAGGCATGCGGGGGCTCCTGGCAGTGTGGGCACTGGCTTCCACGGGCACTTCTGCGCCCCCACCCCCTCGCCGGGACTGATGGACACTCAGCGGTCAGAATTTTATCCCTATGTTCTTATCTCCTCTGTACTTTTTCTAACCTCAGGATTGGGGTCGTCTCTAACCCTCCCTGCCCTTTTTTTTTTTTTTGCTTCTGAGAACGTCTCGATGTTTTCCCTTGAAATCTAAGGAAATCAGTGGTGCCCAGTGCCCACACTCCACAGCGTTGGAGGAATTCTAGGACCCGTGGAGCTTCAGGGGCGTGTGGGGGCGTGAGACCGGGACGTCCAGCGGGACCGGGCCTGTGGGCTGTGGCTTCAGTCCCCGCACATCCTTCCCACTGAGGGAGCGAGGGCTGGGCCGGGCGGTGACCAGGCACGCCTCGGTTGGCCGGGACTCGCTGATCTGCGTGCGGAACGTCTTTCCCAGCAGCACCCGTTAGTAGACCGGACGGCAAGGTGCGATTCCTCTTGTTCTAGGACAACTGATTGCGAAGACAGGTGGAATAATGTGTTTGATAATTTGAATTAAAGTAATAGCAATAATACTAATAGCCATGACCGTTTGTTGAGAAACATAACATACTGTATGTGACCTGTCAGACACCATATGTTATGCGTTCTGTGCTACATACACGTTAACATCGTTACACCTTACGTGTTACTTTATTATTTAGAATATATCGTGGCCAGAGACTAGCAATTGTATCCCTCCTGCCTGAGCTTTCCTCATTGCTAACTCAAATCCAAATGTGAGTGGTTGGGTTTTGGGGGGCGGTGACGGTGGCCGGCAAAACCCTAGCCGTCAATTTCTGATGATCCGTTAGGGTTTTGTGTTTTCAGGATGGGGAAGGCAGGGAAGTGGCCTGAACCCTGGGCCTGGGAAGAGTAATGAGGCGGAGTTATTGGGCTGGTGGGGACTCTCTGGGTCGGGGGCTGGGAGGGGCACTGTGCGTGCAGGTTGGTGGACCCTCTGGGGGGGGGGGGGCTGGGACGGCCGCTGTGCGTGCAGGTGACGGTCTGGACAGGGGCTGTAAGTGGCCTTGCTGAGAACCGTGAGGAGCAGGGGACAGGGGGCCAGTGCTCACCAACCAGCAGCCAACGTGGGAGCCCAGGGCACCTCCTTGCTTGGGAGTTGGAAGTTGGGGCACTTCTTGAGGGGTTATTGTAGGGTTCGCTTTGACTGTCGGTTCGGTTTCCCTGAGGGCCAGGTGAGATATGCGATGACAGATTAGGGTTCAGGAGAGACCTCAGTGGGCCTGACTGCTGACAGCCGTGTGGCTCCCAGAACCAGGTCCCGGCCAGGCGTCCCGTGCAGCCATGAGAGGGAGCCGGAGAGTGTCCCACTGGAGAGGAGACGGGGCCTGAGCGTCAGGGCGACCCAGATACTGGCCCATGGGGCGTGTCCGGGGCTGGTGAGACCACACCTGGATTTGTCCTTGGCTCCGAGCGCCCCAGATGCCCCCTTTCTCAGCCCCCCGGGGACCCTCTCCCCTAAGCCCTGCCCTCTTTCCTTCCCTCCCCACCCGGGTGGCCCTGAGCCTCCTCAGCCTCCTTGTCCTGCCTCCAGCCCCTGGAGCCCAGCCGGGAGGCTCCAGGACCCCCTCCTCCCCAGAGCCCCCCTGCCGGCCTTCACCCCACCGCCAGATGAGTCTCCCTCCGCGGGAGCATCGGTGGATGTGCGGCCCTGCATCTCCCACCCCCGCCAGCTCTCTGTGAAAGCCTGGCCTGCGCGGGCCGTTCTGAGCCAGGCAGGGAGGTGCGGGCGGAGCGGAGACCGCACGTAGGGCTGTGGCTGCCTCCCCTGCGTGCCACTCCCGGCCCGCCAGCATGCACACGCTCCGTGGACCTGCGCACTGATTTCCAGGCCCGAGTACCCGCCGGAAGGAGACAAACAGCTGTTTTCCGAGGGTGCTCATGAGCGGCTGCTGTGCTCGTGGTCACCCAGGAGACACGACTGTCCGCAGCAGGGCCCGCGCACCCCCGGATAGAGGGCACGGCGTGGCCCCGTGGGCTGGCGTGCTCTTCCGGGCCGGCTGTCCTGTGGGAGGAACCAGCTGTGCTGAGGGCCTGGGCCGCGCAGCCCCTGTGTCGAGAACTCGAGTGTCCGCGAGCTCCGGGCACCTGTCTTCCCGGGGGGGAGGGGGGGGCCCTGGGCGCGCTTCCTCGGACCTGGTGCACCTGGTCCCCGCTGGTCGCAGGGACCGGGTCACCTCTGCGAGCCTCTCCTGGCCCCTGGCATCCCCTAGGACATGCAGGCTCCCACGCCTGTTCCACGCAGACCCTCCAGGAAGGACACGTGGAAGTCTCCACGCTCCCCAGACGCCCGAGACCCCGAGGGGGCCTCCCTCCCCACAGCTAGCTGCCCACGCCGACCGAAGCTCCGTCTCCCGCTCTGTGCCCCGCAGGTGCTCCCATATCCTCACCGGAGTGATCCCCAGGCACACGCGTAGCCTGGTTTGTCTGCCAGTGGCGCGGCCCAGGACGTCCCGGGCCATCACGTATTAGCAGAGCTTCTTTGGGGAGCTGTGGGCCACCCAGCAGTTCCTGCAGGGGGCCACACGCGGACAACTTACAGCCTCCCCTGTGACGTTCCAGTTGGCCAACCTGCCGGGAGGGCTGTCCCCGGCCCTTCGGCCCTTCCGCCCACGCAGCCCTCAGCCTCAGCCACTTTGCTGATTCGCTTCCCTCTCTCTCCCAGTCACCCCTTCTCAACTCCGCTCCTGCGTATCTGCGGCTGTAGAAGTGGCTGGAGAACAGAGGGTCTTTACAGGACCGGCTGCCTCTTCCTCAGAAGGCTACTATGGTTATAAAAGGCAAAGAAATCGCCTTCCTTTACAGAGTCAAGTTTAACGAGCCAGGAATTCCCCATCTCGCAGGTTGACGTTGTACACGAGGGGCACCGACACGGTGTGCACGTGGGTCGCTGCGTGGGCTCCTTTCCTGGACTCCCCCCGGGAGTTTGCTCGCTTCCCCACAAGCCTCGGAGCGTGAGGGTGCCTCATTGCCCCCAGCGGGGTCCCCCCCACCTTGTGTGCTGACCGTGCCCTCCCTCAGGTCAACCCTTCATGGAGGCACTAAGGATTCTCTCTTCTTTGTTTTTGTTTTTTTAAATGTTTATTTATTTTCAAGAGAGAGAGAGAGAGAGAGAGACATATCGTGAGCTGGGGAGGGTCAGAGAGAGAGGGAGACACAGAATCTGAAACAGGCTCCAGGCTCTGAGTTGTCAGCACAGAGCCTGACGCGGGGCTCGAACTCACAGACTACGAGATCATGACCCGAGCCGAAGTTAGACACTTAACTGACTGAGCCCCCAGGCGCCCCAAGAATGCTCTTTTGTCCTCCTCCTCCACCTTCCTTGTTAAATTAATGGACTGTATTTTTTTTTAACGGAATGGTTTTATATTTACAGAAGTGAGTGAACAGAACGGAGAGCTCCCGGGCACCCCCCTGCTGCCCCACAGACTGCCCCTTCTGGTCATCACCGGCTTGCCTCAGCATCGCGGTACATGTGTTAGAATTCGTGGAACGATTCTGGCACGCTGTTGTTGACTAAAGTCCAAGTTTACGGGCCGGATTTCCCCTGGCGTCTCTTCTCTGCTCCAGACCCCATCCAGGACACCACATTACAGTCCTTAGTCCTCGGGTCTCCTCAGGCTCCTCCTGGTGGTGACAGTTCCCCGGACTCTCCTTGTTTTTGGTGAGCTCGGCGGGTCCGCTCTTGTGCAGCATATGGCCCTCTGCCGGAATCTACCGGACGCATTCTGCACCATCAGGCCAGGGCTCTGGGCTCTGCGAGGAAGGTCACGGGCACCGTCGCACTGTCTTCAGATGCCATCGGCGTCAGTGGCACACGGGCTGCCGACCCCGGCCGGGCCACCCGGCCGAGGAGAGCTGGCAGGCCGCCCTGGGAGGTCGCTCCTTCCTGCCCCTCCGCCCGCCGTGGCGTTTGAGGGGGGAGCACACAGCCGCCATCAGGGGCCTGGGACCAAGGGGCCTGTGCACCTGCCTGAGGGCAGGGAAGGCACACGAAGCGTTCCCAGCCCTTCCGCGTGGGACACTTGTCTCTTCTCTCATGTATTGCTTTATCCCGTCACTTATTTACAGCAGGATGGACTCGGCGGTGTTTATTTTACGCCCCGGCGTCTAATCCGATACTGCTTCGCTGACTTCGTTGCTCAGGTTGTTGGCGCTCCGGCTACGGGGGCTCTCTCAGTCGGTCTCCCGGCCCTTTGACGATCCCGCGTCCGCGCCCTGCGTGTGTCCTCACTTTCCTCGTGGGGCGAGCTGCTCCCTTCGCTTTTTTTTCATCCCTGGCCCTGTTCTCAGCTCTCTGTTTTCACAGCGAAACGTGCCTCAGCTTCCCCGGGGCCCAGAGCAGGTCCAGCCCTCTCCCGTGGCCGCCCGGTGGCTCTGAGCAGGAGTCACTCACTCCTCCTCGTCACTGCACAGGGACTTGGACAGGGGGAGTCGGCAGAGGACCGGAGTCCGAGCCTTCCCCTGCAGGGTGCGGCCACTTCCTTGCAAGTGGGGGGGGGGGAAGGGGGGTGCCTCCTTAGCCCCCACCTGGAGCAGCCCCCCGCACTACGCTGCCCCCGAGGGAAGGCGGCCGTGGCCCCTCGGCCCGTCCCCGCCGGGACACCGCCCGGCCTCCGGCTCGGCTTGGGCTGTCGGCAGTGCCCCTCCCCACCAGGTAACAGAAACACGCCCTTGGGGGTAACTCCCCAGCAGCCAGCCGTGGCCCCGCGGGCAGCTCTGAGCTCCGCTCCCCCCACCCCCCACCATGGAAAATTGTCCGCTGCGGCCAGGGGGAGGTGTGACCCGTGTCGAGTCGAGGTTACTCACCACAGGATGGCTTTGGGCAGGGGGGGTTTCAGTGACATTCAGCAATGGGAAAAGACACAAGCCTCAACTGCTCTATTTTTATGAGAGGGCGTGCATATTTATATATCGGCCTCATATTTAAATGTTCCAGTTTGGGCTATGGTTTTTTGAAAAAGTACTATTTTTTTTTTTCCTTTTTATAGAAACAGAGTTCACTTTGAATTGTGGCAGGTTTTTTTGTTTGTTTGTTTTTCAAAGAGAAGTCTGCGTTTGAACTGCACGACAACCACACGAACAGGATTTCAAGAAATCCTACGGGACCCCACCAGAAAGGGAACGGAGGGGTTGTCTGCTGTGTTGCTCACGGCCAAACGTCATTGTCACTGGGGCCTGTGGTCCCGACCACAAACATGTGACCGAGGACACGGATGGGGAGGCTGAGCTGAGTCAGATCTTCCGCTCGCCTTAGCGTTGGCTCTGCAGAGGGCAGCGTGGGCCCCACTCCCGGGCCTGACTCCCCGGGGTCTGACTCCCGGGGCCGGGGAGTGTGGGCCGTGCGTCGCTGAGCCCACCAGGAGGGTGGGCGTTAAACGCTTCCGCGGCCCCAGTGGGGGGCCAGACCCTCGCTCGCGTTGAGCTCGGGAGGGAGGATGAACTCGGGTCTTTGGATGCTGGGGCGAAGAAAACCACCCCGTGGAAGTCCACGTTCCGCGGACCGGCTCCCTGACGTCCGGGCCCCACGTCCCGCGCTCACACTCGCCACGGGATGGGCCCGCGGTCGCCCTACCAAGTGCCCATGGTTGCGGTGTGGCTCCGCGTGCCGGGCACCGTGTCAAGTACGCCGCGGGTTTGTGTGACCCCACTGGAGCCTCGTCCCCGCGTCCCCGTGTCCCCGCGAGCAGGTGACATCACGCTCCTCCGTCCACAGACCACCGAGCAGGGGCTCGGGGAGGTCGGTGAGCCGTGGGGCTGGGGTCAGAGCCTTCACCTGCCCCCCTGTAACCACGGGTCCCGGCACAGGAACCAGAAGACCTAGAGCGCGGTTCCGTGTCTGCCCCTAACTGGCCGGCTCGGCGGGAGCAAAGCCACTGGCCACGTGTGACCCCCCGATGCCCTGCGGGTCACAGGGAGCCGACTGCCCCTGCCCCGTGCCCGTCAGGCTGCTCTGGAAAACACACGTGTGTGCACGTGACGTGTCCCCGCTGCCAGTGGTGACGGGCCTCCGTCAAAATGTCCCCTCTGGAGGCACGTCCTGCTCTCCAGGGGACGCTCCCACGTACCGTCCCCGGGGCAGGCCTGCGGGCGCAGCAGGAGAGGCGGCACCTGCCGTAGGCGCCGCCGGGCCCTCGTGCCCCGGAGCTGGTCGGGGGAGGCTCCGTGGCTCATCCTCCGGACCTCACCCGCGGTCAGACTCTGAACTTGCCCTCCTCCCAGCGGGACGAGACTGGGATGAGCCCACCCAGTCCCCGAAGTAGGCTGTCCTCCTGTCCCACCCTCCCCGGCGGGAGTTCATATCTCCGGCAGCCTGTGTCCCCGCCACGGGCCCAGTGGCCACTGTGCCCTCGCCAAGCCACCCTCCACCCGGCCACGTAGACCCCTGCCCGTCCCCGTCTGTGGCCCACCCCCTTGCAGGGCAGCCCCGTCACCCTGGCTGCCGCCTTCCCCAGCCTCACCTCGCCCCTGCCCCTGCCAGCCTCGCTCAGGGGCTCGGGGGGGCTCTGGGGCCCCCGCCAGCCTCACTCCCTGCTCCGCCTACCCTGACCCTCCCCTGGAGCTCTGCTCCGGCGACACTCTTCCAGAAAATCCTCTGTTCCCATCACCCCTACTAGGGGCTTCTCCTGGAGCTCCCCCTCCGCCCCCCTTGGACTTTGTACTTCTCCCCTCCATGAGGGCAGGGACTTGAATGGACAGGTCCTCGTGCCTGGTTAACGCCGGCAGAAGGGATGTTCTCGGCTGGGTGGGTGACCGCGGGGCCGGGCACGTGGTGGCTGGGCCTCTGGTTGGACCCTGCTCGTGCTCCCCGAGGCCGTGTGGGGTGCTCCACCCCCTCTGGGGGCCACCCGCGCCCTGACCCTCCCGCCCGTCACCGAGCCTGCAGGCTGGCCCTACGCAGCAGCGCGAGCACAGGCAGGGCCCGCGAGCAGCAGAGGTGAAAGGTGCCAGAGTGGGTGCCCGCTGGCCCCGCGGGTCGGGCTCGGGGAGGAGTCTGAGCGGCTCTCCTCCTTTCCTGGCCGACTCGGGGTAAATCCCCATCGCTGGCCAGCATACAGATAGAAGAAACCAGCTGAAAATCCACCCGCTCCCCTGAGGCAGAAAACCATCGGACTTTACCACATTCACTTGAGCGAAGAAAACGTCAGTCAGATTTGCTCAGAACAGGATAGAAAAGTGCGTCCCCTCCCGTGTGTGCAGTTGCAGCCACGTAATGCGTGATCTCCTGTCTTGGGGCAGATTCCTCCCTTAACACAGGTGCCACGGAGGAAGAGCCACGGCCGTGGTACCCGCAGCCTGCATTCTACTGGGACAGGCCTGAGGGCGACGGGAGAGGACAGACGGGACAAGGCCTCCTGCGCCTCCTGCCCGAGACACTCCGTGGGCACTTGCTGTGAGCGGTAACCTCTCTCGTGTCTTGCCACGGACCTGTGAGGAATATAAATGCTGGTGGATGGGAGCAGGGCCCAAGCGGACTTCGTGGACAGAAATGCAATTCTTATGGAATGCAAACCAACAAACAAACTCAGCAAAATTCTCCGCAGTCTAGAATCTTCTGGGAAAGTGTTGCCCTAAATTACGGAGTCTGTTCATCGAGATGAAAGTCTGTGTCTCAGGACATAATTATTATTTTAACCATTTTGGAAGGAAATGATTCTCCCTGAAGGCTGAGCTCCTTGAAGGCAGAGTTGTGTCTGACTCCCCACATCAGCCGTGGGGCCCGGCTGTCGGGATTGTCTTGCTGGCACCTCTTTCTCGTTTTCTTCCTTTCTCCCAGAACCTCCGCGCTGTTGGGGGCTTTCCTGGGACCCTTCCTTTCCCCCTTCTCCTTGCATATTGAAACGGTCAGGGAGATATGAGCAAGATTAGGTAAACCTTCCACGAGAGCTATTTCAAAGAGGTCAGTTCGGATGGGAAGTATGCCTCCCTGCCCCCAACACTTCCCTTTCCTCTTCCCTGATGACTGGAATTTAGATGTGATGACTGGAATTGCAGCAGCCATCTTGTGATCATGAGGTGACTTTGAGGCTGGAAGCCACGTGCTAAGAATGGTGAACAAGAAAGATAGAAGGTTACCGATGAGATCAAGAGCCACCCCAGTCTTGGACTCCCTACCTCCAGGTTTCCTGTTATGTTGAAGAAACTGCCCCCCCACCCCGCCCTGCCAGGCTTGGTTCAACCGCTTTTGTTTGGGGTCCCTGCAACTAGTGGCCAAAGCAATGGCTAACTAATGTGCTCGCAAAGAGCCTGACGTAGAGGAGGGACTTGGTAAAAGACAGGATGGGCCCATGGTATGGTCTTGTAACGAGCCCTCAAGACCTTGAGGGATGCGAGGCTATTTGTCTTGTAACGTGATGGCCCAGATTTCGCACTGACTCCTCGTTCACGACCCTTCCCGTCGGGACTTTCCGGCATGTTGGGTGCCACTTTCCAGCCTGTGCTGTTGGCACATTCCTCCGTCCGCTTCTAGTTTGTTCCTTCTGATCTGCTGTGAGTGTAGAAACCCTCCCTCTGATTGTGTTAGAGCTGCACGTTGAGTAAGAGCACAGGGGCTCTGAGCGAGGTGGACCCAGAGGCTGGCCTTTGAATATGGGTGAGGAGAATGCTCCTGTGGGTGAACTGTGTTTTCGTTTGGGCTGCTCAGAAGCCTTTGTAGTCATTTCTCCCTTTGGCCACATTTCAGGCCCGCCAGTTTGCTGCAGAGGTGGCTCTAGAAGGGTGTGAATCCTGAGAGCTGCAGCCCAAGCTTCTGAGAGCCCGTGCACGGGGAGGGCGGGGTCAGCGTCGTGAACAAATAAATACTCAGTGAGGCTTCGAGCTCCCGTCAGCCGGGCTGACTTTGGAACTAGATCGAAGTTCTAACAAGATAGGTGACTTAAGTCACTGGTGGTTTTCAGGCCTTTCTTCTTTGTGTGCTTTGAAGGGTCCTGCTGAATTGTTCGCTAAAAACAGTTCCAGGGCAGAGACGGATCTAGAAAGAGGCCGTGACACGGACAGGAGGTGTTGACACAGGAGAGTTAAGAGTGAATGAAGCAGAGACACGAAGACTAACGTGGACATTTCCTAATTGGTCCCAAGTGTGCTTCCACTGACCCCTCCCATTTAGCCCTGAGGGCTCCAGTAAGGAGACCCGTGCAGACAGGGCCCTCCTGCACAGGCGGGGCCGAAGGAGTCCCAGGCCCACGCTAAGGAGGCCCGTGTGCTTGCGGGAGGAAGCCGAAGATGCGGTGTTGTCGGGAGATGCCTGGGCACTTCTTACGGGGTGGAGACAGGTAGTGACCCGTGCCGGGCGGGTCACGAGGCGTGTGCTTGGCATAGTGCGAGCGCCCGTGTCCTCTGCACGTTTCAGTAATGCTGGGGTTCTAGACGCCCATGCCGATAGGGGTCCGTGTGCGGCGTCAGAAGGGGGAAGCAGGGCCCCAAGAATGATACGGGCCAGAGACACAGGGAGACTCCTGCTCAGCACGTGGGACGTGTGCGTGCGCATGCACACGTGTGTGCACGTGGATGGGTGTGTGTGCGTGTGCGTACATGTGAGTGTGTATGTGTGCTTGAACACAGTCGGTGACGTGGACCCGGGCCGGGAAAGGGATCAGACGCGGTTCCTGAGTGGGACAATCAGATCTCTCGGGGTGGGGATCTTGGGGCCTAAAACTTCAGACTTTGGCCCACTCACCACTCACTGCAGGCCAGCAGCGGGAGGTACCGGAGCGTGGCCTCACCTGCTGTGGCTCCTGCCTGCACATGTGTCCCTTTGGTTGGGGGCCCTGTGGAGGAGGAGAGGAGCAGGTATTTGATTAGATTTTACTTCATCTAATTATAGGCCAATGTCTTCTTGGTAATCGTTTCATTCAAAAATTAAGACAAATTAAAAAAAATTTTTAATGTTTATTTATTTTTGAGAGAGAGAGAAAGAGAGAGAGAGCGCACGCGCGCGCGTACACACAAGTGGGGGAGGGGCAGAGAGAGAAGGAGACACAGAATCGGAAGCAGGCTCCAGGCTCCGAGCTGTCAGCACACAGCCTGACACGGGGCTCGAACTCACAAACTGAACTGCGAGATCATGACCTGGGCCGACGGACACTCAACCGACTGAGCCACCCGGGCGCCCCATCATTCAAAAATGTTTAAATTACAGAGGTTTCCATGTGTGATGCAAACCTTTTAAGCAATCCAGAAGCTAGTGCAGTAAACAGTGAAAATCTCCTGTTTCTCCTCTACTCCCCTTCCCGGTGCAGAGTGAACCCTTACGTGGAGTCAGACCTACACTTCCAGACCTTTCCCTGGGCAAACACACACACACACACACACACACACGGACGCAGTGAGATGATCCTGTATGTATCCTAACCTACAACTGAAGAAACCTCAGTCTATCGTGGTTCTCTTTCCGCGTTGATACATGTATATTTAATTCATTCCTTTCTTACCCGCTCTGTCCTGGTCCATTGTGTGGATCGTCGGTAATTTGTCGAGTCACCCCTTATCAGAAGGCACTAGATGGTCTCCGGTGTTCTGCTGTTAGAGACATATTAACGAGGGCATGAGCAGTGAGGTGAGCGACCGGCACTTCGTAGGACACGGTCCTGGAGGAGGGTCACCGGATCAGAGGGTGTCCCGGCCACGGCCGGTCGACAGGCACCATCACAGTTCCCGCCCCACAGCGTCTGTGCCCTTGTTCCGACGAGCAAGCGTAGTGAGTAGCAAGCCCGAGCGAGCCCCACGCTGAATGCCCGTCCCCTCTCCCTCCCCACGCCCCTTGTTGGCCACAGTTTGACCTTTGCCGTCACCACCAGCAGCAGCCAGCCCCGCGTGTCGACACGTCTGGGGAGTGCAGGCTCCGTGCCCGGGGTTCCGCACGCTCCGTGTCCCAAGGGAGTCTGCCCCACGTGGCCTGCCCCTCGTGTTCCTCCGGACGCCGTCCTTGACGTGCCCGCAGACCCCGCTGCCCCCCACCCCTGCTTCCACCGCGGCACCCACCACGCCCGAAGCCGTTCGTTGGGGTCTTTACCTGTTTCTCCCAGGAAGTCGGGGACGGAGTGCCGGCCCCCCGAGTGTGGCGCACGCTGTCGGACGATCCGATGATGACTTCCGGGTACTCCTCGGTTCACATGGGTGTCTGTTTTCCGGGCGCCCCCAGCCCACCCTGAGGCTGGTGGGTGTTCGGGCCGGGCCGGTTGATCGGCTCAGTCATTCTCAGGAACGTGAGCCAGAACGGGCAGCCCAGTGGCACACGGGGGCGAAGAGGTGGCCGTGGGGGCTGGGCAGGGGTCAGCTAGTGTTGTGGGCGCAGACGAAAGTCGAAACCGTGTGGGTTCTTTGGGGAGTGAGGAGAAGAGTTCACAGGGAGCGACCTGACAGGAAAGGCCAGACGCCAGGGGGCTCCTGGCATCTTCAGGGGGACTTCCCGGAGGAAGGGGACTCGGGCGTCAGGCAGGTGCAGGTTTGAGTCCCAGCTCTGCCACTTATAAGCTGCGCGCCCCTGAGCCTGATATTTAATAAGCAGTGCCCCCCCCCCCCCCCGCGCTCCGGGTATGGCGCGCTGGGCGCTGAGCAAAGAGTGGGAGTGTGTCTCTGCTCTGCTCAGCACCCTTCAAACAATTAGCCGTGTAAATAGAATTGCTTATCTACTCTCTCCTCTAGAAGGGACCCTAAAAGACTCGCGGAGAGGCATCGGCACTCCTGAAACTCCTTCTCCAGACCCAGCACGCCCGGCGCCCGTCTCCCGGTCCTCCGACCCTGTCTCCCGGTGGTCCCCGGAGGGCGGCCCTGGGGTCCAGTGTCATGCGGGTGCAGCTGACGAGCCCAGGCACAGAGGGCCCTGCCAGCCACTCCTAGTCACCCCTCGTCGTTAGTGAGCATTGACAGTCTTGCTTTTAATATTCTGGCCGAGCTGGTTGCCTTATAGTGAGCTCGTAGAGGTCAGAAACCCTTACATACTCACTCTGACAACGTTTTTGCTCCTAGAGAAATCCTTTGCTGCCACGTCCCATCTCGATTGGGTGAGATCCTCCTGGTCGTCGTCTCAGCTTGGTGGGATATCTTGGGTCCTCGTTCCTCTGTCCGGAGACACCTCCTCGAAGGTGGTGGCTGCGGCCGAGACGATGGTTCCTCACCGTCTTTGCCCCCTTCCTCAGGACGGGAGGACCCCCCCCAGGGCCCCCCCAGCGTGCCCCCCCCCACGCCTACTGTGTGCTCTTCCCGATGCCTAAGCAGAGTGAGATGCTCTCAGGAGGTGGCCGTTCCTCTTTACTTGTCCAGCCTGAGACTGTGGCCCTTCTTGGCTTCCGCGGTATCTGCTCTCGAGCGGAGTTGCAAGATCTTTCTCCACGTGAAATCTTCCATTCGCAGAAGCTGCCGTCCGGAAGGCCATGGGCCGCCTGGAATGTTTACTGACAGTCAGTCATTTGCCCCAAGGGTGGCCCGAGCACACGCACAACCACGGCTTGTCGTTTCCAAAGTGGAAGCGGGGGAGTCGGGCAGCATCAGAGCACAGCCCTCCCCGGCTCAGGGGGTGGAGGCGGAGAGATCTCTCAGTCTCTCTGACTGCGGAGCGGAGCTCAACCTCAAGCCCCAGGGACAGAAACGCAGCGCACTCGCAAAGGTCTGAGCAAACGCGGTCCAACAAAGAGCGTTCCGGAATCGGCAGGAAACGCGTTTGCTCCAGGAGCACCCGTCCTCCGGGCAGGCGTTTGTGGTTCTCACACGCTGCTCGCTGACCGTTCGCTTTTGGCCCCTTCCCAGCCCTGCGTAAATAAAGACGATTTATCGCGTGAGACGCAGGACTTTCCCTTCATAAATCGCAAGAACGGAGTAACGGGAACGACGAGAGGCCGATTGTCTGGGAGAGGCATGGAGTCACCTAACAGCACGGCCGCGAGCCGTAAAGGGAGGAGTTGGCATCAGAACTATCTGAGGGCACTCTCTGGGGTGATGGAAATGTCCTGTGATGTATGCTGTCCGGTGTGGTGGCCGTCGAGCAGCTGAGAGGCGGCCAGCGCGACACAGGCCCTGAGTTTTTGACTGCGTGGCCTGTTGGTGAATCTTAAGTGGCCGCACGTGGCCAGACGGCGTGGCTCCGAGCCACGGAGCCGCAGCGTCGCTCCCTCAGCTGTTACTCAGGGGAAGTTCTCTGAGCAGCCTCCACCTGCCCCATGGGAGCTGACCGCGTGCGCCTGGTGCGGGTCACAGGCCACGGTCCCGCTGTGCAGAGAGGTTAAAGTGTCTGGGGGCCGAAGGACGAGGAAAGAGACGGGCTGGTGAGTGTGGAAAGTACCAGAACACCGGTGCGCGCACAGCAGGACCCTGAGGGTGTCTGAGGGGCGCCAGGAGGGCTGCACAGAAGCGTGATGTGTAACCTCGTGTTTGGGAAGTGCTCCTGGAGTCCTGGGCCTGGTGCTCGCGGTCCGAAGGGACCCGGAAGCTGCGGCTGTAGCCCTCCCCCCTTTGACCCGCTTTGTGACTTTACATCAGCGTCTGCACACCATACAAACAAACACTTTTGTCTGTTTTGGTGTCGTCCACAAGCCCATTAACCCAATACCGACAGGAGGCGCGCTTTTCCCGCCGTGAGCCCCCGCGCACCCAGTGTCTCCTGGTCAGCAAGAAGGCCCAGGGGGCAAAGTGGTGTCACTGGGAACGCAGATGGGGTCTCCAAAGCAGGGTGTGAGTGGGTGGGCTTCAACAGAGAACAGATGCAGGGCGGCACACGGCGTCGGTTCCCTCCACCCGGCGCGTCCAGGGCAGGCGCCTCCGCGGAGGTTTCGGGGGTTGGGAGTGGGGGCTGGGGGAGAGCAAGAGGCAGAGAGGAGGGTCCGAATGGGGTAGGCAGGTTTTCTGCACTGATTATTCCTCTGACTGTCCTCACCTCTAGAACAGGGACCCTACACGTGCCTACTTCGGAGGGTCGCAGGGAGGAATAAATGAGAAAATGCAGAGTGTTTCATCACAGTGCCTGGCATACAGTAAGGGCTCGATGCAGGGTGGTTTTATTATTATTCTGGCAGGTGCTGAGGGAAATGCAGCATAAAACAGTGTTGGCGGCTCGCTCCACGCCTGCCGAATAGACACCTGGGACCCCTGCTGCCCAGCACACGCGCAGATCGTAACCCAGTGTGCTTTGCGCGAAGAGCAGCGTGGCAGCGCAGAAGGGCCAGAGCCAGCAAACACGGTGACGAGCTCCGAGCCAGGACTCCCGAGGACGCCCAGGGTCCCAAGTGAGATGGGGCCTCACCCGCCAGGTGCCTCCGTAGTTTAGAGTCAGAAGCAGGCTTACCAACTGTCAGATGAGACGTGTTCCGCCCTCCCTCCTGACAGACTTGCCCAGCACTTAGAAGGCCAGGCTCGGGTGTGAAGTTCTCAGACTCTGGCCCCCAGGCCCGTCTTGTCCCCGGCTCCTGGGTCACCTGGCATCGGGAGCGACCTCGTGTGGCTGCGTGTGGGCAGCCCGGCTCCCACGTGCGGACTCGGTCCGCTGACCCAGGGCGCCTCGGCCACCCCTCATGTCCACGTCTGTGCCTACCGCTGGCGAGAATGGACCTCAGGAGGAGAGATCCAGAACGCACATCTGGAGATGAGCTGGGGGCCGCTGGGGCAGGGGCTCCTGGGAGGGTCCCAGGTCCCTGGAAGAAGGGCTGTGGACTTGAAGTGGGCAGGCTCCTTTGGGGACTCGTCATCACGTGGGGAGGGACGCGGCCAGAAGGGGCCGGGGGAACGGTCTTGCCTGATCTGAGTGTGGCTTTGCTTTGATCATTTCCTTAGAACGTCTCTGAGGAAGATAAAGGGGGAGAGTTTGGCAGGATTGAAGAACCCAGGGCACTGCCATATATCTGACATTGGGGAAAACACACAAACAAAAACGACCCAGTGCCCGAAAGGAGGACATGTTAAGACAGCAGACATGGGGAAGCTATTCAGGGAGATCGTCCACTACCAGTGCCACCGGGGAGCACCCACACGGCAACATGGGATGATGTACGTGCAGGTGTAAGACAGCTGTGGTACAGGTACACAGCTGCCCACAGGAGGGTCTAGGAGATTTCTTCCCCGGGCTGTCGGCTGTGGCTGGGGAGAGGCAAGGACTTCGGGGTCTGGCAGGTGGGGCCCCGTGGGCAGGAGCCAGCCGGGTGCGGGGTTCGGTGGCTGGTTGTTGGGTCCTGCGGGTGGATGTGGGTTTCGGCGGCCGGTTGCGGGGTCCTGCGGCCGGTTGGGGGGTCCGGCGGCTGGTTGCGGGGGTCCGGCGGCTGGTTGTTGGGTCCTATGGCTGGATGCGGGGTCCGGCGGGCTGGAGCGGCTGGTTGCATCGCTGGTTTTGCGCACTCTGCTCACGGCTGCCGGGATGCACAGACAAGCGTCTGTTGGCAGCCACTCGGGAGCCGAGGAAGCACTTCAGGCCTTCGGCCCGCTGGGTGCAGGGGGAGGCGTCGTGAGTCCCCCGGGGACCCCGTTCGGCCCCGCGCCTCCCCCGGATGCCGGCCTGCGCCGCCAGCCGTGCCTTCGAGCCTGCCGTGGAGGCTCACGCTGCTCCCTGCCGCACTTACTGAGCGCTTACCGTGCGCCGGTCCGAATGTGCCCGTGTCAGAGCCCCGGCAGCTGTGGTGAGAGCGAGCCTGGGCACCGCAGGCCGGCGGGGAGCAGCGGCCCCACGTCGCACACCTGGGAGGGAATAGGGGACTTGGAACTGCAGGTTCCAGCTGTGCGCATTCACCCGGAAACCAAAAGGCAGATGCCCCAGCGCCCCTTCGTCCGGAGGCTGGAGGCGGTCGGGGCTCACCCCCCGCGCCGCGTCTCCGCGGACCTCAGACGGGTCAGGCGGTTAAACGCGAAACCCACCGGGCGCCTGGGCGGCTCAGTCGGTTGAGCGTCTGACTTCAGCTCGGGTCACGATCTCAGTTTGTGGGATCGAGCCCCGCGTCTGGCTCTGTGCTGACAGCTTTGCACCCTCTCTCTCCCTGTCTCTCTGCCCCCCTCAAAATAAACACTAAATGCGAAACCCACCAAGCAAACCATGGAACAAGTAAAGAAAAAGCAAAGGCCTGCCCGCTCTTGGGCGGGGCCTCTTCCTGCAACCCCGTCTTCTGCACACCTTCCCCTGTCGGTGTCCCGGGACACCAAGGCTGCCGGCTTGCCTCCTACATCTGCGGCCAGCCCCCTGTGCCCGGCCTCTGCATGATGGAGCCCTGGGGCCTCAGTTTCTCACTTCTCTTTCGTGCTTTCTTCCTATGTGGTCCTCGGGGCTCTGGCCTTTGTCATTATTACTGCTGCCAGCGCCTCCCCCCAATGCCTGTGACTCCAGCCCCGACCGCCAGCCTGCAGACACTTAACTATTCTCCATGGAGAGACAGGAGGAGTGACAGAGGAAAGGAGGATAAGGTGTGTGTGTGAGTCCGTGTGCCTGTGCAGCTCCTGTGTTTGGAAATAACTCAAAGTTGGGGCGCCTGGGTGGCTCAGTTGGTTGAATTTCTGACTTCGGCTCAGGTCGTGATCTCACGGTTCATGGGTTTGAGTCCTGTGTTGGGCTCTGTGCTGACAGCTCAGAGCCCGGAGCCTGCTTCAGATTCTGTGTCTCCTTCTCTCTCTGCCCCTCCCCTGCTCTCTCTCTCTCTCTCTCTCTCTCAAAAATAAACATTAAAAATTTTTTTAAATTAAAAAAGAAAAAATTCTCAGAGGAGAAAATGTGATTAGTAATCAAACACAGGAAGACGTTCAGTCTCAGCCAGAATCAAAGCAGCAGGAAACAAGACGAGGAGATACAGAGTCACCTACAAGGTGGGCAGAGACCCCGGAGGGCGAGGGAGGCCCTGGGGGAGGCCAAGTGCAGCAGGTGGCTTCCCAGCTGGAAGCCGTGTGCAGCCTTTGGCCCAGAAATACACCTGTGACACGCTCAACAGAAATCCTACTGTCCACCCAAAAGCAGGTTTTCTAGAAATCACCCAATTTAGAAGCAGGCTAAATTAATCCCTGATAAATTTGTTAGAATTTGGAATTTCCCTGATGACGATAACAGCCACTCAGGCACTTGCTATGTGGCTCCTCCTGCAGATTGGGGCCCCGTCCCTGGGAAATCCTGGTGCGGTCGGGCTGCGGTGGTGCCCAGGAATCTGTATTTCAGAAAGACGCTTCAGGCGATTCTTATCTTCAGGCCACTTTGGAAAATACAGAGGAAATAAAGTGATGTCATTAAAACTGACGTTTACCCAGGGGCGCCTGGGCGGCTCAGTCGGTTAAGCGTCTGACTTCGGCTCAGGTCATGATCTCGCAGTTCGTGAGTTCGAGCCCCGCGTCGGGCTCTGTGCTGACGGCTCGGGGCCTGGAGCCTGCTTCGGATTCTGTGTCTCCCTCTCTCTCTGCCCCTCCCCTGCTTACGCTCTGTCTCTCTCTGTCTCTCTCTCAAAGGTAAATAAACATTAAAGAAAAATTGAAATAAACCGAAGAAGATGTAATTAGACTGAGAAATACTTGTGACATAAGCACAAAGAAGGACAAGTGTGCGAAGTATTTGTCTGTTGGACGAGTACGCATCGAACACCTACTATGTGCTAGGAGGGGAGGAGACAGAACGAAACCAACACCGTCCATCTTCATGGAGCTTTGAGTCTGACGGGGAGATGAACAGTGAAGGTAAGGAAAAAAGAAACTGAGAGGTTCTGCTGTCATCTAACTGTGGTGCGATCTAGCCGTCACACGCGTGTCTCCCTGGCTCGGCCGGGAGCTCCCGGAGAGCCGCTCAGCTCCTCTCTGTGTCTCCGTCGCCTGGCCCGTGCTTACTGCTCTGAGGTTTGGGAGGAAAGAGTGTGTCCCATGGAGCGGGCAGGAGGGTAAGAACAACCAGGCAGGAGCAGAATGTCCAGAGCAATTGCCGAATTCTGCAGCGGGGGGCAGAGGAGAGTTCTCTTACGGGGCCCTCCAGGCACCTGCAGACCAAGGTGGGCAGGCCCAGCGGGTGGACAGCAGCCCTAGTCTGGAGAGACCACGCGGGGCCCCAGAAGCCGGTGTCCTGCGTGAGAGGTACAGCACCTGCCCACATCCAGGACCGGTACGGATCTAGGACCAGCCCAGCCGCCCGCAGGGGTAGAGGGCCGCGAGCGGCGGCCTCCCGTTCAGGAAGTGCCTCAAATTTAGACTTGGGGTTGTCTCTCAACGAGGTTATAAATCCGGACACGGAGAAACACCAGTGGGATTGGAGGAAAAAAAGCTTAATGGTTTCGTGCCTGTGTATCATGACCAGACTATATTGCTTCCCACGTATTGTGACCCTTTTGTAAATAAATCCTGTCATTGTCTGGGAGTTACCGTGATCCAGTCGCACTGTCGTTGATTGGTGCAAAACGTTGAATGTAGATGTTCTTTTCTTGTATCAAAAAACATACTGGAGTCCTCAAACACGAGTCCGGTTTAAGTCTCTCTTGATTCTGATTGCACGTTCCAGGGCAAGAAGGCTGCCCGGGGCCCTCAAAACTCTGAAGAAGAGGGGCGCATGCTTATTTCCTTCGGGTCAGCTTTGTGTAGGTCGTCTCTGGTGTTAATTTGGCCCTTGTCGACTTCCCAAATTATTAAGGGTGCTATTAAGAAGAGAAGTTGCTGAGTGGGGGAGAACCTTGGGGTCACGCCCCCAGTGTCCCCCCAGGGACCGTGCCTGAGGGGTCAGATTACAGGATGTCGCAGAGCTGGGATGTAGGGGGAGCGCCAGCCCTTGAGTGATCTCCGCCTTCCGACCGTTTCCTCACCCCGGCCCTTCCCACTGGAGATTCCGGAAGGGAGGCTTATGGGCCTGGGGTGGGTGGTCGAGGTCTTGAGACCTGCTGGTCCTGCTGGGGGAGGGAGGTGGGGACTGGCTGGACGCTCTCGGTGACCCCCCCCCACACACACACACACACATGTGCAACAGGGAAGATGCCCTGGTCGTCTGTAGCGGCCTGGGCAGCCGGGCATTCCGCTTTGCAGAAAGCCGCCCCGTCCCCACACCGGCCCGTCTCCCTGTTGACGTGTTTCCAAGCGCTCTTTCCGTTTGTTGGGTCCCCGGGGCCTTCACGTTACGTGCAGTTTCCTTCCAGACTCTCGTTCCCACCGGGAGCGTACCTCTGTCATCCTGAAGCACGAGTCGAACAGAGTGGCAGACGCCCGTATTCTCGGAGCAGAGCCCCAGGTGGAGACCGTTGTTCACCGTACTGCTTCCAGAAACTAGGAAGAACTTCGGGAGGGTCTCGTGGGGGCACGCTGTGCCCGGCCGGGGGCGGTCCTGTGAATAGGAACTCCAGCTGCTGGGACGGCCGAATCCCCGCTGGTGGTGAGACACACACCTTTCCCGGACATGCAGTGTCCCCGCAGCCCGGTGGCCCCGTGCCTCAGCAGACAGCGACTGGGCCTACAGCACTCTATACAGTGCTATAGACACTCTAGTCAAAACAAAATGCCGACACTCGGTGGAAGCCAGTGCACCGGTTGGCCCTGCAAACTTAGTTCTAGTCGCCTGTGTGTTAACTTCGGCCGGATCTGCCCATTGGCCTGGCCCTGCCCTAGCCCTCCCACAGCCGCGGTCCCCCTCGAAGGGAGAGGGTCTCTAGGACCAAGGAACACAACGCCTGAGCCCTGCGCGCCCTCTCCCGCATTTTAGGCCACGTTCTGGGTGCCCGTGATGCAGGAAGTCTCTGTCCGAGTGCCCGAGGCCTGTGGTGAGGACTTGCCCAGGCTCTTCTCCTGAGTCCGTCCTCCTGAGGGCAGAGCCTGAGTGGTGAAGAAGGGGCAGCGTCAGAATGGGGGGTGGGGAGGGGGCGGGGCAGCAGAGCTCGGATGCGTGGGGGCCGAGATGCTCACCGCTTGTGTGAGGCGTCTCTCCGGGCAGGATGGAGCCGGACAGGAAGGGAAGGGGAAGGGAGGTGGGTCCCCGCTGGCGGCTGGCCCTCCCGCGCCCTCAGGGAGAATTCCAAGCCGCGGAGGATCCCGCACTTGATCCTGGCCTTCTAGGTCGAAAACGAAGATCGCGTATGTCACAGTGGAAGCATGGAAGCACGGGATACGCCGTCTTTAATAGTTTGTGAGCTCGATTGGCACCTTGTGAACGTTTGGACACGTGGCGTGGACCCCCACTTGCACGCTTGCTCTGGGCTGCGAAGTTCGGGCTCGGTCCCCAAGGCCTGGAGCTCCTGCCAGCAACCAAGCCCTGGGCCTCACGCGCTCTCCTGGCTTTCCAGCTCTTGCATCGTGTGAGTGTTGGCTGACGGGGCCGAAACCGACCAAGAACGATGAAAGTAGTTTCTTTCCATTGGGTTGTAGGTTCGATCCCTCTGGCTGCAGAAGGGACAAACTGGCTGAAGCCAAGAAACTGGCTTAGCAGAAGAAAGACTCTCGGGGTCCACTTGCTTCACATGTGTTCGGATTGAGCTGCTCAAACCGCGGCGTCCGTCGATTGTCCGTCCTGTTTCTCGGCTCTGCTTTTCGTCTGTGCTGCCTTCATTTTGGGGCAACCACGACGGCCATGGGCAACTCCAGTGGAAAGAGAAAACCCCTTTCCTGACAGGTCCACCGAAAGTCCTGGCTGAGCCTCTCCTGGGCCCCGTGTGGGTCACATGCTCAACCCCTGAACCCGAGTCACAGGGACCCAGTGTCCAGGCAGGTGGGCGGAGTGGAGTGCCGCAGCCTGAGCTGAGCCGCGCGGACAGTGTGGGGCAAGGGGGGCTTCCAGAAGGTGAAGGGGATTCTGAAGCTGGAAGGAGGAGCCGCCGATGATGCCGGGCAGGCAAAAACAGGAGATTCGTCCAACGATGCCTGCCACTTGGGCCCGGAGGACAGAGGGGGGCAGGGACGTGTGCCTGTTTATGAAGGACAGAGCCGGGCAGGGAAGCGACATGGTGGGGGTGCGTGGCCGCGGGGCAGGGGGTCAGGAGCCCCACACTTTGCTACGGCTAACGGGCGGGACTCGAGCTGGACAAAGCAGATGGTCGCTGCAAGAAACTTTGCGACTCAGAGACTCTGGGAGCCCCCGTTAGGTATTTGGGCTGGGGAACCAGGTGGACATAAGCAGAGGAAGGTGGTTTGTGAGAGAAAGAAACAGAGATGTGCAGCGAACGCCGGGGACCAGCAGCCCCAGGGAGACAAGAGTTGAGCGGTCCCTCTCTCCTCCTGCCACCTGGCGGTCCAGCCCCCCGCGGACAAGACTGCACTTCCTGCGCTTGGCCAAGATTCAGGGTCCTTCCGGCAGGTTCCCCTGTGGGGGAGGGGCTGTGAGGGTGTGGGTGTGTTTTAAAGCTGGATTAAGTCCTTTGCTGCTCCACACACACCACACACACACACAACAAACAGAACAAACACACAAAGGCAGGGAAAGAAGCAAGTCTTCCCTCCTAACTCCATTGAAGAACACAGTCCAGTGTTTCCCAAGAATGTGTTGGTTTTTATCCTCGTTTTCCACAGACCTCAGGAGGAAGGGGCACCAGCAAGGCCTGGCCATGTTCAAGGTCTGGGACAAGAGGTGGGGAAGGGGGGGACGCACCGGGCAGAGCATCAGGTGGGGGGTTTGGGGACCCTCAGGCCACCGCTGTGGGAGCTGCGCCCTCCCCTGCACGATCTGCGTGCTCCCAAGGTTTCTGTCAAACCCACGGTCATATGCTGAAATCAGATTTCCAGCTCTGAAATCTGAAATTAGATTTCCTACCCTCTGCTGGTAAGTCCTCTTAGAAGCCCTTTGTGAAGCGAAGCACGACCCCTTCCTTGGCATTTGTATAAGATTTTTTTAAGTTTTTTTTTTTTTTTTAATTTATTTTGAGACAGAGGGAGGGGCAGAGAGAGGGAGAGCAAGAATCCCAAACAGGCTCCACGCTCTCAGCGCACAGCCCCGTGCAGGCGTCGATCCCACGAACCCTGAGATCACGACCTGAGCCGAGACCAAGAGTCGGGCGCTCCACCGACTGAGCCCCCCGGGCGCCCCAAGATACTATTTTTTAAACCAGAAAAAAACGGAGACGTTATTCTTCCTAAAAAGGCAAAGTTAACAGGCCAGGTCCTCTGGAGGCGTCAGACGTCTGCTCCGTGCCGTTTTCCGTGTCCTTGCCGTCAGAGCCACATTGAGGCCACGTTATGGAGCCCGTGGTTCATGTCACTTAGCAGATCTGTTCCCTGGAAGACCAGGAGCCGGCACTTACTTTTTGAAGGTAAAGTGTGTCTTTAAAGCTCCAGGGGGCTGTGCTATTTAAAGGCACAGGGGGTGAGTGGAGCTCTAACGAGGGGCCCCACTCGGGGCTTTGGCACAAGCAGCTCCCTCTGGGGGCCTTCCCCGGGGCTCGAGGGGAACAAAGACCCTCTGATGGAGACGCTCTTAACCAGTGTCACCTGGGGAGCTGTGGGCCCTGCCCCCCCACCCCTGCTCCAAAAGCAGCATGGGAGAGGTGAGGGGGTGGCCCTGAAGCTCAAAGAGCTCCTGGTGATTCTGCTGCAGCTTCGGCTCAGAACCCCCCCCTGCCCCCCGCCCCCCGACATGGGGTCTTATTTCAAAGCTTGGGGTTTTACATTCAGCAAAATCCACCGCTTTCAAAGCTGGCCACCCTGGGGGAGTTGCACACCACAGCAGGACGCTTCCCCGCCCCGCCCCTTGGTGAGCAGGGGAGCTGGGACTTTGCGGGGGGGGGGGGGGGGGGGGCTTCTCCTGGTGCTAACAGGTTATAGGAGGGAAGGCGGAAGGGGGTGCTGCGTGGGGTCCCTTGACCTGACACCCAGCTGACCAGCCTTTGAGTTCATTTGTCAGGCCAGGTAACAAAGCTCTCATCGAGGGAGAGTTTCTTCACTGAAAAGAGAAGAAGAGAGACTTGAAAACCAGTACTCCCAGCATCATCTGCGCCAAGCGTTATTAATTTTACAGTCAGGAAACGCGTCTGGGTATTTGGGCTACGAGGAGGGAGGGGTGGGCCGGGCTGGGCGTGGGGGTTCAGCTTGCCCTGTTCTGGCCTCAGCGGCCGGCCTGCCCCTGCCAGCGCGCCAGTGGCGGGAGGTGCTGTGTCCTGCGCGGTTGTTCGTGGCCATCGCACCTGCAAATCGCTCGCGTCCTTGCCTCCCTGCCATCTGCCAGCCTCACCCCCTCCTGGCCCAGCGCTCCGCGGGCTCCGAGGCCGGCGCGGTGAAGTCTCAGTCTCCCGGTCGCCCGTGCGCTGCACGTGCAGTTTCCTCTGCGCGGAAGATGGACAGGAGCCTCTCCTTCCCTCCCTTTCCTGCGGCCCCGGACTCCCTCCAGTCAGCGGATCAGTCACCCTCCCATTCTTAGTCCAGTGCCTCGTCTCAAGACCGCTCTGGCCCCACTTGGAAGACAGCCTCCACCTCGGGGGATCCCTGGGGGCCCTCGCCTGCCATCATAGCAATCCAGGGGATCGCGTCAGAATTGCCTGTTTCCGCGTCTTTGCGCCCTCAGGGTGCTGGTGGGGGCCTACTGAGTTCTTCCGCGCACCGGGCACCGTGCCAGTGCTGGACAGACGTTCTCAGCCTTCGCCGGTACCCCCATTGTACAGCTCGAGAAACTGAGGCTCAGAGCCCGGTAACCGGCTCTCGTCTCGTAAAGAGAACCCAGGGTCATCCTGCCTCCCGGTCTGAGCCCACAGCGGCAGAGGAGGCCAGGGTGGGGCAGAGATGAGCTTCTGTGTTTGTACCCTCAACGGCCAGCCTAGGGGACGGGCTCCGGGCGACTTGCTAAAAGAAGGAATCGGGCTGCGGGCGCGGCCTCGGCAGAGTCTACACCGCACGTCATGCCCCGAGGCCTCAGTTACCTGCCGGCTCCCTTCCTAGGACACCTGGGACGCGGGCCTACGCAGGACTTGGAAGGTTTTCACCGAGGTAACGGGAACCTGAAAGGTTAAAGCAAACCGAGGTGGGCTGCCTAGAGCACTGTCAGCTGTGTGTGTGTGTGTGTGTGTGTGTGTGTGTGTGTGTGTTTGAAAACTGACTCCAAAAGCTGAGGATTTTAAAATAAATAGGACTCGGGGCGCCTGGATGGCGCAGTCGGTTAAGCGTCCGACTTCAGCCAGGTCACGATCTTGCGGTCCGTAGTTCGAGCCCCGTGTCAGGCTCTGGACTGA
Source organism: Prionailurus bengalensis (assembly GCF_016509475.1). Lineage (NCBI taxonomy): Eukaryota > Metazoa > Chordata > Mammalia > Carnivora > Felidae > Prionailurus > Prionailurus bengalensis. Next base: position 3,068,860 of record NC_057355.1, on the reverse strand, counting down.
TGGCTCAGAGCCTGGAGCCTGTTTCCGATTCTGTGTCTCCCTCTCTCTCTGCCCCTCCCCCGTTCATGCTCTGTCTCTCTCTGTCCCAAAAATAAATAAACGTTGGGAAAAAAAAAATTAAAAAAAAAAAAATAAAATAAATAGGACTCTACTCCGTCTCTCTGAGCTCTGCTTCTTTTGGATTCCTTCCTCTTTTTGGACTTAAAAGGTGCAGGGGGTGCCTGGGTGGCTCAGTCGGGTAAGCGTCTGACTTGGGCTCAGGTCATGATCTCACAGTAGGTGGGATGGAGCCCTGCATCAGGCTCTGGGCTGATGGCTCAGAGCCTGGAGCCGCTTCGGATTCTGTGTCTCCCTCTCTCTCCGCCCCTCCCTGCTTGTGCTCTGTCTCTCAAAAATGAAGAAACGTTAAAAAAAATTTTGTGTTTTAAAAAGGTGCTGACCCTGTCTGACAACATTGGAATAGGACAGCTGACGTGACGAGAGTGTCATCTGCGTGGGTCACCGCGGTGGGGTCTGCGGGACAGGAACGCTGTTCTCAGCAGGTGCATGACGACGGGTTTAGGGCAGGAGGGCCACGGCCAGCTCGCGGGGTCTCGAGGTGTCAGAAACTAAGCGTGTGTGACGTGTATACACGTAACACCCGCGGGGAGGGCGGGAGGGGAGACGGCGGTGAGGCCGAGCGGGTACGCGTTACCCACAGACGAGTCTGGGTAAAGAATCTACGTGCGTTCCTTGTACTAGTCTTGTGTTTGCCCTTGCCTGGAAGTCTGAAAGTTAAAACAAACAAACAAACAAACAAACAAAAAAGACAGTTGCTGACCTGGGAGCAAAGGGACGCCCCAGGGAAGAGGGAGTCGTGCACGTCTTGTGTCCGAAGCGCAGAGCGCAGGGGCCCGGGATCCCGACGACTGAGCCGCTGCGGGGCCGGCTTCCCTTCCCGGGTCGTGCGTCTCGAGTCCGCCCAGCGCTCTGCCGTCCCCACGTGCACGCTGCACGCACGGCCGTGGCCCCGTGATCCACGTTCTCCACGTTCTCCACGTTCTCCACGTTCTCCACGGGTGGCGACGGGCGCGGACAGGAAGTGGTTTCTGAGGACACAGGAAGGGTGCAGCCGGGAGCGTCGGGGAAGCCGCGGCTTAGCGGGGCTGGGGTGGGGGGTGGGGGGCGCAGGGAGGTGGAAAGAGCCACAAAGAACACGGACGCGGCGCTAAGGGCGCGGGAGACCCCGACTCGACTCGCGGCCGGCCGGAAGGCGACAGGGGGTCGGCGCGGGGGGCGTGGCTGGAGAGGTGGCTTCTGGGTGGGGCCTCGTGGGACGAGAAAAATGATGCAGAGAAAACAGTTTTTAAGAGGCGGGCGTCGGGGCGGAGGTCCGGAGAGCGGCGCTGGCGGAAAACGGCGGGCGCTGAGTGGGGACGGCCGGGCACTGTCCCGGGCACCGTGTCCGCCCGTTTAGGGCAACGGCCTTTCCCTCCCTCGTTCTAGAAACGAGTAAACGGAGCCTGTGCGGGAGGCTGCGCACATTAGTGTGGCAGGCAAGCCCACCGGCTTGAAAAGTGCTTCGTGAGGATAGCTGTAGATGATAATGTGATTGGAGGAGGGGGAGAGGGAGGAGGGGGAGGGAGAGGAGAGGGAAGAGAGGGAGGAGGAAGAAGAGAGGGAAGAGAGGGAGGAGGGAGAGAAGAGGGAAGAGGAGGAGGAGGAGAGGGAGGAGGGAGAGGAGAGGGAGGAGGGGGAGGGAGAGGAGAGGGAAGAGAGGGAGGAGGAGGAGAGGGAGGAGGAAGAAGAGAGGGAAGAGAGGGAAGAGGAGGAGGGGGAGAGGGAGGAGGGGGAGGAGAGGGAGGAGGGGGAGGGAGAGGAGAGGGAAGAGAGGGAGGAGGGAGAGGAGAGGGAGGAGGGGGAGGAGAGGGAGGAGGGGGAGGGAGAGGAGAGGGAAGAGAGGGAGGAGGAGGAGAGGGAGGAGGAAGAAGAGAGGGAAGAGAGGGAAGAGGAGGAGGGGGAGAGGGAGGAGGGGGAGGAGAGGGAGGAGGGGGAGGGAGAGGAGAGGGAAGAGAGGGAGGAGGGAGAGGAGAGGGAGGAGGGGGAGGAGAGGGAGGAGGGGGAGGGAGAGGAGAGGGAAGAGAGGGAGGAGGGAGAGGAGAGGGAGGAGGAGGAGGAGAGGGAGGAGGGAGAGGAGAGGGAGGAGGAGAGGGAGGAGGGAGAGGTGAGGGAAGAGAGGGAAGAGGAGGAGAGGGAGGAGGGAGAGGAGAGGGAGGAGGGGGAGGGAGAGGAGAGGGAAGAGAGGGAGGAGGAGGAGAGGGAGGAGGAAGAAGAGAGGGAAGAGAGGGAAGAGGAGGAGGGGGAGAGGGAGGAGAGGGAGGAGGGGGAGGGGGAAGAGAGGGAGGAGGGAGAGGAGAGGGAGGAGGGAGAGGAGAGGGAGGAGGAGGAGGAGAGGGAGGAGGGAGAGAGGAGAGGGAGGAGGGAGAGGAGAGGGAGGAGGAGGAGAGGGAGGAGGGAGAGGTGAGGGAAGAGAGGGAAGAGGAGGAGAGGGAGGAGGGAGAAGAGAGGGAAGAGAGGGAGGAGGGAGAGAAGAGGGAAGAGGAGGAGGAGAGGGAGGAGGGAGAGGTGAGGGAGGGAGGAGAGGAGGAGGAAGAGGAGACGGAAGTGAGGGAGGAGGAGGAGGGAGAGGAGGAAGAAGAGAGGGAAGAGAGGGAGAGGAGGAGGAGGGGGGAAGATACTCTGCTTTTACCTCTTGGGGAATATTTGTCTAATTGACCCTTGAGTATGGTAAGGATACAGTGGTTCCTTTCCCAAGGAAAATTTCACAGGGACTTATTTATTCCTCGCCGGAAACCATGAAAAACCGTGAGTGAAACGCTCCGAGATCCACAGGCGATCAGAAATCCACGCTGCTGGTGTTCACGGCACAAGTGGATCTTCCTTCGAGGATTCTGTCCCCCGGTGCAAAGCCACTTAGAGATGACCCGTGTCTGGGTCTTCTGTGCCTCAGTCCCACAAAAGGAAGGAGCTGCAGCCTACCCCCCTCCTGCTTTCCACTTGTTGTGAAGTGACCGCTGCCCGCCCCACACCTCAAGGGCTCGCCCACTAGGAACCATCTAGAGTAGGGGACTTGAAAGAACAGCGGCGAAACTCCAGGCGTTTTTTTCATCCCCCCTCTTCCATTTTGTGGTGCAGGGACATCAGGAGCGAACACGAAGGGCTTGGAGACCCCTCGTCCAGCCAACCTTCTGCGTTTCCGTAAGACTCTGGCAGGGGGGTCTCTAGTAAACCTCCCCCCCCACCCCCAGTTGGACGGTTGGCTTTGTGACGCCACGGGCATGTTCGCCTCGGAAAGTTTTGGTAACGTTTTACTGCCGCCATAAAGTAGCAGAGTTGATTTAATGAGCTTCTATGCTCGTAGGAAGCGTCCCCGATTCTGGTTAGCCGTATGAGACGCATCCATTTTGAAGGTTTGTGAAAACATGTAAGGCCCCCTGGCCTTAAGAGAAAACCAGATTTACACTCCTCCCTGTCTCAGCAGGGAACCTTAAATCAAAGGCAACCCGCAAATCAACACATGCTTATCTGTCAGTGTGCTTGTCCCAGTTTGTAATTAGACGTGTATTTGTGTGGATCGATGCTGGTCTCCTCATTACGCTGCAGACTGCCCGGGAGCATCTGGCCCGGTTACCCTTGGACCCCTGGGCCCAGGCAGTGCCTGGCACAGGGGCGTCTGAGTGTCCGGAAGGAAAGGAGGGAAGGAAGAGAGGAAGGCAGGCAGGCAGGGGGAGGAAGGAGAAGGGGAGGAAGCCAGGAGAGAGGCAGCGAGGGAGCCGGTCACGGATGGAAGGATTCCTTACAGCCATCCTGTCCGCCGCGCGAGGCTCACTTGTTTTTCCCCCCAGATATAAAATGGAAAGAATAAAGTACTATTTTCAACTGCTACTGTATAACTCAAATAGTTATATGTATATATTTTAAGTAGTCTTATTATATATATATATATATTTTTTTTTTTTAAGTGGTTTTAGGTGTCGGACAAGACAGGCCCCATGCTTTCGAGGGTCCCCACTCTTGCTGCCTGCCCTCTGGCTGTGTCTCTCCCCACGATAGGTCACAGCAGGACCTCCATGCCCAGAAGGCCCCACCCCCTTCTCAGGGTCTGGGGGCCTCTCCCCGGACAGTTCCTCCCATCTCCCACCAGAAATGTGCCCAAGGTGTGTCAAAGGGTGTGGCTGTTGGCAGGGACAGAGCGTGGACGGAGCTGGGGCTCCACACGTGCTCGAGACCCCCTTGTGGTGCGGGACGGGAGGCACGGATCACGGCCAAGGCCAGCTCTCCCCGTGTGGCCAAGGACTGGGGCAGAACCGCACAGAGGCTGGGGGCTCTGAATTCTAACCTGGCCTTCCAGATCATTATGAAGGTCTATTTGTCTAGGTAGGAGGTTACAACATATTATGTACAGCAGGTGATACCTCGACTCATAACTTTTAAATATGTAGCGATAGGGTGTGGGAGCAAATGTTCGCGTGTGTGTATAGTTGTAAAATTTTGCTGGCGTCACATCATGATTAAGTGGGAGAAAAGTTTTTTTTTAATGTTTATTTTTGAGGGGGGAGGGGAAGGGGCAGAGAGAGAGGGAGACCCAGAATCCGAATCTGAGCTGTCAGCATAGAGCCCGACGCGGGGCTCGAACTCACAGACCTCAAGGGATGGTTAACTGACTGAGCCACCCGGGTGCCCCGGAAGAAATATTTTTAAGTTCTTTGCCCATTTTTCCATTGGGTTATTGTGTATTTGTTTTGTTTTTGGTATTTGGTATTGTATGATTTCCTTATATAGTTTGGATATTAACCTCTCATCAGGCATGTGGTTTGCAAACATCTCCCTCATGCCGCCTTCTCGTTCTGTTGGTGGTCCCCTTTGCGGTGCAGAAGCCTTTAGTTTGATGTAGCCCCGCTTGTTTGTTGCTGCTTTTGTTGACTCTGCTTTTGGTGTCCTATCCGTGCCTTCGTTGCCAAGACCAGATGAAAAAAAAAAGGGGGGGGCTAATGACTCGAATAGACATTTCTCCAAAAACGACACACAGATGGCCAGCAGACACGTGAAAAGATGCTCGACGTGACTCATCGCCAGGGAGATGCAAATGAAAACCACCATGAGATACCCAGTCATGCCCGCGAGGACGGCTCTTCTAAAACAAACAAAGCAAAACAGAAGAAAGTTCTGGCAATTCTATGGCGAGAAAATGTGGAATGCACGTAAATTAGAGCATCGGTCAGGCTTAAGGAAGGAAGGAAATCCGTTTGTGACGACGCGGCTGAATGTGGAGGACGCTGCACTAAGTGAAATGAGTCCATCACAGAGGAGGGAATACTGCGTGGTTCCCCCTGGAGGACTCTGCCAGGGTCAGACTCAGAAGCAGAGAGCGAAACGGAGGTTACCGGGGTCCGGGAGGAGGAGAAGATGGGGAGATGTCCAACGGGCACAAGTTCCAGTTATGCAAGATGAACCCGTTCTAGATTTCTGCCGTGCCCCACGGCACCTGTGGGGAACAACACGGTGTCGTGCGCTCAGAAACTTCAGGGGCTGGATCTCATGCTGTTCTCACCGCAGACAAAAGGGACAGCAGGAAACTTCTGGGGGCGACGGATACATCCATCGTCAGGACCGCGGGGACAGTGTCACAGGTGCGTGGACACGTGCAAAGCCGTCAAATCGTACACCGCACACGTGTCCCGGTTTCTGTGTCTCCGTTATTTCTCACCAAAGGGGTTTTTAAAAAAGCAAGAGAGCTCGCGCTTGGACGGCTGGGTGTGCCTGCCGCTGGCCAGCTCGGGCTGTTTCCTCTGGGCCAAAGTAGAAGTTAGTCCCCATTTCACTGGATTGACATTATTGAATGACAGCACCAGCATCATCCTAGTATGTAATAAGTGCTCAAAAATATCACATCTTATTCTGCCTTAGTTTACTTCGTGCATGAAAACATCTTCTCAGCTCGTCAGTTATGTACTTTGAGGCCACAGATGAAGTCCTCCGCGTCGCAAGAATTGCGGGTCCCCCCTTTGCAAGTTGCTTGCACCACGGTCTGTCCTCCGTGGCTGTTGTCAGAGTCGTGATGTGACACAAACGCCTGTCGGTCGGCTCGTCAACGTGCTGTTCCCTTGCAGATGCCCCACCCTGGGTCACCCCGCTGTGTTCCCCGTCCCCCAGCCCGGTGCCCGTGGGACAGACACGCCGGTATCCGCCGCAGCCTCGTACCGTCTCGCACCGGCTTCTGGACGTCCTCTCCTCGGAACGGATGACACACTCTTGTCCATCCGCGGTCGTAAGAGGGGCTAACGTCTGGTGTCGTGACAGCTGCTCCTAGCCCCCCTTGGTTCTTCTGTGATCTTTCAGATGAACTTCCGAAAGATTCCGTGCCCCCCACCTCCCAAAACGGTTGTCTTTTGACTACTGTATAAACTTCTAATTATAGGGGCGCCTGGGTGGCTCAGTCGGTTGAGCGTCCGACTTCGGCTCAGGTCATGACCTCGCGGTTTATGAGTTCGAGCTCCGCGTCGGGCTCTGTGCTGACAGCTGGGAGCCTGGAGCCTGCTTCGGATTCTGTGCCTCCCCCTCTCTCTGCTCCTCCCCGACTCATGCTCTATCTCTCTCTGTCAAAAATAAATAAACACTTAAAAAAATTAAAAAAAAAATTTAATTCTAACGATAAATTAATCCTTAAAGAATTAGCCTAATTAGAACATCTTCCCATCCGTCGTTTGTCTCGTCCTCATTCACTCACATAACATCTGCATTGTACAGTTTACCACATCTGAGCACCAACCGTAATGTTATTCACCTAACAGTTTTGCTCAGATTGACTTCCTTTCAAAACATACATACCAACTTCCGCTTCTCCTTGCCTTGATCACTGAATTCCAAGGTTTCATATACTAAATATGATTTTGTAACGCAATTAAGATGAACGGATAATAGTTAAAACAGACCCATCTGTGTGCCCCCCAAGGTCACCACTGGCCCGCCTCACACCGGCCAGTCCCGCCCCGGAGACCACGGCCAGGGCCTCGGCAAGGTCAAGTTCTCCCTGAGAACCCCTCCCCATCTCTTTGCAGCGGGCCGAGCAGCCTCCTTCTCTCTCTTCCTTCTGACCTGTCGGTATTTGTTTTATTTGGTTGTTATACACTTTTTGTATGCTTTGTCGTGTTTGGTTTCACGCTTTCCACTTAACGATGCTTCTTAACACGTTCCTGCTTGGAGACCCCATCTTCTTTCTTTCTTCGGAGTCGTGGAATTTACATCATGGCCTCCGTGTTACCTCTTCTGTTAGGTTGGTGCTCACGCCTCCCGAAAGGCATTCTCGCATTTGTGTTTCTTTGCTTGTTAGAGCCCATGAATCTCCGTATCCTCGTGTATACGTTTTACTACAATGACAGCTGTGGAATTTAAATAAAGCTGTAGGTTTGCTTTATCAGCATAACAAAAACGATTCTATTATTAGCTACAATTTTAATAGCTCTGCTGACATAATTTTTATCTTTTGAACTGAAATGCGCAGGGAAGAAATCATTTTAGCACGAAGCTAAGCTGGCTAGTCATTCGGAGTTAGTTGTGAGACGGTCACAGTGGCGTTTCAACTGACTGGCATCTCGACTTGTCACGGTGATGCTGAAAAGGCAAAAATTCTTCAGGTTATAAAGGTATTTCTTTTTTTTTTTTTTTTTTTTTTAAGTAATGAGAACAGAGAAGGTGGGGTCATACAAAATGCTGGAAAAGATTAGAGCTTTAAATCCTTTTCTGCTCTGTGTTCTGTCACTTTAGAAGAGGACGAACATGGAACCCTCGTCCCTCAAGTGTGTCGCCATCCCACTGGCGAGAAAGAAGGGTAGCCCGCCTTTGTTGCCCCAGTAAGGACTAATATTCCTATGTTACAGATGAGAAAACCAAAGCTAAGAGACTAGCTGACCAGTCGAAGGTCAACAGACTGAGGAAAACTCAAAACGTCACCCCTGATCCGGTGCACCCGTCTACGCAGCCAGTGCGTGCAGCCGTTGTAGACGTCCCTGATCAAGTGGTCCTCGCGTTTCTGGGAGGCGGCCCGCCCCATCTGCAGGCAGCTCCCAGTTCAAGGCGGCTCCTGTCCTCTGCTGGTATCTGCCTTCCAGAAGCATCTACCCTTGTCTCCCCCACCCCGCACTGTACTTTCACAGAAGAAGCCTCCCATTGAGAAAAGTTCCTAAGTATCGGAGAACTATCGGTCCCTCCACGTTCAGGGCTTTCCCACTTTTGATCTTTCAAACTCCATTTCCTGAGCACTCAGGATCGTGACCCGCTTCAACTTTTATTTAATTTGGTGTTATTGTTTTCTGTCATCCTCAAGTCTGATGAATAACTACTTTTAGCCCCGAGACTTTCCTCTGTTGCCAGAGGCCTGGAATTTGGTTCATTGGTTGGTTGGAGTTGGGGGTCTGGGGTCGCTGGGTTCCAATCCTAGTTCCCAGAATGGGACCTTTCTGGAACAGAAACGGCCATCGCAGCTTATCAGTACACCGTGAGAGCTGACACTGTCCGGGTGTTCAGCATGGTGACTGACTCGTGCCATATGTCAGCACGTGGTGTTTTATTTTGTTTTACTTCCATGGCACGGAAGTCCTGCTAGGAGCTTCGTGCGGGGCTGGGGCCACGGAGCTGTGGCTGCCTCACCACCTCCCCCACACAGGGTCCGGCAGCTCCCGGAGCCTTCACCTCGGGGCCCCGTTTAGTTCAGGGAAAGGGGGCTGGGAGCGAGGGGGCTGAGACCGCCTTCCTGCAGATGCCTCGCAGGACGGCCCCCACCTGGACTTGGGAGGCAGCTGTCCTGTTCCTCATAGGTTTGACAACAGCAAATGTGACTGAGCCTACCCCACGCCGGCTCAGGACACGCAGAGGGGTGAGCTAGGGGCAGCCTCGATTTCCTTGAGTTACTTGAGAAAGAATGAGCACTTCACGTGGGAAGTGAGGGCTCCGGGTCCCCAGTCCAGACCCACACTGTCAACGAGCCTGTGAGTCTGGGCCAGCCGCTTCCCATTCCTCCGCTCCCTGCCACATAAAAGTTTGGGACCACACACTTGCTGGCATCCTGAGGTTCTAACCACCTGCTAGAATTCATCAGTTCATAGAAAGGGGTTCCACCTGAGAGTCTGGGGTCAAGTGGAGGATTCCACGGGTCCATTTCATCCCTGCTCAGGAAGAAGAAAGGGCACCTCCTTCCCGAAGGTCGGCGGGCCTCCGGGCTCCCGGAGTTCCTGTGTATCTTCAAGGTTTTAAAATTACCACCTCTGGTTCCTATTCCTCTCCGACATTGCAGAATGGTTATTACTGATGATTAACCAAACGAACGTTTAAATTTTAGAAGTCAAGCCACTCTTAAAGGCCCATTTTATACAATTTATGACACTTTCTCCCTCTCTACCCTCATAATTCCGAAAGCTTTTATAAGTATAAATGTGTGCTAGGATTCGCTTTAGGTTTTTCCCTTCTATTTACAGCAGGTACGGGTGCTTTTGGTTTTATTAAGCATTTTAGCGCTGTTTAACTTTTAAACTAAGCATGTATCGCTTTTACTTTTTAAAATTTTTTTTTCCAACGTTTTTGTTTTTTTATTTTTGGGACAGAGAGAGACAGAGCATGAACAGGGGAGGGGCAGGGAGAGAGGGAGACACAGAATCGGAAACAGGCTCCAGGCTCCGAGCCATCAGCCCAGAGCCCGACGCGGGGCTTGAACTCACGGACCGCGAGATCGTGACCTGGCTGAAGTCGGACGCCTAACCGACTGCGCCACCCAGGCGCCCCAGCATGTATCGCTTTTAAAAACTAATCCAATAAAGACGCTCAGAACTTGAGACATGAAAATAAAACGTGATCCCGCTATTTAAAGAACCATCATGAAAATGCCGACGTATTGCTTCCCGGCCTGTTCATCTGCCTCTCCTGATGCTTCCTGCGGATTTAGTAACATACGCGCCTCTTATCTCTTTCTGTTCGTCCAACCCAAGGACAGCATTTCCCATATTATCAAAACATTCTTCAAAAACGTTGTGTCCATGTTACATACATGTTAACAACAGGACATCAAAAACCAAAATGCTTTCAGGCGCCCTCACCCACGTGGGCGGTACAGTCCCGTGAGGGACGCAAGGCTCGAAGTGTTTCCCACCTCCAATTGAGGATCCACACCTCAGAGGTGGGACGGAACTTGGGTGGTTCCGCTCACAGGCTCGGGTACCATTTATCAGCTGTGTGACCTGGAGCCCAACAGAGAATCTGAGATTTATTGAGTCTAAAGGTCACGTCACCATAGGGGTCCTGCTTAAGGAAAAGAATAAAGACCTCACTCTTGAAAACTTTACTAAAACGTGATCCTGTGAATAAATTGCTTTCACCCCTCCCATGGCCATGCAAAGGCCCCGTGCACGCGAAGAGCCCAGAGCTCAGGCTTCACTTGCTTCAAGATAAATAAATCTGCCTCCGCTTGGGCAAGAGACTTAACCTACCTTCATCTGCAAAATGGAGACAACAGAAGTGACTTTACCTTTTCTTAATTTGGGACAACTGAAATTCTCGATTACATTACCAGACCACACTCTGCACTCGGCAAGCTCCTTTCTTTTGCTAATAATAATAATAAAACAAAACAAAACAAAACCATGGCCACCTCGGGAAGTTCTTGGGGAAAGCGTCCTGTATCGGGAAAAGTAATTAAGCTCTGGGGTCCTAAAGGAGCCTGGGAAAGTCTAGCCAAAAACTAGGGAGGTGGGTCTATTTAAAAACAGAACCGGACTTTGCAAGTTTTATCATGTCTTGGCTTATTAAATCCACTAATTGAGAATTAAATTTTCCAGATTGTTACTTTTATAACAGCACTCGAGTGTCAGAAAATCCCCTGACCGGTCAGCACAGGATACAAGTAGAGAAGATACGAAGTGACTGTGGGTTAAGCACCACCCCACCCCAAACTAAGTACGTTTGCTTAGTGCTTTGTAATTTACAGCGAGTTACCTTTCACCGTCATTATCCATCGGCTCAAACAACCCCCCGAAGGCAGGTGGGACGCTGGATACTAGCCTCTTCTCAGAGACCAGCGTGCTGAAGCTGAGCTCGGCTGGGGGGTCGGATCTGTCAAACATCACCCTCCTAGACTCTCAGGAGGCCCTTCGATTTTGTGGGCGTCTACAGAAAACCACCCGAACTTTGCACAGGTGTTCCTGAAGCACTCTGGTCTACGGAGGGCGGCCCGGGCTGCACCTGACCACAGGCAGCTCTCCATGCATCCGTCGGGTCGGAGTTTGAGCTGATCCTCCAAGTGGGCTCAGATGTGTGACTTCATGGAACACCTGCAGTTACGGCCGGGTGCAGATCTGCTGGGGGAGAAGGACACCTGTCAGTTCCACAAAGTGTCACACACACCGTCCTGGGAATGACCCAAGGACCCCAGGGACTCTCAACAACATGGGTTTCTGATTTAACCCACCTGAAATCTTAACACTGCAGGTAGGAAGGCAGGATGTGTGCAGGCCTGTCCCCCTGCAGGAGCAACCCTGGGTGGGGGAGCCCCCATTTACCTGTGTGCGGGCCTCACTAACAGTGGACGCTGAGGAACAACTTTACTTTTCATGGTGTTGTTTGAAAAAGGAAACCCCACTTGGCCCAATCGGGAGGTTATTAAATTCCTGGAAACGGAGCTGAGAGGCCAGCAAAAAAGCCTGTGGTGTTGGCAACATGTAAACGCGGAGGCCCTGGGAGTCCTTTCCCTGTCTGCCCTGGCCTTTATAGGCCCTGTGCAAGGCCATTCCCGGCCAGCACCCTCTCCACGGAGAACCTCCTTCCTCCGGGCACCCCCTCCTCATCCACAGATGAGTGGGACGGGAGCCCACAAACCAGGTTGAAAAAGACAAGAATTCACTAGAGTACTAGGCGGTGGCTCTCCAGAGGACTTGCCACCGCCTCTGCCCCTTCTCTCTCCCTCTCTCTGTCTCACGCACACCCCGGACTCAGGGAAGCTGACACAAACATCCTGACGAAATAACCACTCTGAGCGCCTTCTAAGCCTCATTTCCCCGAGGAAATAATCAGCACCTCTTCTCCAAGACAGCTCCAGGTGAGCAAGAAGGGAACACCTTCCCGTGCTCAAAAGTAAAGGCGTTTGCGGCACTGCCCACTGATTCCCGAGCGCGCTCGCATCTACTGTCACAGTTAATTCTCCGAACCCACGAGGTGGCCGGGGCAGGTACGACCTGCCCCCTCCTTTCACGCATGGCACCCCGGGGCCCGGGCGCTCGCGCTCCTCCCGGGCTCACGCAGGGAGAGAACACCCGGGAGCCTCCGCCTGTGCGCCCCGAGCTCGCCCCGCGGCACCGGCAGGCCCCCCGCGTGGGCCCGTCCGCGGTGGCGGCCACATGGCCGCATTGTCCCGCGCGCGCGTCCCGCCGAGCCGCGCGGACGCCGGCGCTCTCCGCCAACCGCAGCCCCCGGCCGCCCTGCCGAACCGCAGCCCCCGGCCGGCCGGGCGCGGGGACGCGGCGAGCCCGGGGGCGCCGGGAACCACGAAGAGGGGCGCGCGCGGGGCCCGAGGGGGCGTCGGCGCCCGTGGCTGCGCAGGGGGCGGACCGGGCGGCGGCCGGCGGGCAGGCGGTGAGCCCCGGCCCGGCCCCCAAAGCCTTCTTTCTTCCCTCGCGCTCGGAGGCGGCCGCGGGAGCTCCGGAAGGGGGCGCAGCTCGCCGTCCCCCTCCGGCCGGTCCGGGCGCGCCCTCCCTCCGCCGCCAACTCCACCCCGAGAAGCGCACAAAGAACGGCGGGGCGGCGGGCGCACACCTCCCGTCGGGGCGGGGCCGCGGGAGGGGCCGGCGCACGCTCCGCCGCGCCCGCCTTAAAGGGCCCGCCCGCTCCTCGCGCGCACCGCGCATGCCCGGCCGCGGGGCGGGGAGGGACCCGAGAGCGGCGCGCGCACGCCCGCGCCGCCCGCCGGAGCCATGGCCGGCGTCCCCGCGGTGGCGGCGCGGCGCTCGTGCACGCGTCGGCGCCCGCGGGGGCTCGGCCGGCGCGCGGGGCGTGTGCAGGACCCCCGCCCCGCGCCTTCCGGAGGTCGCCGGCCGCAGGGCGGGCCAGGCCCGCGCTGCGGCGGGGTTCCGGCTCTCCGATCCGCAGTTTCGGGGCCACTTGGACGGAGTGCTGCCCGGGGGGACCGAACTGCGGGCGCGCGCGCGAGGAGCGATGCGGGCGGGCCTATGCCTTTGTGTCTCCTGCGCTCCCGCGCAGGTGGGCAACCCGCGCCAGGAGCCACTTCGCCAGTGCGCACCGGGACCCCGAGTCCCGCTTTCCGTGTCCGAGGACTCGGACCGCCCTTTGGGGCGGACAATAGACCCTTCTCCCAGTGGCACCGTGGGCTCTAGGGGTGGCTTATTTGGGGACGCTAACGGGACTTTCGCAGGACCGCTCGCTCAGAGCCGGGCCGCTGGCAGCAGAGTTGGGCGCGTTTTCCTTTCTCAATCGCGCGAGGGAGGAGATCTGGGGACAGACTGTCCTCGGCCGATAGGTACGCGCGAGTGTCCCGAGCCTGCCGGTCCCGCATTAGACAACAAAGAGAGGCGTTAGCGGCGGCGGGGGAGGGGCGCGGCCGGGAGGAGGACGGGGCGGGCTGCGGCGAGCGCGGGGGTGGGGGGCGCTCGCTCTCCGCTCGCCCTGACCGCGGCCTCCGCCCGCCCCCGGCCCGGCGCGCGCCAATCGCCTCCCCCAGCGATAGTGTCAGTAGCATTGTAGTGTCAGCTCCCGCCGGTGACGTTGCGCCTCCCTCGTCCCCCTCCGGAGCCGTCTGGCTGCAGAGGCTCAGTCAAGAGGCGGGGAGGAGAGGAGGAAAAAGCGCTGAGTGAGGGCGGGCGGGCGGGCGGGAGGGAGGGAGTGGAGGAGCCGGGGAGGGGCTCCTTAAAGAAACGCTGCTGTCGCTCGCCTGCTCGCTCCTCGCTCGGCATTGTGGCCAGCCAGCCGGGCACTCGGGGGGTACGCGCGGCCGCCGCTCGAGCTTTGCCCCCACCCCACCCGCCGGCAGATCTGGGGTGGGGACCCAGGCGGGGGCTCCTGCAGCCACTGCCCGGCGCGGACCGCACCGAGCGCCCCACTCCTCCCGGCGCCGAGAAAGGAGCAACGGAGCCCTCTGCAGCCGGCCGGCCTCCCCGCCCCTGACCACTAGCTTCCCGGCTGCCTTTGTGGCCGCAGCTTCTCGCCGCCGAGCCGAGGGCCGGCGGGGGCGCGGCGCGCACGGCCGAGCGATGCCCAGCTCCCTGTTTGCAGAGCTGGAGCGCAACGGCAGCGGCGGCGGAGGGGGAGGCGGCGGCGGCGGCGGCGGCGGTGGCGGCGGCGGCGGCGGCGGCGGCGGGGGAGAGACCCTGGATGACCAAAGAGCCCTGCAGCTCGCGCTCGATCAGCTCTCCCTGCTGGGGCTGGACAGTGACGAGGGCGCCTCTCTGTACGACAGTGAGCCGCGCAAGAAGAGCGTGAACATGACCGAGTGCGTGCCGGTGCCCAGTTCCGAGCACGTCGCCGAGATCGTGGGGCGGCAAGGTGGGTCCGGCAGGGATGGGGAGCTGGGGGTGGGGTGGGGGTCTCGGGCCACCGCCCCGCGGGGAGGGCGCGGGAGGGCTCGGGATCCGCGGCGCCCGCGAGCCTTGACGAGAGAGGAAGAGCCGCGCGAGGGGCCGGCGCCCCAGACAAAGAAAGTGCAGGCAGGCTGTCTCCCGGAGCCGCGCCGCTGCCACGGCGGGATGCACTTCATCCTGCTAAAATCACTGCCTTCTCCCCTAGCGCCCCCCACCCAACCCACCCCGGGAAATAGAATTTAAATATAAGATGCTTGGGGGAGGGGGCCTTTGATGGGTCCTTTGGGAGGGGGAGGAGGAGGAGTGAGCATCGGATGGGAGGAGGATTCTGGATTTCTGCAAAGCGGAATGGAGCCCAGAGGAGGAACAATGGGTCCCGGGACTGCCCCCCCCCCCCTCCCATCAGTCCCCCAGCTCTGGTGGTGGTGGTGGGGGGGCGGATCGCGGCTCCGGCCCTCTTCCCCGGACCCCTTCGCCTCGTCTTCAGGGCGGACGGCGCGCCCCGCTGGATCCTAGCGGCATCTCCCCAGCTGACTTTTTCTGGGATTCTCGGGTTTGCTCGGGACGACTGCAGTCACCGGGGGAGGGCTGGGCAGCCAATGGGCTGTTCCTCGAGCGCCTCGCGGGTGGAACCCGCTTCCCAGCCGGTGGCGTGGCCCGGGGTCAGTGAGGGAGCCGCCCCCTTTCCGCCCAAAGCGTGTCCTGCCGTCCCGCAGCCCTGGGCGCGGGCGGTCCCAGGTCTCCGCGGTTACCCCGGGATAATGGGCGTGTCTGTCTCTCTCTCCCACTCCCTCCCCTGCACCCCGGCTCCCAGGTTGTAAAATCAAAGCGCTGCGGGCGAAGACCAATACTTACATCAAGACCCCGGTTCGCGGGGAGGAGCCTGTCTTTGTTGTGACGGGCAGGAAGGAGGATGTGGCCATGGCTCGGAGGGAGATCATCTCTGCCGCGGAGCACTTCTCCATGATCCGCGCCTCGCGGAATAAGAACACGGCGCTCAACGGCGCAGTGCCCGGGCCGCCCAACCTGCCTGGACAGACCACCATCCAGGTGCGGGTGCCCTATCGCGTGGTGGGGCTCGTGGTGGGGCCCAAGGGCGCCACGATCAAGCGCATCCAGCAGCAGACGCACACGTACATCGTGACGCCCAGCCGAGACAAGGAGCCGGTGTTCGAGGTGACCGGCATGCCTGAGAACGTGGACCGAGCTCGCGAGGAGATCGAGGCACACATCGCCCTGCGCACGGGCGGTATCATTGAGCTCACGGATGAGAACGACTTCCACGCCAACGGCACGGATGTGGGCTTTGATCTGCATCACGGGTCCGGCGGGTCCGGCCCGGGCAGCCTCTGGAGCAAGCCCACCCCCAGCATCACGCCCACCCCCGGCCGCAAGCCCTTCTCTAGCTACCGCAACGACAGCTCCAGCTCGCTCGGCAGCGCCTCCACAGACTCTTACTTCGGCGGGGGGACCGGCGGCAGCACAGCCGCTACCCCGCGCCTAGCGGACTACAGCCCCCCCAGCCCCGCGCTCAGCTTCGCCCACAACGGGAACAACAACAACGGCAATGGATACACCTACGCGGCGGGGGAAGCTTCCGTGCCTTCCCCGACGGCTGTCCCGAGCTACCGCCCACCTTCGACCCGGCCCCCGCCCCCCCCCCGCCTGGGGCGCCCCTGCTCTGGGCTCAGTTCGAGCGGTCCCCGGGGGGCGGACCTGCGGCGCCCGTCTCCTCTTCCTGCTCTTCCTCCGCGTCTTCTTCCGCTTCGTCCTCCTCGGTGGTCTTTCCGGGGGCGGCGCCAGCGCGCCCTCCAATGCCAACCTGGGGCTGCTGGTGCACCGCCGGCTGCACCCGGGCACCAGCTGCCCGCGCCTCTCCCCGCCCTTGCACATGGCGCCGGGGACGGGCGAGCACCACCTGGCGCGCCGGGTGCGCAGCGACCCGGGCGGAGGGGGCCTGACCTACGCCGCCTATGCCAACGGGTTGGGGGCGCAGCTGCCGGGCCTGCAGCCGTCGGACACCTCCGGCTCGTCGTCGTCGTCCAGCTCCTCCTCCAGCTCCTCCTCCTCGTCGTCGGGGCTGCGGCGGAAGGGCAGCCGCGACTGCTCCGTGTGCTTCGAGAGCGAGGTGATCGCCGCGCTCGTGCCCTGCGGCCACAACCTCTTCTGCATGGAGTGCGCCAACCGCATCTGCGAGAAGAGCGAGCCCGAGTGCCCGGTCTGCCACACCGCGGTCACTCAGGCCATCCGCATCTTCTCCTGAAGGCGGCGCGCGCCTGCGCGCACCCCGCGGGGAGGGGGGGGGGAGAAGGGGGACCCCCCCCTCCCCTCCCCTCCCCTCCCCTCCCCTCCCCTCCGGCCTCACTCCCCCCACCCCCACCCTGTCCGCGCCCACCCGCCGCCTTGGTGCCCCACCTTCTTCCCCCCCCCCCCCCCCCCCCCCGCCCTGCTCTCACTCTGAGGTCCAGAGGAGCTTGGAAAGCTGTAGTATCCGCTCATTTTTAAAATGTAATTTTTAAACAAAGGAACTTGCCAGGATATCTGCATCAAGAGTACTGTAGCCTGGGAAGCCTCTGATCTGAACCACCTGAAATGCATGCTCTATAAATAATAGGAACGGCGACATTCTAGTCATGATAGTTTTTACACTGTACTTAATAGGAAGCTTCCAGAAGAAGAAGACCCCACAAGTTTTCCATTTTTCTTAAAGTAGGAGAAAAAAGAAAAAAAAGAACAATAATTATTATGATTAAGATGGTAATAATAGTGCTTATGGGATGTGTGGACTGTTTTACGTGTGTTCCCCTCTGTGGCTGGGTTCCTCCGATGCTTATTCTAGAACACAGTGGATCCTTTTTGAATGTTGTGGAAGGGCCAGGAGTTCCTGTGAATCCAGGATACTGCAGCTTTATAAAAGTTAAACAAACTGTAACATATCTCTTATATATTAAAAACGTTTAAAAGTTTTAAAGAGAAATTGCATTAATACAGATTGAAGTATTTTATTCTTTTTTGACTTGAAAAATTATATTTCATATTGCAAAGATGTTTACAAGTATTTTAATTTAAGTTCAGTGAACTTTTTTGTAGCTGGGTTAAATCTTTTTATTTTAGTATGGCCTTATGGCAAAGAACACTGTATTATTTTAATAACCACACAATTGTGACGAAATTACAAAACCATAAAATGTGTAATGTTTTGAACAGTATTCTGTTGGGATGGAGATTTTATAGGTTCAGACAAATCTTCTAGATTTGCTTCACCCAGCATATTTTCTATTCAGTGATATAAAGCATATTTTATTCTATATTATTACAAAAAAAAAAAAACGGAAACGTATAAACACGTCAAAAGGAACTGTGGATGCTTTCTAACATTTGTATAAATAGAATTCCGTGCAAGCTACGAAAATTCTGTTGGGCCACTATAGTTTTAGTATTCCTATTTTAATACATTTGTTTACCACCTGTTTATGTATATGTAGGTGACGTTACTTGAGCTTAAATGTACTTTACTGAGCAAAGTTTAAAAAGCAAAGTATATTTTATTTTATGATAAAGGGCCTTTAACCTCATGGTCAAATACTAATATTATATTTGCTGAGACAAGATTTGAAATTGTATCAAGAGTTTTATTTTTCTGACATTTAAAGTTCTACATAATAAAGGTAAGACTTAAGTAATGGTGCTACTTTGTTTTTTAAGTATTTCTATATAAATAAAATATTGAAGAAAATCTATCTTGTGTGGCGGCTTGGTGTTGTTTTGTTTTTGTTTTTGTTTGCTGGTCTGTTTCTAAGCCCCTGGGAGCCCACCTGTGTAAATCACTTTTAAGTGGCTGGTGAAAATGTATTCATTCCAGGCATATGATGTCAGTATCTTGTCAATAGAATGGGCTTTCAAGACAGGCCAGAGTTGTGACGAGCTGAACGTATAGACTGTGGGTAACTGTATTTATTTTTTTTTATAATTGCACGCTTCTACTGAGTCAGGGCTCACTTCCCCATTGGACATAGCAGGCACGGTGCCTAGGGCCCACGACACTTTTCAGGGGCCCGGCAAAAAATGTTTGATTGCTTTCAAAATCAGAAGAGAGAAAACCCAAAAGCGATGAAATTCTTCAAAGGAAACGTTTGAATTTTCAGGTCCAGGAGAACCTATTAAATTTTTCTGAAACACGAAGGAAATAAAATGTTAAAAGTATTTAAAGTTACATCAAAGATACACTTTAATGTTGATATTATTATGCAGGAAGGAGCCCAGGACACAAGAGTGCTTGGAGCCTGGCAAAGCTATAATCCCGCCCTGCCTGGCCCCTTCCGGGTACAGGGAGCCTAAGGGCTGTGTTTGCTGTTGGAAGTTTCCATGGAGGGTCGCTTCTTGGGGGCAGCTGCGCAATGACGGTTTCTGCTTGCAGAAGACCCCGCTGAATGACGGTTTCTGCTTGCAGAGGACCCCGCTGAATGACGGTTTCCGCTTGCAGAGGACCCCGCTGGATTTGAGGACTGGTCTTAAGAGGCTTCTGCTGGAAAGACAAACTAATTGGTGTTGACAGGCTGAGGGGGTTAACTGTTTGTTGTTGTTTGAGAGAAGTTTTTTGTTTGTTTTTAGCAGACTTACACCTGCTGCCTGGCTGTGGGGCTTTGTCAAATGATGGGGCCACCGTGTTTCACTTGACCTGAGCTCTGTCTTCTAGAGAGTATTCAGACATGACCAGACCGTGCCCCTGAATTCCCAGCAAACTTTCCAGCGGATCCGCTGCCCCCGGAGAACCGTGTCTGCCCATACTGTGGCAGGCTTCTTTCTCTTTCCATCTGTGCGGATGGGTAACATTCAGCAGGTGAGTCCAGACCGGGGGCTACAATATATATTCAGTGGGGGTTCCTCTTTTCCCTTTGTATTCATTTCTATCTGTCCATAAATTTAGCAACGGCCTTGTCCATCGTCGCTCCTGATTTGTTTGGTTCAAATGCTGCCGTGTAAAGGCAGGAATTTGGGGTGGGAAGGGAAAAAGGAGTGGCCCGGCTTGGGAAATTTCTGGCATCATCTCCAGCCTCTGGAACGTGCCCAGATGGTGTTTACCCCCTGGCCGAGGCCTGGCGAGAAGCAGTGTTACAGTGTTTCCCACCTTTCCTGTTAACTGTTCAGAAATGCCTAGAACAGAACCAAGGTTCCTTTTATACTTACCTCTTCGGCCATGTAACTGCTTTTCTGCTCCAGCAGAGTGACTACAGGGAGGACAAGGAAAACACAAAAAGCCTTGACAGAATTTCTCATGGGCTCTTCCTCACACGTGGAGATTTTCTTGGGGTCCATATGCTGCTTTGGAAAATAAAAAAAGATCAGGTCTTGAGGCTGCTGACATACGCTTTGAGTGGCCCACATACCTTGGTGGGGAGAGGTTCCCCTTGGTTGACATGGAGTTTGGGGATGTATTATTAATAAATGTTGGTTTCTCGGGAGAAAGAACTTTCTCTCTTTTAACCCATTGGTTTCCCCTGCGGGGCAGGCCCTGGTCACCGGCACAGGGCGTGGAAAAGGCTAGTGGGATCAGACTGGCATTAGCTTTTGATCCGAGGCAAGCCTTCTGTCCCATTCCCCAGATCCCCCACATGATGACCCTGAAGGTGGCCACGGGCTGCGCAGGTGACCGTCCTCCAGCTGGAGAGGCGAGAGAGGCTATATTGGTGCCCCCTCTGAAATCTCTCTGGTCTCTGAAATTCCAGCTGACAGACAGCTTTCCCACGCTATTTCTTTATCTACTGCTCAGGAGGGGTGGGTTTTGCACCCCCCCCCATTTAGGCAGTCTCGGGGGACATTTTTGGGTGTGACAGTTGGGGCTAGTGCTCCTGGCATCTAGTGGGCAGTGGTCAGGGATGCCGTGAAATGTCCCACGAGGCACAGCAAGGAATCATGCAGCTCAGGGTTTCAGAAACCCTGGTAGAGACAAAGCAAATGTATCTTTCCTGCTGTTTATTCACCGCCTTGAAATTGGCGATACTGTCCTGGTGTTTGAATGCATCTGGGATTCTCCGCTAGCCAGGGTCGCTCTTGCGGTGTCCGGAATGTGGTGGGGGAGCACTGGGCGTCAACGCGAAGGAACTCTGACCCGCCAGCGTGGTAGATTGCACCCAATTAATAATAATAACGCTCACACGGGATGTTCAAAAGCCCTGTTACCTCCATTCTCTCCCGTGGATCTTACCACAGCGCGGAGGAGGCGCCATTGACATTTTGCAGTGCCTATTTGCGGTAAAATGCAAATACTCGAAATGCAGTCTGCACAAACACAATCCTGGGTTTTCTCACCCGGGCTCACGCTCTTCCTGCCTCGTCAGGCTGAAGTCATTTTATGGAGAATTCTGGGAACGGATCTGTTGTCAGCAGCCTTTCCCCTTTCCCTGCAGCTTGGGTCCCGAGTCGCCTCTCGGGAAAAGCTTCTTTATCTTCGGTGAATTTCAGACACGAGGTAAGCCAGACCTCGTATCTCGAAAGCCTGATCTTTCCAAGAAATATGAACAAGTTTGCCCCCTCTCAATGGGGTTCTAAGCCCGCTGGGCCACACAGCGCTGGACGTAGTTGTCTGTAAAGCTTTCGGGGGACAAGGTAACTCGGGAAGAGGTGGATGGCTGGGGTCACTGTCACCTTCAGAAGGTCATTTCCTCGCCCGCTAGGGAGCAAGGGCCCTTCAGGTGCTGAATGTTGCCTACCTTTGCCTGCCTCCCTCCCCTGATCCGGTCACAACCTGGCCCTGCCCCCTTACTAAGGGCTCGTCCCCCACTGTTAAGGCTTTCCAGAAGGGAGGAAGTGGAAGGGGGGGTAGTTAAGCACCCCTTACAGGATTGTGACAGTCTATTGAGCCCTCACTCTGAACTCCGCTCGGCGCTCACCCAGCCCAGTGGGATGTATGTGAGTAAACCCATTTCAGAGATAAGGAGACTGAGTTGTCGAGCAGTTCAATGACCTACCTAGGGCCAATAATCCCTGGACCAGGATTCCACCCTGGATCCATCTGAGTCCAAAGCTCCTATCTATACCGCTACAAAAAAATGGCTTTTCCAGGAGAGC
Source organism: Prionailurus bengalensis (assembly GCF_016509475.1). Lineage (NCBI taxonomy): Eukaryota > Metazoa > Chordata > Mammalia > Carnivora > Felidae > Prionailurus > Prionailurus bengalensis. The sequence continues at coordinate 3,047,183 of NC_057355.1, read as the reverse complement.
CCTCATCCATCACATAATAGTCAAGCATGGGAATGATGGTTCTTTCTTTCTTTCTTTCTTTCATTCTTCTTTCTTTCTTTCTTAATGTTTATTCATTTTTGAGAAAGAGAGAAACAGAGTGCGAGCAGGCGAGGGGCAGAGAGAGAGAGAGGGAGACACAGAATCGGAAGCAGGCTCCAGGCTCTGAGCCGTCAGCCCTCAAGTCCGACGCGGGGCTTAAACTCACGAACCGCGGGATCGTGACCTGAGCCGAAGTCGGACGCTCAACCGCCTGAGTCCCCCAGGTGCCCCCAGGTGACATTTTTATGGAGTTTTTTGTTTGTTTTAGACAGGATATTCTGCACTCATTTTATCCTCATCGAAGACCTATTTTTCAGTGTTCCTGTGATGAACGTATTACAGAATTGGCTTCACGTCCACTGTTCGGCTGGTCACAAAACAGCCAGGAAATAACAAGGCTTCGGGAAACACGGCACAGAAACGTCCCCGTGCTCACGAGGGGCTGATCGTGTTCTTGGTCCTCCTCGGCAAGTCTGTGTCTGGCCTGGTGTCATGACAGCAGCTGGGCCCTTTCCCCACTTCTCAAATCAATAAAAGCACTGATCATCAAGAAAGAACCATCATTCCCACGGGGCGCTGGGGGGCTCCATCGGTCAACCTCCGACTTCGGCTCAGGTCACGATCTCGCGGTTCGTGAGTTCGAGCCCCGCGTCGGGCTCTGCGCCGGCAGCTCGGGGCCTGGAGCCTGCTGGGGATTCTGGGTCCCCCTCTTTCTCTGCCCCTCCCCTGCTCGCCCTCTGTTTCTCTCTCCCTCTCAAAAATAAACATTAAAAAAAAGTTTAACAAAAAACATCCCCTGAACTAACTTAGTGACAGTTGCCTGAACCCTGACTGAAGAGTAAAACGTAAGCAGTTGTTAGCCTCCAGAACGTGAAGCTCTTCGTTTGCTCCCTCCCATTGGCTCCCTTTCCTAGGGCATTTGTTAGGCCTGTGGGGTCTGGGCATGGCCTGAAAATGCTGTGAGGGGTACTGCCCACCCCGTGAGCCCGTGGGGCCCCTTCCATCAGGAATACCTGTCTTCACAGGAGGGTGGGTGGGACGAATGGCAGGTCTGTGACTCAGTTTGCTCGTCCGTGGAAAGAGAGCCGGCTCTCCCTTCCTTCCGGAAGTGTCGGCCGTGCTCAGGCCTCCTTTTGGGCTTAAGGACACCGTGTACCCCCCTCCACGGCAGCACTCGCCGTGCTGTTCACGGTTCTTTCCTTGTCTTTTCTGGCCCCGAGTCTGAGAACGTCTTGTCCTTTCAACTCTGAGCCCCCAACGCCTAATACAGAGCCCACAAGGGTACTCAGCACGCACATTTAGAAAATCAGTGAACAAGTCTCTTTTTCTCGCAATAACCTGCATGCCCATCGCGGGGGGACCTGTTTATTAAGTTCCGTAACCTGCACACGGTGGAATTCTATGCGTCATAGCAAACAGAGGTCCCGCTGGTGTCTGTACAGGCGAAACGCAGAAGACAGGCTTTTCGCACCAGCCAAGTGCTGGATGCGTAGAACAGTTTCAGAGGCTGATTCGATGGGCGGCCTTGGAGCGGGTTCATCCCGCCTCCTGGTGGTCAGGCCCAGGGAGGCCCCTCCCCTTGAGGGGGGCTTTCACGTGGTGACTTGCTTCCAATGAACAGGACGCGCACACGGGACAGGATGTCGCTTCTGAAGTGAGGTCATAAAGAGGTTGTGGCTTCTGTGTCCAGCTGTGTGAGAGGCCTCGGGGGCCAGAGACGGGGCAGGGGGGTCTCTGGCTGCGAGGAACTGAGGCGCTCAGCCGAGTGGCCCGTAAGGATTGCGACCTGCCGACAAGGAGAATGAGCGGACACGCCCTAGGCTGGATCTTCGGATGAGACCGCAGCCCCGGCCGGCGTGTCGACTGCAACCTTGCGGAGACCTGGGCAGAGACGCCCAGCTGCCGAGTGTCTAAGTTTTGGGGCGACCTGTTAGGCAGAAATAAAGATGATACAGACGTGCAATTAACTGTTGAAGACTGGTCGCCCCTGGAGAATGATGGAGAAAGTTACTAGCTGGGCCACTGGGGAAAATTGCTGAGCTTTCTCTGTGCCTCAGTTTTATCACCTACGAAATGGGGACGATAATGGGGATATCAGTATTATCCTGATTTTACAGCCCAAGAAACGGAGCTTAAGTGCCTTGCCCGGCAGGGAGTCACTGGTGAAGGGGGGACTAGAGATGTCTGGAAACCAAGATCCTTCCAACTGCACCCGGTGCAGACACGCGGAAAACACCTGCTTTTATGGAACAGCCAGAAATGACTCCAATGCATTATGAGGACATTTAATATATTGCTTACTGAAAATATCTAACCCTCCCACCTATGGATTTAGAGCCCAGTAAAACCCATCCCTCATTAAGACCACGGTGGCCGTGGCTTAACATTCCTTCAGTAATAACTCAGGAGGCACTTCAACAACAGCGCACTGCGAGAAAGCTCTACCCCTGAGAACCTCTCAGGACTCTGATAGGTGGGGTTACTTCTCACAGCCACACGGGCGGTACGGGGTACCCCCCGGGTGGGCTCACTCATTCACCCACGTTTCCTGCTTTGTAAATTGCTTTGTCCCCTGAGATGCCCCCATGAGAGGAACCTGGAAAAGTTGCGTGAGATCAGACTTCCTGGATCTACCCTCGGAAATCAACACCTGAGGGGGAGCCTGGGAATCTGCAGTTTAACACACTCCCTACATCCCTCAGTAGAGGGTGGTTAGTTCAAGATGTACATGCATACCTTAGGCAACTCTGCAGGATCCTGTGAAAAAGAAGGCAGCCCTCCTAGTTTGTACGGATGTTAAACCAGGATGTACGATTAAGGGAAAAACTTCAGAGGTACTATCGCACCTATAGTATGAATTAAAAAAAAACTCACGTACGAATGAATGTATAGAGCTGGATTCACGGAGTCAAAGGTCCCGGGATTCTGCCGGCGAAGCCTCGCGTGGGCCACCGGGCTGGGTGAGCTCCAGGGCCCCTTCCGGAGACGGGTCCAGCTGAACTGGGCAGGGGAAGGTAACTCTGCAAAAGCGGCTGAGACGTGGATCGCGGAGGGCCCGGAAGGCTTGGTTGAGAGCTCCAGGGTGCGTGTTGCAGGCATCCCGGGGACGCAGATTCCATGTTGTGTTTTGGTAGCCGGGAGCCGCCTGGCCTGGGCCGGCGCCAGGACGGGCTGGGGGCCCTGGTCCTGGAGGCAGATGGCTCAGGGTGAGAGCAGGCAGAGCATCTGGGATAATGAGAGGAGAGGAGGAGAGGGTTGAAAGGACCCCGCCAAGGTGTTAGACCGTCATGTGACATCTCTGACGTGGGACGTTTTGGAGCCACCACAATGGCAGTGTCACATGATTCCACCTCCTAGAATTGACAGTGTGGTGGCAGAGGGGATTCCTGGGGAGGGAGGACGGGCAGGGGGATGTGGGGACTTGACATCTCCATGGCTCGGTCACCGTTATTTAAAAATAGAGGAGCAAAGCTGTTTGAGGGGTGACTGGATGGCGGGTCATAGGGTTTGGGAGCAAAAGCCTTTGCTTTCTGCTTCATGAACACATCTTGTGTGTTTGCAGATTGGTGCCTTTGCCTGGACCATTCGTTCCCTCTGCCTAGGAAATGCGTTATTTTAAACTTTTTTTAAAAAAAATGGTTATTTATTTTTGAGAGAGAGAGTGAGCAGGGGAGGGACAGAGAGAGAGACAGACAGACAGAATCCTAAACAGGATCCAGGCCCTGAGCTGTCAGCACAGAGCCCCGTGTGGGACTTGAACGCACGAACCGTGAGATCATGGCCTGAGCTGAAGTTGGCTGCTTAACCGACTGGGCCACCCAGGTGCTCCACGAAATGCATTATGGGAAAAAACAAAGATCCCAGTGGAAGTCTGGTGGGCCAGAGGAAAGGAAGGTCTACCCGAGTAGGTTTATGAAGTCAGTGCGCAGGGAGAGAGGTTCTCAAGGATTTCAAAGGTGGAGAGAGGCATTCTCGTTGGACGTGGTTGGGAATGGGCCTTGGAACAGAGCAGCTCCCTAAGGAACACGCTGTTTTAGGAACACGACCGCGCTGGTCATAGCCAGGACTGGAAAGAGAGATCAGGGGCCCAGGACTGAGGCGGGGAGGGTCCCAGGCCAGGGAGACCGCAGCTGGGTCGGGAGGGCAGGGGAAAGAGACGAAGGGCTTCAGGGCTTAGCAGAATCTCGTGCAAGAAGGAACATCAATGTAGTCTGGTTCCAACGGTACGTCCGCGGACGCTGACGTCGTCTCCTCCACCCGCCATGTCTTTGATGAGTTCTGGGGCCGAGGAAGGGCATCCCTCTTGTGCCTTTGGGCAGGTCCACGTGGGACAAAGCTGGTCCTTGCCTGGAGCCAACAGCCAAAACATCACCCGGCAGCTTTCGCTTTACGGATCGAGTCAGATTTCTCTCCTGCCTGACGACCTGCCCGTCAGAGGTGAAGATACTGACCACGACAGCCCAGATCTTCTCACTTCCATGATACCCCTCTCGAGGGCTCTGGCTTTTCGGGAAGTGTTGTGCTTTGGGCAGGCTCACCCTTAACTCCAGTGACTCAGAGCAGGGGCACCCGCTCTCCATCCATTCACTTTCTCGCCGGCCCGGTTGCACCACTGGCCCGTTTCCAAGTCAGTGCCGTCGCAGACCGTGACTCTTGCTGGGGGCGCGTGGCCAAGTTTGGGGAGGACTGGACACCCCCCCCCCCACCTTGGAGAGGCTCTGTCCTGGGGTCTGGCCATGGGCCAGCTGGCGAGGTGGTCAGGAGGGCCCACGTCCGGGGTCCGAACACCTCAGGCCCTGTTGGGGATGAGTAGGGCAGAGGCTGGAAACCACAAATAGACTGCAAGTCCAGAAGAGGCTGTTGAACGCATTTTTTGGAAACCACTCTACTGAGGTCTGATGGACATAAAATGCAGTACATATTTAATGTACGGATTTATAGACATTTTTATATACACATTTAACGGGTTTCCTTCAATGAGTTTGGGGATAAGTATATGCCTGTGAAACCGTCACCACCATTAAGACCATAAACAGACCCATCACCTCCCAAAGTTTCCTCCTGCCTCTATTATTATTATTATTATTGGTGAGAACATGATAGAAAATCAAACCTCTTACAGAATTTGAAGTATACAATATAGTAGTGTTAGCTATAGACAGCGTGCTGTATAGCAGATCTCCAGAACTTACTTACCTTGAATAACTGAATTTCTCTACCACTTGACCATCCCCTACCCATCTCTCCTTCCCCCTACTTTTTAAAAAATGTTTTCTTATTTATTTATTTATTTATTTATTTATTTTTCAGAGGAAGAGAGAGAGAGGAGAGAGAGATCCCCTTACTTCTTTTTTTAAAAACGTTTACTTATTTATTTGTTTGTTTGCTTGTTAATTTATTTTTTAGGGAAAGAGAGAAGACAGAGAGAGAGAGAGAGAGAGAATGAGCAGGGGAGGGACGGAGAGAGAGAGAGAGGGAGATACAGAATCCCAAGTAGGCTCTGCACTGTCAGCACAGAGCCCAAGGTGGGGCTCGAACTCATGAACCACAAGATCAGGACTTGAGCCAAAGTCGGACACTTCACTGAGCCACCCGGGTGACCCCCTCCCGTCCCCCTAATTCCTATTCTACTCTCTGCTTCTAGAAGTCTGACTGTTTCAGATTGCACATATAAGTGAGACCGTGCGGTATTTGTCCATCTGTGTCCGGCTTATGTCACTCAGCACGATGTCCCCCAGGCCCATCCATTTCGTTGCCAATGACAGGATTTCCTTCTTTTATGAGGCTGAATGATATTCCATTGCATACACCTGCACTACATTTTCTTTATCCTTCCACGCGAGGATGGACACTCAGGTCGTTTCCACGTCTTGGTTGTTGTGAACGATGCTGCAGGGAGCACGGGGGTGTGGGTGTTGGACACTTCTCGAATTTTCTCATGGAGTCTCCTTCACTTCGTACAGAGACCACCTCAGGTGGGTGTGCAGATTTCCCTCCGCCGTCCTGGCCTCCTCCCTCTTCCTTCTCTGCCATGATCCTCTTGACATTCCCTACAGAGTCGCCCTCCCACAAGGGTTTCCACCCCATCCCAGAGGAGGGATGTGAAGTCCTCACAGTTCTTGTTCTTTTCTCAATGACTTTTACTTACTTATTCGTTCCTTTTATTTTAATTCCAGTTAGTTCACAGACAGCGATTCGACACATCGTGCGTCACCTGGTGCTGATCACAACGGGTGCCCTCCTTAGTCCCCGCCCCTATTTCACCCATCCCCCCACCCCCTTTCCCTCTGGTAGCCAGAAATGTGTTCTCTAGTCAAGAGTCTGTTTCTTGGTTTGTGTCTCTCTCTGTTTTTTTTTTTTTCCCTTTGCTCATTTGTTTCTTAAATTCCACATATGAGTGAAATCGTATGGTATTTGTCTTTCTCTGACTGGTTTATTTCACTTAGCATGGTACTCTGTAGCTCCGTCTATGTCATTGCAAATGGCAAGATTTCATTCTTTTTGACGGCTTTGTAATATTCCATTAGAGATCTACATCTATATCTATATCTATGGATATAGATATAGATATACCACATCATCAGTCAGTGGACCCTAGGGCTCCTTCCATAGTTTGACTATTATAGATGGTGACGCTGTGAACGTTAGGGTGCATGTAACCCTTCGAATTAGTGTTTTTGTATACTCTGGGTAAATACCCAGTAGTGCGATTACTGGATCATAGGGCAGTTCTATTTTTAACTTTTTGGGGACCCTCCACACTGCTTTCCAGAGCGGCTGCACCAGTTTGCATTCCCAGCAGCAGCGGAAGGGGGTTCCCCTCTCTCTACGTCCCCACTGACATCTGTTGTTTCCCGTGTCGTTGATTTTAGCCATGCTGACATGGGTGAGGTTGTGTAGTTCATCGCGGTTTTGATTTGTATTTCCCCGATGACGAGCGACGTTGAGCATCTTTTCGTGTGTCTGTTGGCCATCTGGATGTCTTCTGTGGAGAAGTGTCTCTTCCTGTCTTCTGCCCATTTTTAAGTGAGATTGTTTGCATTTGGGGTGTTGAGTTTTGTACGTTCTTTACATGTTTTGGATTCCAGTCCTTGGTCGGGTACGTCATTGGCAAATATCTTCTCCCATTCGGTAGGTCATCTTTTAGATCTGTTGGTTGTTTCCTCCACGGTGCAGAAGCCTGAAGTCCTTGCAGCTCTAATACCCCCTACTGGTGGGAGGCACATTTGTGCGGCACTCTAGGAGAGCGTGTCTGAGTCTACAGAGAGCAACGTCGACAAGACCGCCAAACCTTCTAACACTGTCTCAGAGCATAATGTCTAGGTGTTATTTTACTAACATGTCCCCCTGTTTAACAAGATGACTGTGTTAAAATATGCACAGCACCAAACTTACCATTTTAACCATGTTTTAGCGTACGAGGCAGTGGCGTTAAGTACATTCACAGTGTTGTGCGACCACCCCCGCCATCATTGCCAGAACTTTGTCACCTGCCCACATGGAAACTCCGTATTACTTCCCTCCCCCGCTCCTGGTGACTACTCTCCTACTTTCTGTCTCTGTGAACCGGGCTATTCGAAGTCATGTCCCTCTTTTTTTTTTTTTTTTTATACATTTTTGTCCATCACAGAATTTTTTCTCACCAGGGGAGGGTAGATAGGAAAAAAAGCCAGTCCAGGAAAAAGAAGCTTTTGTGCCTGTGCCCAATAATATTCTGACTGATAATCAAACCTTCTGAGGCTCACCTCCCGGGCTCTCGCGGGAGCTCGAGGAAAAACCCCAGGGAATGGCTGAGTGCGTTGTGGGTGAACTTCAAATAAGGAAAGAGCTGCTCTTCAAGAGGAAGACGGGGACGTGGTTTGTACACAACTTGAAACAATGTGCTTTAGGTTCATCTTGATTACATTACAAAGCCCCTTTCCAAGGGGCAAATTATGCATTTGGAAGCAAAGCTAAGACAGCCAGACAGTCTTATAAACAGGTGAGTGCCCAGAATGAGACTCAAAGTGCTTGCATTTTTCATTCAAAGTTGCGTGCGCGTGTGTGTGTAGCTTGAAAATGTTTCCTAGCTTTCTTCTGAGTGTGGCGTTTACATAATTGTTCCAACCAATGAGTATACAATTAGATTATCTGAAAATCTCCATTGTCGACTTAAACATATACTGATCCTAATGAGTGACAGGCAAACATTCTGTTTGTGTGCTTTCTGAGGGTTCACTTGCTTTAATTTTTTTTTTTAAATTAAGTTTAGAAATTCCACATTTCAGGTTGAACATTTGCCACCTATTCTAAAATCACTACAGAGAATCAGAGTGTGTTTTTTCTTTTAATTTTTAATGGTTATTTATTGATGAAAGAGAAAGAGAGAGACAGAACACAAGCAGGGGAGGGGCAGAGAGGGAGACACAGAATCGGAAGCAGGTTCCAGGCTCCCAGCTGTCAGCACAGAGCCTGACGCGGACCGTGATCTCACGGACCGTGAGATCACAACTTGAGCCAAAGTCGGACGCTTAACTGACTGAGCCACGCAGGTGCCCCAGAGTGCTTTTTTTTTTTTTTAATACAAATCTTGTGTTTCTGAGCATTGATGTACGCCGTCGAAGGCTGAAGATTTTTAAGAAGCGTGGAACTGTAGCTTCTGAAAATTGGCCTGAAAGTTTTCTGACGACAGCTAAGCTGTGGAAGCCGGGGGAAAAATAATGGTGACACTTTAGAAGAGAATTCGAAGATGAGAAGGAAGATTAAATGCCAAAGCGTAGGAGACGCAAATAATCAGCAAACAATAATTACAAGGAAGAGCAAAACTAGGTAGCCCTGAAATACAAGACGTTGGGAACAAGAGGCAGACACGTTGAACGCATTCCCCAAACGCTGCACGATGGATAGGCTTGGTCTAGACCCTGAAGTGTGTCAGGGTAAGGACCATTCACAAGGTAACGTGTAAGTGGGTTTATCCACCAAAGCACAGGAAGCCATGCTGTGCATCTATTGGGAGCACATTTGACCCCCAGACTCAGGAAATGTGATAACCGAGAACAAAAACGCATTGCTAACTGCATCTAAATGACGGCAAAGAATAAATAAACACATGACTATTTTATTAGTAACTATTAGGACTTGCTAAACAGCCTATGTTATACTGGATCTGGCTGGGGTTAATTAAATATCAAAGACCGACAGTTGTTACCAGGAAGCTTTTAAGATCCATGCATTATGAGTAGCAGTATTTTAGATCTTCTCTTGTAGGAGCTTGTACATCAGTGTGTTATTGTCATAAAAGTTTAATTTCAAGAGCTCAGTCTTCATTAATACACAGCTGGGATGGCGTGCCAGTCGGATTCCAAACCCCGCTCCGAAGCCAAGATCAAAATGAATGAAAACCTCCAATCCATATTTCCCTTTTAGGGAGAAAAACCACCTTTAATTTCCCTCAAAAACTTATGAGAAGTTGGGGACGGAGTAAATGCTGGGAGGCATGGGATTTCGGATTTACTGCCACAACACCTTGCCCTCTGCTTGGTAAGGCCGGGCCCTGCCAGCTAGCTCACTACAAGAGTGGGTAGGCCAGGAGTGCGAGTTCTCGGTAGAACTCGGCCACATATTGAATTTGGAAACCAGAACCAAGTCCCTTCCAGGGCAACCCAATTAATCCTTCCTTAATGGTTGGAATTGCATCCAAACCAACCTCCAAAGGCAATCAGTCAAACTTAGGAGCTTCTTGAAATAGAGAAGTCTGCAGGGTTTTGGCGCACGGGATGGGAAGGATGAAGAAACACATCCCCCTGGGCCGCTTATCAAATCAGGTTCTGATAGCTTCACGGCCACGGGCAGTCACGGCCACGGGCAGTCCGCTCAACCACAGGCAGGTTGAGCCGTTAAGAACGGGATGCCCCCAGGGGCCTGCGTGGCTCAGTCGGTTAAGCGTCCGACCCTTCGTTTAGACTCAGATCAGGATCTCATGGTTTCGTGAGTTCGAGCCGCGCATTGGGCTGCATGCCGGCAACATGAAGCCTGCTTAGGATTCTCTCTCTCTCCCTATCTCTCCTCCCCTCCCAACTCTCGCTCTCAAATAAGTAAATAAACTAAAAAAAAAAAAAGGGGGGGGATGCCCCCACATGAGAGGAAGGAAGCAAACCCCTGCCTCCTGCTAAGGCCTCTGAGAATCTCCCTGGTTGTCCCGAGGTTCTCGATGGCTCTTAAAGTTTGAATACAATGTAGTGGCTACGTGTGCAGCTCACTGAACAGCCACCCGGACCAGGGAGAGTTTTCCAAACGCTGGATCATATCAGATGACTGTGGAGGTCACCTGTGGGGTGATGCGGGGGAGGGGCGGAGCCGGAGGCTGTCTGGCCGTGTCCTCGGGGACACGTCCAGTTTCAAATAACACAAAACCCTCCTGTATCCCTTTGCCGGGTGGACAAAGGACCTCAGGCTGAGGGGCTTACATAACAGGAACGTGCCGTCTCCCGATTCTGGAGGTGAGAAGTCAGGCCCGGTTCCTCCTGACGGCTGGGAGGGAGGACCCGTTCCAAGCCTCTGTCCTCGCAGATGGACGGCTGTCTTCTCCTGCCGTTCTTGTCATCGTCTTCCCTCTCCGTGTGTCTCTGCACTCAAATTTCCCCCTTTTATAAGGACACCAGTCATACTGGACTAGGGCCCACCCTGATGACCTCATTTTAAGTTGACCTCTGTAAAGACCCTGTCTCGGAATAAGGTCACATTCTGAGCTACTGGGAGTTAGGACCACAATACATGTTGTTTCCGGGGACGGAGTTCAGCCTCTAAGACTCCCATAGCGGCTGAAGCAGAGTTCGGATTTACGTATGGATGGCCCCAGAGTAGGCAGGTCCGGGCTGGTCTGGGAGCTCAGAGACATAACCAGGGGCTACAGCTATTTCCACCAAGTTATGTGATTGGTGCCTCAGGGTCCCGAGCTGGCTTCTCAACCCCCCAGGCTGCTTTTCTGTAATCCTTGCGTGAAGAGAGGGGTGAGGCCCAGGGGAAGGGTCGAGGGGACCACAAAGAGGCACTTTCCCACTGAGCCTTTGCCTTTTCACTCAGGGACCACCTCTCGCTGGCCAGACCCGTCCGCGTGGTGGGGAAACCAAACTTTATTAGCTGTGCTTGGTGTCATCTTGAACAAAAGATAAAGGACGAAGGGGGGGGGCGGTAAATGTTGCAAACATAGCAGAACTATTTCAACAGCTGAGCCCGGGGGGCGCCTGGGTGGCTCAGTAGGTTACACGTCCGACTTTTGATTGATCTCAGGTCAAGATCTACAGTCGTGAGATCAAGCCCCGTGTTGGGCTCCACACTGAGCGTGGATCCTAGTTGGGACCCTCTCTCTGGCCCTCTCCCGCTCAGGGTCCCTCTCTTTCTCTCTCTCTGCCCCCCCCCCAATAAATAAATAAACATTAAAAAAAATAGATCCGTCTGAGCTGAGTAAGGACTGGTCTGTGACGGGAAATGGGACCCTGAAGCCCAGAGAGAGGATGAGTAGCCGACCCTTTGAGGACGGAAGGGTTCAAAATAGTCACCTTGCCACTGCGTCCTGTTGGTCTCCTCAAGGAAGAGGGTCCGTCCCTACGCTTAGTGCTGAGCTCTGTTGACGCGGGTTGGACATTCAGAGGTGGCCACGACGAGACCGGCCATGGTCAGTGGGAGTCCAGGCAGATGGGCCCATGAAGAGCCTCCGCCGCTCCATTCCATCACTCACTGTGCCAGTTTTGAGGTGGCCGATGACGAAGGCTGGCTAGAGCCAACTGGCCCAGTCGTTTCGTCTAGCTGGTTGCTGGCCACCTCTTCCACGGTGGACGCTCTCTGGTGGGCACTCCTGGGCGATAAAAAATCACCGCGTATTTCGCCCATTTCCATGTTCATCTACTACGCGCCTCTCTGCCAAGACTTCTCGGGCTCCAACCTTCCAACCCTCCTCCTTTTGGGCCCTGTGGTGATAAGACGGACCGCTGGCCCCTGCTCAGGAGTTTGGATGTTTTCCTCTTGGCCACTGCCCCCTCCACCTTGCCTTTCAGGACCACCCCTGCATGTGGCTCTCATGTGGCAGCTGTCCATTTTCAGCTTGTGTCCCCACACCAAGCTGACCCAGCAGTGAACCAAGCTTAGACCTTTTCTCCCCCTTCAGTTGGTCATATGGGTCCCCTATGAGCTGAGAAAATTGTGGTGGGGGGCTTGGGCACCTGGGCTCCCCACTCATGCACCTGTCTCGCGCCCCTTGGTCCTGTCAGACGCAGTCTTGGGTCGGTCATTTTCGACTACCATTGAACTACTGCTGAGCGCATCTGATTTTATGACTTGGAGAACCCACCTCGTAACGGACAGCTATGGACACATGTTCACCTGATGTTCCATAATCAAGCACTCTTTGTCTACCAGGGTCCAATTATACATCGTGAGCTTTTCTCGAAAGTCCAGTACCCCTGAGACCCGCTTATGATTTTTCCAATGGGCCTTTGCCATGAACTCCACGCTGTGCTTTCTGCTCCCCCAGACACGTCCAACATCATACGGTCTGCCAGATTGGCCCGCGTGGCAGGACGGCCCAAAGCTCTTTTCCGCTCTGAGTTGCACTTGACGCGGTGACCTTCTGCGTCAACCAGTACGCAGTGGACCAGAGCAGTGTCCCTAGATGTGGCACCCCAAAAGGTCTACCTTCCTTCTTTAGGTGGCTAATATAAGATGTAGCCATCTGTCTTTTACTTTGGAGGTAAAATCCCAGTATTTCCTTGGCATCTTGACTCCAAAAAATTTATCAAAAGAGCAGGTACCTGAATCTTTGTAGGATTTGTCTCCCACCCTGGGATTGCAAGGCTCTTACTAAGGCTCCAGAGTACTCACCCGTTTTGTTCATCCGTTTTGATCATCCGTTTGATCAGCATGGTGTCATCAATGTAATGGGCCAGGGTGGTGTTCCATGGGACGCCCAGGTTCTTCAGATCTCTTAAGACTACATGGCAATAGAGAGCAGGAGAGTTAACACGGCCCTGAGGCAAACTGTAAATTAATACCGTTGTCTGATCCTTGGGAATGCAAACTGTTTTGGATGTTTGTTTCTGGTTGGAATAGAAAAAAAATGAATTTGCCAAATCAATGACAGCATACCTTGAACCCAAAGCTTTATTAATTTGTTCTAGCAATAATGCCTCAATCTGCAGGGCAGATGCAACCAAGGTTAGTACTTCATTGAGCTTGTGGGAGTCTATAGTCGTTCCCTAGGATCTGTCTAGATTTTGGAAGGTCCGTGCCGGTGAATTAAGCCTAGATATGATAAGGTCTCCAACCCTGTTGCCCTGAGATGTCTGGAATTGTCCCTGGATCCAATACTGTTTTTGATGAACTGCTAAGGGAACAATTTCAGAGGGTTCTACTTGACCCTCTTCACCATGACAGCGCTTGCTCTACAGGCTAGGGACTCAGGGTTGGGGGATGCCAGGCAGAAAGGTGGTTCCTTGAAGATGTTCATATCTTAATCCTCAGAATTTAGGATGATGTTACCTTACAAGGCAAAAGGGACTTTGCAGATGTGACTGAGTTCAGACCCCTGAGGAGGGGAGATTACCCTAGACTCTCTGGGTGGACCCAATATAATCATAAGGGTCTTTATGAGGAAAGTAGGAAGCAGGAGAGTTAGAGAAGGAGGGGCAGTGACCGAGGGGAGGCTGGAGGGATGCACCTTCTGGCGTTGAGGATGAGGAAGGAGTCGTAGGCCAAGGAATGTGGGTGGTTTCTGGGAGCTAAAAAGGGCAAGGAAATGGATTCTTTTCCAGAGACTTCAGGAGCAACACAGCACTGCCGACGTCTTGATTTTGGCCCAGCGAGACCCATTTTGGACAGCTGACCTCCAGAACTATAACATAATGCATTTTTGTCATTTTAAGCTATTTTTCTGGTGGCAATTTGTTACAGCAGCAAAAGGAGACTAATACAGGTGACTCACACTGACAAGTATATTGGTCCCAACTGTGATCTCTGGGACTGGGAAAATGACCACCACATGTGTCTACTGTTCAGCAGACCAGCTTTAAGGTGGACTTCAGCCAGAGTTCCACTGGTTACGTGGTCCCTGTGAGCCCATACCATAACAGTGAGGTTCTGATGAAGCTTCCGGCGTCCAAGTATCAGTGACAACTCAAATCCTGTGTCCACCACCACTTGCAAGGTGTGGGCGTTCCCCTCTGGCCAGTGAACGGTGACTGGAGTATTGCTCATAGGTCTTTGGGGGGGGACTGAAGGGATCATTACAATACATACTAGCCGTGGTGTGCAAGGTCCCTTCTCCAGTGCTTGGGCTCTGGGTCTGAAAGTCGGTTCCGGTCTCGGAACTGGAAGAAGGACCATGACTTTTTTATTTGGGTGATCTCTGGCGACCTCTTACTCTTTCGTTCTTGCCTTCTGTTGATTGTAGACGTCTGGCAGGCCCATCATTGGCTGCTGATCTGTTCTGCTCCTCAGGGCGCGATGCCCTGTGAGCCAGCTCCACAGCTCCCCGTGGGTCAAGGCCCCTTTGGCCTTGCGGATTGCCGTAACTGTGGCATATCCTGGGAGGCACTACCACCTGGCCTCTGTTCTTTTGGGCCTCCATCATACAGATCTCCTTTAACGAGACCAGCTCTGTGAGCGCCTCACCTGTGGTCAGCTCGGGCCATGGAGAAGAGCCACCAGCGATCGTTTCCTGTCGGTGCCTCTGCCGTCAACTTATTCCCGGTGATCTCGGTGAATCGTGGGCCCACCGGGCCTTCCGATGGAACCCACTCCTCGGGGGGCCTTTCTCTTTGTATACTCTGTCTCCTCCAGCACACCCACCGCCCTGAGCATTCTGTCTCCCTTCCTCTACTGTTCACCAAAGCAACTCAGGCATATCCCCGTCGTTCAGCATGCTAAACATGGGCCATCTCGTTCTGTGGGCTTCTAGCAGCCACCGTAACGTCTAGAAAGCGCCCCCCACTGAGACATTTTCTCAGATTACCACCCGCGAAATCGTTACCAGTTAGGCAGCCACCTTGAGCTAGTCCTGTGTCCACACGTCCCTGGAGATGGGGTCCTCCGTGCCAGCCTGGGCGTGCATCATCCAGCCCCAAGACCCCATCTTCTTGTCTGCCTCCTTGGGTCACTCCCGGTAGTCACTGTGTCAGTTTGGACCCTCTAAGAAGCGGACAGTAAGACGGAATTAGACGGGCGAGATATTTACTGAGGGAAAGTCCTGTGAAGGATGAAGGAGAGAGGAAGCAGGCTCAGTGGGCAGCGTGGAGACCCCAGTGCTGACTTGACCCCTGCAGAGGTGGGGGAAGAAGGAAGGAGACTTCTGGAGAGAGGTGTAGCAAAGATTTCCTATCAGAGGGGGCTCGCGTCGGGCGGGAATGACAAGGCTGTAGCACCTCCGCGACACTGGCCCGGGACAGCGCGGGCCTCGGCAGGAATGTTGCAATAGATCCCCAGAATGTGGTAGCTGGAGGCGATCAGCTACCTTTACTGCTCGTGCCAAGTAGCCTCTGGAAGGGACATGCGCGTGCCCGTCTCCCAGGACTGCACATCAGTAAGCGTTTGGACGGAGACTGTCCCAGGGAGGGCCCTGGGCAGGGGCTGGGCCCCCAGGACGATGGGGCAGAGCCGCATGGACTAGAAGTGGGTTAGTGAGGAGGTGTTCTGCAAGGGCCTTTTCAGGTCTCTTACGAGCGTGCGGCCAAGCAACAGCAGGCTGCGTAGCTTCTAACCGTTAGTCTATACCCGTGATGCTGATGTGAGAATAAGTAAACAAGTGCAGCGATGAATTTCACCACGAGTCTAAGACACAATTAGCACAGGCCAGTTCCTCAGTGGCCCGTGCACGGGGACCAGCTCTACGCCAAAAAAGGCCCAGACGAGCCCACCGTGTGACACGACTCTCCCCCAATTTATGCTGGTTAAGTACTTTCGCACCTGTATTCTCATTATAAACTTTCACTGTGGAAAAAGGGGGGGAGGAGAAAAATCGGGGACTAAGGAGTGTGGCTTGGGCAGGCGCGATCAAAGACGAGCTCTTAAAGAGCTGGTTGCTGGCTGGCTGCAAGCAAAGCGGCAGAGAGGGGAGAGAAGGCGGGAAGGGCTGGGCGCCCGGGGTGAAGGAAGCCACAGGACCGACTGAACTGCCTGGGGTCTGTCGCAGGAACCTCTTCTCGGGGGTTTACCGTGACGGGGATTCTGTGGCCCAAAGGAGACTCCTCAGATGGTGATGGGCCACGAAGAATCAGAAACCGGAGGGAAGAGGGTTTTATGGGCCCCTAGCGTCTCCCATTCCAGGAGGGAAAGAGAACCCCGTGGTGGCTGGTGCCTGGGGAGGCGGAGACCGAGTGTCTTGGAGAAAAAGCCTGGGGTGAACCAGCGGGGCAAAGGAGCTGAGAGTCAGGGCGTGTTTGGTGGTGGGCAAGATGGCGGCATGGGAGCCCCATAGGAAGAAGTTCTTAGGGGCTGAGGGATCTGACCTCAATGTGAGCACCCAAGGAACCCAGCAGTTCATGGGGATGGGGGGGTAAGGGGGTGGGGCTCCTCAGACACAACCCGGAGGGGCCCTGCTGCTGGGGGCCAGGGTCCTAACCCTGCTGCAGGGAGGACGCGCTTGGGCCCAACAATGCGCTTTTGCGGCCCTCGCGCCCTGCTCCCCGTGTCTCCACCTTTCTGGCTTGCCCATCGGTCCCGCACTCGGGGATCAAGAAACTTGCAAGGAAGAGATTCATAGCTTCTCTTATTTAAAGTTTTGCTTTGCAGAAGTCAAGAGTGTGGAATTGCTCGTGCCACACGCACGTCTTCCGGGCCCCTCACCCCGCTCCCCTGTGCTGCCCTCTCTCTTCCTCCACCCCCTCCTCTGCCTTTCTGTCCTCCGGCTGGTCACAGCTCCTCTTTCGCCATTGTCTTTCCCTTCCGGCTCATTTCCTTTCCCCTTCCTTCCCCTCCCCATGGATCCCCCCACTTCCTGCGGCCACCCACCCTCCTGACACACCCACACGCGCGTACAAGGCCATCACGCTCACACACGCACACTTTCCTGACCTCTTCTTCCCTTTGGGCTGCCTAGGCCCTGCGTTTGGCTGAGGAATTGGCTTCTGACTTCCAAGTTTTCAGATGTCGATTATCTGACTTCGCTCTAGAGGTTAATCTGGATTCAAGGATTTCGAGTGGAGAGGCAAAGGTGGAGAGAAAGGCAATTTGATTACTTTCAAGTCTGTAGATAACCAGCTGCGTCGCCAAGGGGAGAGGAGAGCACCTCTCTATCGGGAAATCTTGTAAAAGCCTTCACGGGGAGATAAGGTTCATTTTTGTTTCTTAAATACATTTGCTGATGTAAAATGCCTTACCTTTAAAGAGGTCAATATTTCCTCTACTTGAAGTACATAGTACTAAAGAAAATCACATGTTCCTCCGTGGAGATATAACTGTATGATGGAGGTTTGGTAAAGACGTTTTTTTCTAAGCTGCTCGGGACTTCTTCACCCAGCAGTCCACAAATGTTTGAAAAACGAAATGCCCCCAGCAAGTTCTATAATACAACTGGAGAGACTAAAAAAAAAAAAAACAACCAAAAAACAAAAAACACAAATTGAATTGACAGGTGCCCTCCAAATACAAAACACACAACATATGCCACAATATGTATAAATGAGTTATCTTTGTCTTTAAGGTGAATGCAAATTTTTTCCTTAGGTATTACTATTCTGAGTCTGTCTGAAATTACACACTTGACTGGATAATCAACCCCAAGCACTTGAGACTGAGAACTTGAAATCAGGAAGGGTAAGGGGAGAGGTTGATAGGGTCTCGCAGACTGCTAGGCTGGAGAGAACCTTATGGATCCCTTGACACCGAAGTCCTTAGGGCGAGAACACTCAAACTGGCCACTACTGACATCTTGGGACAGGCCGTCTTTGTTGAGGAGGCCGCCTGGGCGCTGTGGGATGTTTAGTGGCATTCCCACCCACCACAAGCCAGTAGCATCCCCCCACCCTATGCGACAACCGAGACTGTCTCCAGACATTGCCAAATGTTCCTTGGTGGCGTGTGCATGCGTGTGTGTGTGTGCGTGCACGCACGCGCGTGTGTGTAAAAATTGCTCCCGGATGAGAATTCCTTAGGTTACAGACAAGGCAGGGATCCAGAAACCTCATGATTTCCATCAGCGGGAGGGGCAAGATACTCTTGGCCGGACCCTTCAAACAAAGAATCCCACCAGGTCCAGGGAAGGCCAGTGGGGGGCTGGGGAGGGGGTCCCCCTCCAGGTCAACAAGCCGAACCCGTGGGGGCATTGGAGAAGCCGGTAGAAAACCCTAAGGGAGAAAGCCACTGAATGGGAAACAGAGACCGTGTTTTTTCCTTACGCAGACCCCC
This sequence comes from Prionailurus bengalensis, assembly GCF_016509475.1. Classification (NCBI taxonomy): domain Eukaryota; kingdom Metazoa; phylum Chordata; class Mammalia; order Carnivora; family Felidae; genus Prionailurus; species Prionailurus bengalensis. The sequence goes on along the minus strand of NC_057355.1, from coordinate 3,028,751 downwards.
TCTCCCCATCCAAGTCTTCGAGCTTGCCTCCCAGAGAAGGATTTGTTCTCCACTGGGCAAAATTAACACAAGAGCCCAGGCGGTTCCCATGGGAGCCTTGAAGATGAGACAGAAGCTGAAATGGCAGAGCTTGTCCCTGAGGTGGCGGAGGAGGAAAGGCCCCGGGCAGTGACCCCGGCTGGAGTAGCCGGCGACTGCTGAGGGCTTCTGTGGCTTGGCCTGCTGCCACGAGGGAAGAGAAAGCAAAGAAAGAAACATGTCCGGTCCCGCAAAAGCAGTTGGGTTGGACAGACGGCAGCTGCACAGGCTGGAAAAACAGCTGGACGGGAGGCAGGGAACAGGGGGCGTGCAAGGAAGAGGAGGAAACCCTGCCCCTAAGATGAGACTAAGGGTCCTCAGCTTGGGGAGAGACATCGGCGAAGCGGGACCTTTCGTCCTCTCTTCTGAGGCTTCTCATTGGAGGCATTTGGACCCGCTGCCCATCCCCCACTCCCGGTTGCCCAGCAGGACTGGCCCCAGTGGCAGGTGCTCTGCCGGAGGCTCAGAATAGCTGACCTTAGAGCGACACCCGCGCCCAGGAGAAGAGAGGTGGCAGAGGGGCCTGATCTGGAAAACAGGGCCCCGCACCTGCTGTGAACCTCACTATGACGCGGGAGAGGAGACGTTTCCGAGGCTGGTGGGACAGCTTCCAGGCACAATGGCAGGGTGTCCGTCCTCGGGTGTGACACCGACCTTTGACCCAGGTCTCTGCAGGGTGGGGAACCAGAACTGCCACCAGGCTGTGTAGACACTTGCGGGGCGGGAGATACGAGTTCACCTCCCCTTCCTTCCCGGCAACCCCTCAGCAGGGAGCAGAAAGTGCCTCCTGAGATCCGTGCCAAGGGTTGAGGAGGGCCCGTGATTCATGAAGAAACTTGAACGAGCAGAATCCAAGGCCATTTGGTTTGAAAGGGGTTGATTTTACATCTCCTCCACCCATACCTCCGGGAGAGAAAATCCACTACAATGTCGATCTCTGACTCGTGCCCAGCGCACTGTTTCCGCAAAGGGATTATGCTGGAACGGACCAAGACACTCCCGGTAGGGAAATCCCCTGGGATGAGGTCTGGGACGAGAGACCATGAGTCATCTTGGCCCCACGGTCCAGCAAGGGAGCTGGCGGAGCGAAGGCATCAGCATATGTTTCTAGACGGGGCTGGTGAATGAGCTGATTAACTGCAGGGTGAATGGCTCTTTGCACATGGGAGCCCTGCCGGGCTCCATCCGGGTTCTCTTGCTGGCTTCTGGGCGCTGCAGGTGCCAGATATGGGGCAGCAGGGACCGGGCAGGAGGCTGACTGCAGGGATCCTGCGACGAGGCCAAGGTGAGCCCCAGAGGGAAGGAGCTTGGAGAGCAGATCCAGAGACACATGAATGGGCTCGGCCTGTCACCCAAAAAACCCAGGGACAGCAGGCAAGGGAGGAACCTCCTCCTATCACATCCTCAGTCCCTGGGCTGCCCCGCAGGGAACCCCAAGGAGCTTCGGGGACCGAAGGGTCTGGGTCTAGGCACCAAGGGGATCACATCTGCGGCCGCCCTTTTCATTTGGGGTGACTTGATCAGTTCCGAGGTGTGGTGTCTGGCACGAAACACACGGTGCCCCGAAGAAATGGGAGAGAGGGGTTGGTTGGGCCCCGGGGCAAGGGGACCATGTGGAGCTTAAAGGAAGGGGTAGGGACGCGCATCCCCTTCAGCGGGCTGCAGCCCAGCAGGTGGTAACGGACGCCCAGATCACGGCTGTCAGGTGCACCGGGGAGCCCCGTGGCTCTCCTTGTCGGCGACCCTGGCCTTGGGAACGCAGTCTCAGGTGGCCTGGGGAAACCACCGCGGGAGGCACTGGTTTCTGAGGAGCCCGGGAGGAGTGAGGAGAAGGAAACCGCCGAGCGGTCGTCTGCCTGCTGACGACTTCGAACCCGTTGTCGCGCTGAAGGTCAAGCAGGAGAGCCCCGAGGCCCAGAAGTACGGGGGGTGGGGGGGGTGGGGAGCCTGGCGCTTCCCGGGCGGGCAGAGGGTGCCCTGGAAACTGAGGCTGTTCAGCCAGAGTGCCTTCCTCTGGGCGGACAGCTGGCCTCCGTCAAAGCGACGGCCTCTGCGACTCACACACACCACATGTTCGTCACCAATACTATGATCATACAAGGTGCATCAATAGAATCATTACATATACACTACTTACATATATATACTGATAATATTATACTTATAATATATAATATATAATAAATGTAATATATAATATAATACTTATATATATGTGTGTGTGTGTATATATATATATATATCATACAGTTGTTATAATAATCTCTGTTATTCTGCAGAGATGGGGGAGTTGATTTGCTCCAACGCCCAGGGGGACGTCACCTAATACAAGATGAAAGGGAAGATGTACGTTTTCACCCTATTCACTCTGACTCTCTGCTCCTCTGAGAACCGCCCCCCCCCCTTCCATTCACGAACGGACCCCAGCTCTCCCCCGTAACCCTCACGGGGTTTGGAAGGTCGTCGGTCAGGGCCTCGGGAGATCTGGCTGCGGCCCCGGTCCTGGCCCGTGTCCCAGGCGATGTGACTTTCAGTTAATTTTCAACCCAGTTTGCTCATTCTTTTCCCACCGGGGTATTAATAGATGACCCGCTTGTTTCGCTAGGTAAACGGCGAAACCAAAAAAGAGAAGATGCGTCAGGTCGTTTTCAGACTCTGAGAGCGCCGTGCGATTCTTCTGTTTTTGTCGTTGTTTGGCACGAGGACTTTCTAGATGCAGCAACACCACTCTGTGTTGGGCCACGAAGAAAATGGCCTAATCTCCTTCAGGGTTATATTTCCCATCCGTGACAGAAGGACAGATAACCTCTCTCACGCACGCTAGTGGTTACGGATTCAGCGAAGTAACATGCGCCGGGTGCCCGGCAGAGGGCGTGGCCCCATAGTAGCTGCTCAGTTAAATGCCAGTTTTGGAATGATCGGTCTTGTTCTGTTCTGTGCAGGACGTTTATTGGCACCTGCTACGCGGATGATGATGCATGGGACACTGTCCCTGTGTCAAGGGATACTTGGAAGCGGAAACAGGGAGCTGAGTGTCCAGGCCCCTCCCCACATACCCGTTCCTCCGTCCTTCCCTGTGCTCCGACCCGGACTGGGGAGTGACTTTTGCTGCAGCCTCCCCTCGGCCAGCTTCGTCCGCGGATGCCCCTCTCCACGTGTGTACTTCTCCCCTCGCTTCGATTTCCCTTTCCTTTTCCCCTTTGCTCCCACCCTGCCTCGACACGGACTCTGTCATCCTGGATTTGTCCCCTTCTTTCCTTCCAGTCCGTGCTCCCCCCTGCCGCCCCAGAAAGGCGCTTCCTGCTCCCTACCTGCTGTTTTGGACGATGGGACCAGCCTCCGGCTTCTCCCGTGCTGCGCCCGTCTGTCTGCCTTGATGGAGGAGATCCTTCCGAAACCCAGCAGGTGAATGCGTCACTTTTCACACATCCACGGAGCGGTGGCCTTGCGGTTCATCGAGAGGGGAAACAGCTTTCTTATGACTAATTTCGTAAGAGCCCTAACAAAAATATTATCTCTAGTGCTTAAATATAAATCCTGGGGCGCCTGGGTGGCTCAGTCGGTTAACCATCCGACTTCAGCTCAGGTCATGATCTCACGGTTCGTGGGTTCGAGCCCCACATCGGGCTCTGTGCTGACGGCTCAGAGCCTGGAGCCTGCTTCGGATTCTGTGGCTCCTTCTCTCTCTGCCCCTCCCCTGCTCACGGTCTGTCTGTCTCTGTCTCTCAAAAATGAATAAACGTTAAAAAATTTTAAAAACAAATCCCGCTGTACGACGCTATCCCTTACCAACTACGTACGTGCTTTTTGCCCGGCTGTGATTTACTTAGAAAAATCTTAGAATCATCAAGAGAAGTAAAATCCCATTTTGATCATCCCGTAGGCAATTATTTCCAAATTCCGTTACACATACCAGATCAAGGCATCAACTAGCCAGCGTTTACGCAAAGAGGAAGGTGAACAGCACAGAGGCCTCGTCCCCAACAGCTCACAGTCTGTTTTATAAATCTGGCTCCAATCAGATTTAATTACCAGAGCCTCTCAATGCCACACTTGAGTCTGCGTAGAGAAAATAACGAAGTTTTATCCCGTTTATTTTGTAAATCAGGGAGGACGGATCGTAACGCGATTCTCCGTTCCTTACTCTGCCGCAAAGCAGCAATTAACTTCCATTTTTCCGTCTTTCTCTTTTTAATCTCTCAGCGCATTCTAATTCTGGGTGGAACAGCAGTTTTATCACATGTCTATAAAAACATGCATATCCATATTCTCCATATTACCAGACCTCCATTCTATTCTGATCGAAAATCCAAAAGGGTGCACAGATGAGGGGAAGTCTGCCTCGGAGAAGAGGGCACCCGCAGGCCACGCTCTGGGGGGGGCTTGCGCCCGGGCCAGTCCAGAGGGCTCCAGACAGAAGGGGGGCACTGACGTCTCGCCTGCGGCTGCCCTTCAGAGAAGCGGGGGGCGCCAAAGGACACAAGCTAACAACCTGGTCTGGAAAGCAGGACGGGCGGCGGGACGGAGTGGGGGGTCGCTCCCGGACCCCTTTTCCTACTGGACTGCCAGCAGCTGAGCAACCGAGTGACCTATGGCTTCACCCAACTCACAAGGAGCTGCAGCCAGGGGGGAGGCAGGGGACAGCTACACTGTGCATCTGGGAGAGAGGCTGGGGCTGCGCGTAGCTTGTGTCCTTTGGGCTAGATGGTGGGCTCCACGAGAGCGGGGACGGCGTCTGTGTCCTCACCGTGTCCTCTGCCTCTCTGTCGAACGTGCGCCATAGACGCCCGTGGACGGGACGTGAGACCGCCCGATTGCAGCCAGCCTGTTGCCCTCTGCACTGCGGGTTTCCAGGTCTGGGGCATTAGTGGCCCGGGGGACAGGCCTTCCTCGCTCTGCTGGGCGGGACCTACTGTTTTGTGACTCTCATTTCCTCCGACCAATCAGCTGCTTGAACTCCTGAAGGCACTGGTCCATCGAAAGGACGGGGGTGTTCAGGGCGCCTGGCGGGTTGAGCCGGTGGAGCGAGTGATTATTGATCTCGGGGTTGTGGGTTCGGGCCTCAGGCTGGGTGAAGAGATCGTTTAAAAACAAAATCTTAAAAAAAAAAAAAGAACAGGAGTTCTATTGTCATAGGTCACCTGGGATCACGGATGAGGATCTTGTTGAAATTTTATTTCATTTTAAGTCGCCTGCTTTTCTTTCTTTGGACTGTAGGAGTCTTAGAGTCACTGCTTCATTCTAATGATCTGACAGCTCTCAGAGACATGTCTGGCTGTGGGTCATTTCTCTAGCATCCAGCACTCTCTGGGGTCTTTTCATATTTAAAAAAAAACATTTTTTTTAATGCTTATTTTTGAGAGAGACAGAGATAGAGTGCGAGTGGGTTAGGGGCAGAGAGAGGGAGACACAGAATCGGAAGCAGCCTCCAGGCTCTGAGCTGCCAGCACAGAGCCCGACACGGGGCTCGAACCCACGAACCGCAAGGTCATGACCTGAGCCGAAGTCGGACCCTTCACTGACTGAGCCATCCAGGCGCCCCATGTGGGGCCTTTTACTTTGAAGGCCAGCGTTTCCCTTAAGCTGGGGAAATTTTCTCTCATTTTTGAATAGGATTCTCCCCGTGCTAATACATCTTTCCGGAGCTTACATTTCGATCGTCTCTGACCTTCTAGATTTGGTGCGTACATCTAGGAGAGTTTCTTACTTGTCTCTTCCCATCCTTCCATCTTAAAAACTTAAAAAAACACATTCTGGCGGTCGGATATTTTATACTCTGAATCGTGCTCTCATTTGTCCACTGTCGTTCTCTGTCAATTCCATTTCGAGGCGGAGGCGGTGGCTGAAACAGGTGCGCTTGTCCGTAAGGAAGGAAAAGGCCGAGACCCCGGGGGTGGCTGCGTGGTTCCACCCAAAGGCCATCCCGGAGCTCGCGGGGGTCAGGTGAAGGACGGCGGGGGTTGGGTGAAGGACAGTTTCAGCTGCCGAATCTCCTTCAAGGAGGGGCTCAGATCGAGACTTTGTCTCAGAACTTAGAGCTCAAACAGAAAGAAAGTATCGGAGGTGGCAGTTCCACAGGCAGCCGGGCTGAGAGAGCTGGTCGCCAGAAGAGACGGGAGCAAGAAGAAAGTAGGCCACGCGGGACAGCCTTGCGGAGGCGGAGACACGAGGTAGCCGGTTCTTAAGGACGACTCTCACAGACCCCTCCACGTGCAGAGAAAACCATAGACACTGGGCTTCGTAGCGGTCTCCATCCGTTGGCACTGAAGACATGTCAATACACCGTCTTCCTCATCGACCCAGATGGCACCGACAGTGGGGGGCTCAGGAGAAGGGGCATAGGGAAAAGACAGAACAGCTGACCTCCGAGACCAGGACGGGTCTGGAGAAGGGAGGGGAGCCGGGACCTCACCTGCGGGTTAACGTCAAAGGAGGGTAAGTGTAGACATGCTGTGGGTTTGGAGAGGGGCGGGATTCCGATGGGCAATGGGAGGCTGGCTGGACGAAGGCTCCGGAAAGGCAGTCTTGTCTCTGGTGGGGGGAAGGTGGTGGAGGGACTGGGACCAGGGTGAGGGATCAGAGCCGACAGAGGGCATGGGGGGATTTGAAGGGATGTAAGAAATGGGGAAAATACCTTTAACCAGGTGTTTCCATGTTGCCCTTTCTTCCAAGAAATCCACACATGGAATTATTCGCAGCCACGGAGAAGAGAAGACCTGCAAAATAGTGGAGAGTCTCTTATTCGGAAACAAACAACGCTCAAGGCAATCAGGGTCTGAGGCAACGGGTTCTGCTTTCGAGATCTTACGGATTATCTTCTCGAGCTACAGCCAATGCTCTGGGAAGGGGGCAAAGAGACTATGTTCTAGATGTGGGAATGTTCCAGAACAGGAATTGATAGGAAACTACCTTGGGTGTTTCTCTCTAAGAGGACATTACAGTGATTTGAGGGGTTAATGGGAAAAGAATGTGAGCCAGTTTGGATGAGAGAGAAGAGAGGCTTGGAGATTAGCTGAAGAAGGATGCAGGGCGTATAAGCCTCCTATCGCTGCTGTAACAAATTGCAGAAACTCAGTGGCGGAAAACAACCAAAAAATTATTATCTTACCGTTGTGGAGGTTAGAAGTTGGAAAACAGGTCTTATGGGCAAAAGTCAAGATGTTGGCAGGACTCCACTCCTTTTGAAGACTATGGAGAGTGTTTTCCTTGCCTCTAACCTTGTAGAGATTGTATTCTTTGACTCATGCTTCCCTTCCACCAGTGGCATCACTTTGACCTATGTTTCTGCCATCATATCTCCTTCCCTTGCTCTGACCCTTCTGCCTTCCTCTTATAAGGACCCTTGTGATTACCTTGGGTCCACTCAGATAATCCAGAATCATCTCCCCATCTCAAGATACTTAACTTAATCACATCTGCAAACGTCTCTTTTGCCACGTAAAGGATCGTATGCACATGTTCCCAGGATTAGAATGTGGACGTGCTCAAGGTAGACGGGGTGTTATTCTATCTACCACACAAGGTCAAGGTAGGAATTTTGAAAAAGAATGGGAGAGACAAGCAGGCTTATTTACTAAAGGGAAAGTGCCGGGAGAGAGAGGGAGAGAGTTCAGATCCAGGGTGAAAAATGTTTTCCAAGGAGGTGGAGGGGGTGATGTCAAAGGCACGGGTGTGGGCAATACTCGTGAACAGGAAGAACGAAATGGAGTAACGATGCGCGATGGGTACGGAAATAATGTGATTGGTGGTTGGGTGGAAGGGGGCAATTTTCTTGATGGAATTGGAGATGAGGTTCTCAGAGGGGGCGGGGCAGAGTTAAGGATGAAGTTTGAGGCTGGAGAACTCATGAGTAGTATGTAGGGGGATCAAGCACTCCGAGCGCCTCACAGAGGAACATGAGATGGTGATTCCCAATTGTCTCCACCTCGATTCATGGTCATCCATTGTCTGTACTGCAGAGGAACCCAGAGGTTGGGAGCCCAAACTGAATCCAGTCTGCTGTGGATAGAAGAGGAGTCTGATGGGTCAGAGCATAGGAAACTCTGCCTGTTCCTTGCTCCTGGAGAAGCTGGATGGGGATATCTCTCCTTGCTGACTCAGTCTTTCTAGACCTGGGAACCAGTATAGGAATTCTGGCTCTAGGAGGGGGTACCTCCCTGGTGCGTGCTTGAACTCTCTTCATGGCTCTCATAGGGCTCTCTGACTGCCTCTGAGATTTGAACTTGGACGATGGGGACCCAGCAGCGGTTCAAGCGGGAAAGCCATGAAACCAGAAGACCCAAGACAGAAGACTACTCGGGCATCAGGAATTTGGGGGCTGAGTCGGCTTACAGGGCAGAGAGGGCATCTCAGGCCACTGCTGTAGCATAAAGTCAGAGGCTCTGGGTGGCCTCGGGGTACCAGGGTCAGTGACCTCCTTCTTCTGCCTGAGAGTTAAGGTGACTCAGGAAAGCCCCATAGCTACACCCACGAAGGGATAGATAGGGGTTCTAGAATGGAACGTTTGTCCACCTGATGGCATTTTCTGTTTTGTTTTGTTTGTGGGGGGACAGGCGGATGAGAGTTATAGACTCTCCTGTGGCAGGAGAGAGGAGGAAGGAAAGGGAAGGCCTCCAGAAGAGTCCATGCAGGCTCTGGTATACAGAAGAGCCTGGAATTGTGAGGGTGGACAAGGGTTGTCTTGGGAACTCTGGTGGGGGCATCGGGCCAAATCCTATAATGTCTATTTTTTTCCGGTAAGGCTGGACCATTCATTAACGCGCTCTACTTTTCAATCGTGGGATAAGGAGTAGGATACAAGAGTGTCTATTTTCCAGCAGGGGCGGTTCCAGAAAGAACTTTGGTAGGAGCACATCTGTTACAATTATTCTTGCTATATGACATCTACCATACGGCCTCGCCCATATGCTTACGGCATCGCTGAAGATTTATTAAGTGCGGCACAATTATTTTTGGTAATTGAGTGTTTCAGGAACCGTACGTTGTCATTTTAAAGGGGCCAAAAGTTTGACATGCTGAAGCATCTGTCTTTCAAGACATCTGGAGTTGGGACAGAAGGCAGGGGAGAACAGGCACTTACGATTGGACGTTAAGAGAATAATCACAGTGTTTCGAACAAAACAAAACAAAACTTCCACGAGGTATTCTCTGTTTGGTTTTCCTCGTCCCCCTCCGCCCCCCTCGCTCCCCACCTTCGGATGCTTGCTCACCACCAGAGATCTCCCTTCTTTGCTGTCAACTTTAAACAGACACGGCTCCCAGATTATCTCTGGCCAGATTATTTTAACAACCTACGAGGGGCCAGCGGATGAAGGTGTGGTGGATAGCCAGGGGCATTCAGAGCCGGAAGATTTGCACTCATGTTCCAGATCTTTTTCTTCTGCTCTGGGGACTTGGATAATCTATAATCTAAGACACGTTTTCTTCCTCTGTGCACCGCAGGTCATAATTACACTCTCTTCCGGAAGCAGTGCACGTGATAGCCCTTAGCGAGCTGTACAGGGCTGTGTGCATGCCTGTGATGGGTTTTCCAGGGATGTCTCTAAAACTGAGCTGCGCACATTCACAGCCTCTGTAAATATTCTCTTGGGTTGAAACGTCTCTTTCAAGCTACAAGGAGGGCGTCCCAAATCCTGAGCCTCTAAGCTTCAATACAATGGTCTTCGTTAAGGGAGTGACTCTTGTGCACGTATAAGTACATAAAAACCTTTCAAATGCTAAATTAGCAGGAAACTAAAACTCTTCAGAAGCCCAAAGACAAGAATATGTGGGAAGTAAGAGCGATCAGGGCAAGGGCGCCTGGGTGGCTCAGTTGGTTGAGCATCGGACTTCAGCTCAGGTCATGATCTCCCACTCTGTGGTTCGAGCCCCGCCTCGAGCTCTGTGCTGAGTTTGGAGGCTGGAGCCTGCTTGGGATTCTGTGTCTCCCTCTTTCTGTGCCCCTCCCTTGCTCACACTCTGTCTCTCTTCCTCAAAATAAACATTAAAAAAAAAATAGAGTGATCAGGGCAAAACACACATTAACCATTTAACTAAAATGACACCTGGTTTAAATAAAGATGAAACCAAAATACCGGTCACAAACTGAGTTAGTCCGGATGGGATTAACCAGAGTTAAAATACACCTCGATCTCTCAAGAGGCGGGATATTGATTAACGTAAGATTTTACTAAGTTACAGGCAACTGTAACTACAGTTGTAGTTATTTACTAAATTACAGGCAATTTTACTAAGTTACAGGCAACTCTCTGCAACTTGTAGAGAAACCACGGCCAGGTAGGAATTGAGCACAGAGCTTTCAAAGTAGTAAAGACAAGACAAAAGAAAAAAAGAAACTCGAGTATTCTACAACGCGCCAAGAAAGGAATCATAATAACAAATAAACAAAAACAGTGAGGAAACAGGAAAAGTAAAAAGCACACAAAATCAAAAGGTAGAAAGAAGTCTTCATCTATCATTAGTTTTATTATATGTGGAAGACATAAACCATCCAGTTACATGATAAATGCTGTCCCCCAGGATTTAAAAAAACAGACCAGCCATATTTTGCTTAAAAGACACAGCGAAACTACGTGTTGAAACAGCGAAACCTACAGTTGAAAAGTAACAGCATGGAAAAAAATACGGCAGGGAAACACGAACCACATATCAGTGCAGCAATATTGGACAGACCACACGCGGGTGTAACCGTATCAGATGAAATAAGACTTTCAGGTAAAAAACATTGTGAGAGACACGCAAGATCAATACATCATGATAAAATAGGTCAAGTCACCAGCAAGATGTCACAATTCTGATCTCGCTCGCCCGTAACGACGTAACCTTAAGACATGTAAAACAAAACTTGACAGAATTGCGTGGAGAGGTAAACAGACTCTTCATCACAGTGGGAGGTTTTAGCGCACTTCTCCAGGTTTTTGTTTTATTTTATTTTTTTCACGTTTTATCTAGTTTGAGAGAGAAAGATAGAGCATGACTGAGGTGGGGGGGGGGTGCTGGCAGAGAGCGAGGGAGACACAGAATCCGAAGCAGGCTTCAAGTTCTGAGCCGTCAGCCCAGAGCCCGACGCGGGGCTCGAACCCACAAACCGAGAGATCGCGACCTGAGCCAAAGTTGGACGCTCAACCGCCTGAGCCGCCCCTGCACTTCTCCAGATTTAAAATTCAGGGGTGTGTGGAAGAGTCAAACAACACAACTGGTCTAACTTGTGCGTGTAAGACCCTGTACCCAACACCTGCACAATACATAGCTTCCTCCAACACAAACGAGGTATTTATGAGACCTGACCCCACTCCAGAGCAGGGTGGCTCAGTGCAGCTTCGCGCAGTGACGGAGGTCTGACGTTGAGACCACGGTGCAACTCGAATATGGAGACTGCGCCGAGGAAACGGAATTTGAAATTTCATTCAATTTTAATTAATTTATATTTAAATAGCCATTGTGGCTAGTGGTTACTGTATTGGACAGTGTAATACTGGGTCATAAGTCTTAGCACATTTTTAAGGATTGGTACCTTAAGATCATGTTCCCTGACAATAACCAAAAGTTAGTGCCACAATCAGTATTGAAAGATAACTAAAAAAATCTTATCCATTTGGAAATCAGAACCACTTCTAACTAGGGGCGCCTGGGTGGCTCAATCGGTTAAGCGTCCCACTTTGGCTCAGATCGGGACCTCACGGTTAGTGAGTTCGAGCTCCGCGTGGGGGTCTGTGCTGACAGCTCAGAGCCTGGAGCCTGCTTCGGATTCTGTGTCTCCCACTCTCTGTCCCTTCCCTTCTCACACTCGGTCTCTTTCTCTCTCTCTCTCAAAAATAAATAAACACTTAAAAAATTAAAAAAAAAACCACTTGTAAATAATTCAGAGGTCAAAGCGGACGTCATAATGGAAAACTGAATGTATTTGGGGTTGGACAGTAACAAAAATGTAGAAGATGTGAACTTGTGTCACAGCTAAATTTGGTAGAGGGAAACGTAATGTCTTGAATACTTATACAAGAAAAGAAGGCCCAAGTCATGACCCAAGTAATTCTAAGTAGATTAACAAAATATAAACAAAATAACCCCCAAACCCAAAGGAAATATTAAAGGTAAGATAAACATTATTTCAATAGAAGAGGAAGGGACAATCCAGAGGATAAACAGAGTTTGTTGTTTGAAAAGATTAATAATATTGATAAACCATTGGCAATATTTATCAAGAAAATAAAGCTCAGATAAACGATACTAGCAAGAAAAAGGCGACCTAGCTGCATGAATGGCGGAGATTAACATGTGATGAGGTACTGTGACAAATAACTTTATGCCCCATGTTTTAAAACTTAGGAATAAATGGACAAATTCCTAGAAAAACATAACTTATCAAAGTTGACTCGAGAAAAATGGAAGGCATTGATTGTTCTGTAACCATTAAAGAAAGGAATCTGTGCTTAAAAGCTTTCCCCAAAAGAAATACTGAAGTCTAGAGTCTTTATAGGCGGGTTCTAACAAACAATGAAAGGATATACAGTTTTAGACTCACACAAAATATTCCACAAAATGGAGAAAAAAAGGAATTTCCTCCCACTGACTTAATAAGGCGAGTATAACCTCGCTGGCGAAACAAGACAAGGAGAGTAAGAAAAGAGAAAACTTCTGGCCGGTTTCGGTCATGAACAGACGAACAGAAAATTAGCAAGCTGGGTCCAGCAACGTGTAGAAGCGACGATACGTCGTGACCAGTGTGTCGCCGTATCTCAGGAACGTTACGAATAGTTTAACACTAGAAAATCTGTTTGTGCCCCTTCCATCCTCATTGATTAAGCAGAAAAGCACATGCTCGAGTCAACAGATGCAGGAAAAACGTGCCAAGAATCACTCATTTATGGTAAACGTTTAACAAATTCGGAATGAAAGGAAACTTTTTTCAGCCTGTTAAAGATTCTCCACAAAATACCTACTGCAAAGGTGAGTAAGATAAAATTCCTACCCTCAAACGGCTCACGATCCGGGTTGGAGGGGCACAGACACAGTGACAACTATGAACCATGTAATTATTTTTTGAGTCCTCATAACAGACAGGAAAGTAAGATTCACGTCAATGAAATCAGCCTGTACGTTTTAATTTCTTTTGATGTAATCATACTGGTCAAACATTCTCTTTTCTTTTTTTTTTTTTAATTTTTTTTTCAACGTTTTTATTTATTTTTGGGACAGAGAGAGACAGAGCATGAACGGGGGAGGGGCAGAGAGAGAGGGAGACACAGAATCGGAAACAGGCTCCAGGCTCTGAGTGGTCAGCACAGAGCCCGACGCGGGGCTCGAACTCACGGACTGCGAGATCGTGACCTGGCTGAAGTCGGACGCTTAACCGACTGCGCCACCCAGGCGCCCCTTGACATGGCTTTAAAACCGTAAGAATTTTTTTTTTATCATTACGTATCATGCGTACATATGACTTAGCTGCAGCCATGGTTTTAACCATCCCTGTGCTTCAAGGAGACTGGAGGCTTATGAACAGTACAGACATGCAGTGAAGGTCAAGAATGGGTTGGGGGGATGTGTAGGATTAAATAGGGTAAGATGTCTGACTTTACTGAGCAATAAACAGCTTGGCAGCTGAATGTTCTTTGGTCTAAAGGTCAATTGATAAGTACAAAACTCTGATTTCCGGAGCCTCATTGCATTCTGGGGTACAACATCTCCAGAAAACTGGGTGAGGCTTAGGGATGAGGGGACGGTCTCGAATACGCTACTTGATAATAACATGCTTCGAGTTTTGGGGATGACTTTTAAAAATTATATGTTTATATTCAATCATTTTATTGTAATTTCAAAAATATCAGTCCCCAGTTGATTTAGTGGGGGGGGGGGGTGGTGGAGAGAAAGGTCTTTCACCCCAGATAGTTTGAGAGACCCGGAAACGGACTCCATTAAAATCAAGAAATGCTACTCAGAAAAAGGCACTGTAAAGACTAAAAGACAAACTACACAGTGGAAGAAAATGTTGGCAACGCATGTAACTGACAAAGACCTAGTATCTAAAACGTATAAAGAACTCATTCAAATCAATTAGGAAAATGGGCACAATCTTGATGAGGCACTTCATATAAAAAGAAAGCCTAATGTCCAATAAACATATTAAAAGGCCTCCACCTCATTAGTCATCAGAGAAAGGAAAATTAAAACCACAATGAAAACCACATACACAGTCAACAGATTGGCAGAGACTTGAAAGCTTCACGAGCCTAAATGTTGGTGGGGAGGCTGTGCATTACAAGAACTCTCAAGTATTTATTGCTCCTGAGAGTGTAAATTAGTTAAAACTACTCTGGAAAACTTCTTGGCAGCATCCCTAACAATCTCCTGACAACAATACGTGCCACACGACCCGGCAGTTCCTAGGGACCCAACAGACACGCGTTGCGTTATGTGAAAGCACGATGTGTACAGATCGTGAAAAGAACCCAGATGTCCATCAGCAGGAGATGGGACACCTGAATTGCGGGATAGCCACACAACGGAATACTCTCTGGTAGTGGTTCTCAAAACACGGACCGTGCATCGGCCGCAGAACCACCTGGGTACTTGTTAGCGTTGCAAAATTCTTGGGTCTCGCTTCAGAGCTAGCCGACCAGAAACTCTGGAGGTGGGGCTCAGTGCTTGTTTCAACAAGCCTTTCAGATAACTTGGATACATGTTAAAGATGGAGAACCACTGGTCTACAGCAAGAAAAATGAATAGCTTATAACGTGGGGCAGCAACCGGAATGAGTTGCACAAACATGAACTGTTTTCCTAGGTTTTTCATGGTTACCCTCAGGGATCAGCAGGCCATTTCAGTGGGTAGACTCTTCTATAAATTCAGAATGGTTTCCCTGTGCCCGTGATAGTTCTCATCCAGATAGTTGGCCCCAACCTGGGGCCAAAGTCTCATGATGGAGAGGGGTAGGTATAGACATAGAGGTCACTGAAGGGGTCTGGAGCTGAAGAAGGGTGCCCTTTGGGCCCAAGGCAACGTTCCACCGCTGACGTGAAGTTCATGGTCAAGCCGGGAGCTGAGGTTGCCAGAAACTTTGCTGGAGTTCTGTGCTAGGACCTCCCGGGCCTGGCTGTGGTTGGAGAAAACAATTCTGCCGATGAACATCGCCAAGGGTCTGAATGGAGGAGGTGTCTGGAGACCAGATATCCCTAGACTGAGAGAGTGGAGGAGGCAGAGGCTCTGGGGAATGTTCTTGGCTCACCCCTGGCTCCGCATCTCTGGCCCTTGGTCATTACTATCGTTGCTGCTGCCCAGACAACTTGGAGCCACACCTGTTGGAGAGGTTCCCCAACTCTGGTTACCATGTCCTGCTGTGGACGGTGTGTTCGGATGTTGCCTCTTTGGGGGCCACGTGAATTCCTGAGGTTCTTGCACCCTTCACTCCTACCCTGTTTTCTCCAGATGGTCCTTAAAGTTTAACAATTCCTTTTAAGGATCACGAGGCAGATGTAAAAGTCAAATGTTCCAAGGTGTCAAGACAATCTCATCAGAGCATTATGTTCTTGTGTGGCTCCTGGCCAAAGGGGAGCTCATGACAAGCATATGGTTCTTTGAACTTACCCATCCCTACGGGTGGTGATACACTCTATACACGACTGACTCCCAAATTGATGTCCCTTGCCTGGTCCTCCAGATGATGCCAACTGTTCATGTGACATTTTCCCTTTAACCTAAGCAGACTCTCTCTCCATCCACTTTTCACCGTCTCCACTTGGCAAAGCCGCTCCTGCCCCAGCTCGTCACTCACTCAACACCCGGGGCCCGGTACCTCCCTGGCTCCTCAACTTCCCTCCTCGGCCACATCCAATCTACTGGCACATTCTTTTGGTTCTGCCTTTGAAATATGTAGTTTATCCAACCGTGACTTGTATTCTCTCTACTTCTTCTGCCCAAGAACAGACCACAACCACCCCTCTCCTACATTTCTGCGCACGTGTTTTCACGGGTCTCTTTTGTCTATTCTTGTCCCCTTCAACCCACTCTGCGAATAGCATCCAGCATGATTTTTTAAAATATGTAACCCGGACAACTTAAATCCCTTAGTTAAATCCATGCTATCGTTTCCCATTGCACTTGAATAGGATCCATATTTCTTGACATACCTAGGACGCGATCTAGTCCCCGCTACGTCTTCAACCTCATCTCTGGCTCCTTTTCTCCCAGTTAGTGGTGCCTTAGCCATGTTGCCCCTCTCATTCTTCCTCCTGCTGGATGCAATCATTCCTAACTCAGGGCCGTTACCTTCACTTTTGCTTCCTTCTGGAATGTTCCCCCCACTTCCCAGGTGGTCACATAGTTCTCGCCTCATCATTTGTGCCTCTGCTCACAGACATCTTTGGCTGTTTTATCTGTAATATAACTGCTTGTCTCAGTCCTCTTGTTACACGTTATTTTCCTCATAGCATTTACCATCCAAAATTTAATCATTATATTATTGAGTGCTTAGTTGAAAGATGATAGGGCTGGCAAGAATATAAAGCAAGGGAAGAAACACATGGAACAAAGCAATTGGCTTCAACCGAATATGCCCCAGCACCAACTGTGAGCCAGGCACGATAGCAGGCGGCAGAGTTAGAAATACGAATTAGATGGGACCTGACCCTCGTGAATCTCAGGGTTTAGGGTGACCAGAGGCATGTTCAAGAAAGCTTGGCAGCACAATGAGTCATGGGCGTTGGGAGTATGTATGGAGGACAATACAGAGAGTTTCAGTGTTTGACGCGTAATTAGGTTTGGGGAGGAGGGACATGGGAATCGACTCGGGTTCTGAGCCTGGAAAGCTCCGTGAGAGTAGTAAAACCAGCAGTTTATGATCAGAGTGGAAAAGGTTGTCTCCGACAATCCCTGATACCTTCGGGAACCCCCTGGCTGGAATCCACGGTGGTCAAAAGCCAACTGTGGTTGTGCTGAGGATGTAGCTGATGTTAAGGAAGCAGCGGCAGGGGAGGTAGTCAGTCGGAGGGTTTGTGGTTAGGATGGCTCTGAAAAGAGAGAGAAGCAGACTGGCTCCTAGGAGGGCCTAGATCCCTGGGCGGTCCTTTTTGGATCCAAGCCCTCTTGGGCTCTTTTCTGTAGTGACCTCCTAGGACATAGAAATCTGTCTCTTTCTCTAGAGTCCCAAAGCTGGAGCTCCGAGTGGACTCACTAGAATACATTATGACCTATAGTCTTGAGTGTTGGCCACACTACTTTTCAAGCTATTGTTTGCTTTATTTCACTGAATGCTTAGGCTTTCTATCTAGGAGTTCCTGGAAGCCGATGAGTTTTGTACATGCAGGCTTCCGATCTTGGGAAAAGGCTGGACTCACCTGGTACGGGGCGTGCACACACATCTTGGCTCCATCCAAACCCTGGAAAGTTGGTTTCTGAAGCTGTTGTCTACAGCTGCCTCATTGTGTGGATGCTGCGGGCATAAGGTGCACGTTCTAACTCCTAGTCCTCAGCCTCACCTTTCATGCGGAGTTTCTAGCAAAAATAGGCCAATTGGAGTGGTGATTGCTGTACGTAATTCAGGCTCACATTATGGCTCTTTCTGCAAATAGGGTTTTGCCCTAAACCCATCGGCCATCACTGGGGATGATCTGAGTCAAAAGTTCATTTCCGTGATGTGTAACTGGGAAACTTTCCATCTTAAGCAAGATGGTGTTTGTAGTGTCTCAGAAATATTTGACAATAATATGTTCTTCAGTTAAGCAGAAAATCTAAGAGAGACGCTCAGCAAACACTTTTATTCCATCCATGTTGGCCAATTTTGACCTGGTTTCCTAGAGAAGAACTATGTGTACTGCCTGCTAAAGAGGGTGCACGACTCAGCTTTTGAAATATTAACCTACTAAACAAAGTGTTAAAACTGCTTTGCATTCTCAAGTTCTCATTCTCACTCCGATCCCCGAAGCCTACATGTTAGCTTAACCCCAGATTATTCTGGATTTTTGCTGCCAGGGATGTGTAACATTTGGTTTCTTTTCTTTACTTACCCACCGGTAATGAGTGGTTGATGGTCTGGAGGAGAGGTCAGCCAGCTTCAATGAAGAGATAACGCTGTTCATGGGGCACGCTGTATAATCTTCCTGAGCACATATACGTATTCTAGAGAACAAATTACTGAACAAAGGCACCGTTGGAAAAGTAGCTTGAAAACACGAGGTCGGTTGATTTGTATTTACACAAGGGATATAAAACACAGGGAGCAGTGACTACCTACTCAGTTATTTTCAGAAGCGTTGCCACCGTGCTTTGCTGGAGGGTGACCGCCCCTTTTCAGAGGGATGATTGGCCCGAAGACGTCGGGTAGACGAAGGAGGAAGCAGCAACGTGAGATGCCGTCTCATAGTGTCGTTCCCTGACATTCTCCCCACCCATCAGTAGATGTTGAAGAAGTCCTTGGAAAAGGGCTTTTGTAGTCCACTAAGTGTGGGAAATGCTGTGTACTTTGTCTCCCGTCCGGAAATTCACAGGGTAAGTAAGAGAGCATTATCAGGACTCCAGGCAAATCTTCAACCAAGAAAACTGACTTCGTTTCAGGGGACCTTAGAAAGCATTTTGGGGGGAAGGGCCCATATTGATGTCATACGATCGAGGTCTGAGTTCATTAAATCAGAGTCCAGGCGCTAGGTGTTTTCCCCACGATTCAGGGGCTCTGAGGTACAGGGCCCCCGTCGCCGGACAGGGGAGGCTGACACCGAGTTTCAGATGGGTGTTAGGAATTATTATTTTTTAAGTTTGTTTATTTATTTTTGTGGGGTGAGGGGAGGGCAGAGAGAAAGGAAGACGCAGAATCCCAAGCAGGCTCTGCACTGTCAGCACAGAGCCCGACACGGGGCTCAGACCCGTGAACCATGAGATCATGACCTGAGTCAAAATCAAGAGTCGGATGCTTAACCGACTGAGCCACCCAGGTGCTCAGATGGGTGACTGTCAGTCAGAACTGAGTGGAGGGACCAGAGACCCACAGTCAGGGCCAGAGGATGGGGTCGGGGGGACAAGTAAGTGGCCCTCACACATGTCCCTCTAGTGTCTAATCACCTCTCCAGTAGGACAGTTCATCAGACACCAGCCTTACTTTATGCTTCCCGTCCCTGCTTGCCTGGCAGTGAGAAAAACAGAAAAAGAGAGAATGACGTTGTGGTAAAGATCGCCACGTGACATGCCACGACTGTTTATTCTTCTCTATGGAGTGTGCCAGCATGAGATACGAAGACGCTGAGTTGGTACATCAGGCGAAGATGTTTTGATTAAAATCAAATTACGGTTAAATTAGCAATCCTGCCTCCGAGAACACATTTCAAGGGAACAAACCTAAACAGGAAGAAAAACGTGCAATGAGATACTCCTCTATTAGCAAAAATACCAGGTACCTAAAGTTTCAATGATAGGGGAATAATTAAATAATCATGGTATACCGATCTGATGGAATGTTATTTAGCTGTTAAGATAATAATTATAGAAATTTTACGGGGCGCCTGGGTGGCTCAGTCAGTTGAGCGTCTGACTTCGGCTCAGGTCATGATCTCACAGTTCGTGGGTTCGAGCCCCACGTCGGGCTCCGTGCTGACGGCTCGGAGCCTGGAGCCTCCTCCGGATTCTGTGTCTCCCTCTCTCTCTGCCCCTCCTCTGCTCACGCTCTGTCTCTCTCTGTCTCAAAAATAAATAAAACACATTAAAAAAATTTAAAAAATAATTATAGAAATTTTATAATAACGTGGAAATACTCTATTAAGGGATATGAATTTACACATCAAATATAATTCAGGCTATCTAACACAAGCAGGAAATCTGTGCAGAGAAGTAAACATTAAAGCAACCATATCAACATCAACACGGTTGTTACTTGGGTGTTGGGCGAAAGACAGCTTTTTTCTACTTTTGCGTATTTTAAAAAATTCTCTAAAATGAAACTGAATTACCTTTAAAATGAGACATGCCTAACAAACTTCAAACCCATAGAGTTTAAGCCATCACTCAGAGGATTTGGCTAAATCAGGTACCCCAAATCCAATTTACTTGTTTGGAGAGATTACGTATAAAATACTCTATATATTTTCATCTTCTGGATTTAGACGCAGGTGTGATTTTAAGGCACATGTACATTTAATAGCAGATTAAGATATTCCCAGAGCTACTTTTGCAGCTTCATCAAGGATCTTACGTACTTAAGGCGCGTACTTACCTACCGTATTGACCGCAGCTAACCGCGTGAACAATCCATTTTGGCAATAGTCATGGATCTCAGGGCAGAAATTTTACGGTGACGAGTAGACCCGCCTCCTGGAAGCTACCACTCGGGCCTTTGCATTTAACATTAAAAATACTGAATCCCTTGAAAACCTCTCCCTTTCTTGCCCTCCTCAGAACTCAACCAAACCGAAGCAAGGTTCACGACGCAGGCGACGCTCTTGAAGTTGGCGATCCCAAAGCTTCAGTTCTGGAGTGCGGCCTCCAGGATGAAACGTCATCAGGGAAAAATAATTCAAAAATCTGATTCTTCACTCCGCCATGCATTAAAGGGATCAGAGTTGTGACCCCCGGTTTTGTCTTCACCTTCGGTCCCCTGTTCTCTTAGGCTCCATGCTCTGGATTCTCTTCTCGGGTCTCTGAAAGTTCTCTGGTGCCGTCAGGTCTGTTGCTCCTCTGCCTCTCCTTCCGAATCTGATCAGACGGACACGGGAACGCACACACGTGAGCACCCATGCATCCACAGCCCTCCGTGGAAAGCAGGGAAGGGGACGAAGTTCAAGGGACAAAGCAGACAGTAGCTGGTGCGGAGGGCGGACAGCTGTCTTCGTAGGGTCCACGCTGGTGTTGTCCGTGTGCACCCCCTTTCCACCCGCACGCACCCAGCCGGCCGCAGGTCCTGCTGAGCATGTACATCTTTGGGCCACCTGCCTGCTCGTCCACTTACCCTGGCCCCATTCTCACTCCCTCCCGCCTACGAGGTTTCTACGGGCCCCTGACATGATTCCTACTCTTCTGGTTTAGCCTTCATTCAATGGACATTCTCCCAATTGACCTTCTTGGAGTCCGTGGCACTCCTGTGGCCCCAAGTCATCCACACTTGGGTCTCACGGTAAAGCCCAGCACCTCACAATGACATTCAACTTCCTCCGGGACCTGGTCTGACCCATGTTTCACCCTTCGACTCTCTTCAGACAACTTCCTGAGTATGTCTTTCCTCTCTGTTTCCCACCTGAGCTCCAACCGACACCTACCCTGTGTCTCCACCTGGGCACGCCAGTCCCCACCTGATTTGAAGTCTTTCTTACTCTTCAAGCTCAGTTCACAATATTACTTTGTCCATGAAGTCCCCCGGTCCTTCCAGCCAGAGGGACCTTTGTCCTTCCTGTAACCGGATAGCCCTGTTGCCTTCACTTTTACCTTTAAAAAAAAATGTTTACCTATTTATTTTGAGACAGAGCACACATGAGCAGGAGAGGGGCAGAGAGAGAGGAAGAGGGAATCCCAAGCAGACTCTGAACTGGCAGCACAGAGCCCGACCCAAGGCTCGAACTCATGAACTGTGAGATCAGGACCTGAGTGGAATTCAAGGGTCGGATGCTTAACCGACTGAGCCACCCAGGCGCCCCCTCCATTGTACTTCTTTTTATCTTGGTTTAGTGATTTGCACCTTTATTTCATCGCCGTGGAGAAAGGATATTTTGTGCGTCTTGCTATCCCCATAGAGCTCAGAACGCTGTCCTGCGCACAGCGGGCACTCGCTTCTTCATTTTTGCAAAATTAAATCCAAAGAGCTGAGAAGCCTTTCTGTTTACGAGAAATACTTACGCTCTGGATATTTGCCCTCAACGATAATCTCGCCCGTTTTGGTCAGCAAAAGGGTACATTTCAATGCAAGCTTCTTAATTTAAAAGCGAGTGTTTTGAGAGCAAAAAGAGTAAAGCTCGGGTAACATGGTACGATAAAGCATTGCATGTTCAGTGAGTCTGGTTTTTACATTCTGTTCTCATTTATCTGCTCTCTGAGAGGGGATGACGAGAGACTGAGACCAGTTTCTCTGCATCTAAATGCCTGACAAATGATCAATTTAGAATTAGGCTACAGCTCTCTGGAATCCGTCCATGTGGTTAAGTCTCTCTGGGAACCTCTAAAATTCAGACATTTACTACGGCCCGTGGACTGTTGTTTATTATTATACAAATATTGAAACAATCGCTGTGTGTGTGTATATATATCTCTCTAATTACGCGGTAATTATACATCCTAGTGGAAAAGCATCCTTCTTATTCTTCATCTTTAGTAATCTTGCAGTAGAACTATTTGCGATATAACTTAACGAAGTAAAAATAGAGTTTAATTTTTAAAGTCCGTTCGACAAAAACTGAACATTATTTTTATCCATTGTGGTGTTGGGAAAACTTTAATTGGTAACAGATTAGCAGGTGCATCCTGCATGTCTGGCCTATGTTGGTCTTGAGTATGTTTTTAGTATGTGATCCGGGGCTGTGGTACCAGACTTCAGAGAACAATACATAATTCATCACCATCGTCATTCTCACAGAGCAGTATTTATGAAGCTTTTCCTTGGGCTTGGGGCCATCTTGGCTGTTTCAGAATTTTGGTGAGCAGATTGAGTGATAATTTTAGGCTTCTAAAATCAGTCTGTGTCCCCTCCGTCACATGATGCCATAAGCAGCTGGTGTTGCCTTGGCAACTTTACAGAATAAAAGTGCTGCTTTTGGTAAAACTTCGAGTCACGTGACCTAGCTCTGTCGCTGGGGAAGACGACACAAAATTATTACTTACTTCTCCACCAAAACAAACCCAGATTCGCAGAGGAGAAAAACAAATCCAGAACTCAAAGTCCCGTGTGAATTAATTACCCGCCTTGCCGACATCTGAAAGCCAAGTTTCCTTGACTTTGTAATTTCAGCATGCTCTGCCCCTTGTGATACTTTGAGGCTCGTCCGTTCCTTTCCCAATCCTCCCTGTGCCGCAGGAAGGTGATCCGTTTCTCGGGAATTAGCATGGCCAAGAGAACAGTGACAGACCACGTCGATCCAGAGGGTTCTGGCACCTAACCTTTAGTGCGGTCTTGCGTCATCGCACCAGAGTCCCTTGCTGTGTTGAGTTCAAGCACTGCTGTCACTTTGCTGTAGGATTTGGAGACAGCAGATTCATCTCCTGGGTAGGTCCCTCCTTTTGGGGCCTACTGCCAAAAAATCATGGCATCACTCGGTGAACAGACAAATCAGTCATCCACGAAATACAAACAGCCGACAGTAATCATGTAGATGTCCGCTTTGCCTAGCTCTTTAAAGCGATAAAAGGACTTTATGTTTCATTTTTTAGAAGTCCCAGCTTTTAAGAGAATCTGGGAAAGTAGAAAATATATAAAGAAACAGAGTAAAAATTACATAATTCTGGCATTCAGAGGACATCCCTGTTAACATTTTAGAAATTTTCCTCCCTTCCATTTTAATTTTTTTTTTCAACATTTATTTATTTTTGGGACAGAGAGAGACAGAGCATGAACGGGGGAGGGGCAGAGAGAGAGGGAGACACAGAATCGGAAACAGGCTCCAGGCTCCGAGCCATCCGCCCAGAGCCTGACGCGGGGCTCGAACTCCCGGACCGCGAGATCGTGACCTGGCTGAAGTCGGACGCTTAACCGACTGCGCCACCCAGGCGCCCCAATGACTCTTGTTTTTTTATTTCATCATTTCCATGTTGTTTGGCTTTTCTAATATTGTGCTATTACATGTGATATGGCAAGAAAAAACCTTTGCGCTTAATATAGAGCATCAAATGTGAGAATACGATATCAAAATTTGTGTAAAAAGTCTTCAGCCTGTATACATATTGAAAATTTACTTTCCCGGCAAAGTTGTATCCTTCGCTCCTTCATCAGTAATGGATCAAAATGCCAGTTTTTGCAACACATCCTTCACAGCACTGAATCACGTCAGATTTTTTTTTTTAAAGTAATTAACACCTAGTGTCTGAATCTTGGTTTTGAAGTCAGTTCTCCAACTAAAGGAACCAAGGATTGGAGAAGTGACTGATTTTAGGTCTGGCACAGGAAATACGGAAGATGAGCCCAGAGCATCGTGAAGTGACAGAGAGTAAGGAAGTCCTCGGAAAAGAAAGTGATGGAGAACGCCCAAGGGTGGCGGGAACCATTGAAGAGCTCCCGATGGCCAACGTTGGAACGATCTGAACAACTAAATGCATGAGAGTAGCATTTAGATTATAAGCCCAAGTATAAAATAAATATCCACAAGTCCATACTGATATAAATAACGATTGAATAAATAAATAAATGGAGGAGAGTAGACAGATCTCCCACGCAGAAGAATTCCAAACAAGTCATGTGGAAACTCTGCCCTCAGGAGGTGGAGCCTGACTCCCCACTCCTTGAATGTGACCGCTGGAGTGACTTCTTTCCAAAGAGTCCAGCCTGGACACAGGAAAAAGGAGTAACCTGACGGTGGGGGAAACTGACAACCATACCTCGGCCAGGTGACCCCGGTTAGCGTGGGAAGTCCTGCTGACAGGATGTCACGACTTGGAGTGATGCGGAGTCATGGGCACTTCTCGTCTGCGCTCTCCGTCAACGAGGAAAACCAGTCTACTTGTGAGGGTAACAAATCGAAGGGTATTGTACCAAATAGCTGACTAGCATTTCCCAAAACCGTCAAAGTCATCAAAAGCAAGGATGATCTGAGAAACTGTTAACAGCCAACAGGAGCCCAAGGAAATACGTCAATTACATGTAATGTGGTAATTGTCATTCTCTTGCCTGATCCCTTTTCTTTGGAGACTTAACAAATTCAGACTCTTGGGTGGTATTTTACTTTATTTTATTATTTCATTTCATTTTATTATTATTTTATTTTATTTTTTATTAAAAACTTTTAATGTTCATTTATTTATTTTGGAGAGAGAGAGAGAGAGATAGCGAGTGAGCAGGGGAGGGGCAGAGAGAGGGAGACAGAACCCCAAGCAGGCTCCATGCCATCAGCACAGAGCCCAATGCAGGGCTTGAACCCACGAACCACGAGACCATGACCTAAGCCGAAACTAAGAGTTGGACGCTCAACTGACTGAGCCGCCCGGGCACCCCTATTATTATTATCTTAAAACAAATCTGGGATTACAATTGATGTTGGATGCTTTTTTCAAGGGCTGAAAATTCAGGTAATAAATTTGTCCCCCTCCCCAAAGCAATGGCAAAGCCATGCCTCACACTGACATTTTCAATTAAGTTGAACTTATTTTGGTGTAAGACTTCAGGTACGGGAATGACTGAATTTTCACCCAAGATTACTTGTTATACAATTTATTCTTTCTTCACTGATTTGAAACACTATTATTTCTCATGTCGTCAATTTCTGCGCATGTTTGGGTCCGTGCCGGAGGACTTCTTCCTGTCCCGTACCTCAAGTTAATTCTCTCCATTCTGTCTGTCACCTTGGCTGGACACGCCGTCACTGTTTTCTTCCTGTGTCATTTCAGTAACCCAACTATCCCCTGTGCCTGTACTGCTTTTTCCCCACCATCTGGTTTTTGCCAGCAACTAGCCTGATGCTTCAAGAACGTGCATCTCATCATGCTATCTCGTATTGCAAATCTGTCCTTTTCATCCGTATAAAATAGAATCCTTACCAGATTACCTTACTGCGCTAACATTACCCCTTATCAAAATAAAATCCAAACTCCTTCCCATGGCCTGAAGTCTCTTGGTGACCTAACCTCCGTGGTCAGCTCTCCACCCCTCACCTCTGGCCGGCTGTCACGCAAACTCCCCTGAACCCCCTGAACCAATGTTTCACTGTTTCAGGGCTTCTGTGCACACTGTTCCCCTTAGGGGGACCCTCTCAGGACGCTTTCCCCACAACTGGCTTCTCCTTCTAAATCTCACCTGTAACTTTATCTCCTTCTAGTTCCTTGACGATCTTTCCTGGCAGGATGGTCCCTGTGTGGTCAGCACCCCTCCTTTTATCCCGTGGATTTCCTCGGCAGGGCTCCTGCAATACGGCCCCACCCTCGGTGTCAGAATATGCCACCCCACGTATCCACGTTAGCACGACGGTTATTTTGAGCTGAAGGCGACTGAGAAGAAGCAGACACAAGAAAAGCTCTGTGTCCCCTCCTTGCCTCAAAGCGGGGTGTGAATTTGCAAAGGTGTCTCCCTTCCTGCAGCGGGAAGAGCAGAGCTCCCCAGGACTCTGGACACTTATTAGCCCAGAGCATGGAGAAGAGTCCACATAACAAACCTCACTAACGCAACCCTCACCTTCCATTAGTGTCCCCCATATGTTTACCTTCCCACAGTGTGCCGCCTCTAAAAGCCTAGACCCCTTCCCCTGGTCTTGCCCCTTCTCTGCAAATTTATTGTTCTTTGTTAAAATGACACGTAAACCCCAAGTGGTAGCCACCCCTCGGAGTTGCTCCGCACGGAGTGGGCCCGCGCGTCTGCACGATGCGCGTGTTGTGTTTTTTCTCTCGTCCGTTTGTCTGTTTTCAGTCGAAGCTGCAGAGCCACAGCCCGCGGAACTAAGACAGGTGGAGGAAAAAGAGATCAGTGTTTTCTGGCCTCCACTCTCTCTTTCCTGCTTGCCCCAGATTTGCTGGATGCCCCCCCCCCGCTGCCCATGAGGGCAGGGTCCTTGTGTCCTGTTCACCACCGTATCCTAGAACTTGGCACATCGCCCACGCTACATGCTTCGGATCACATAAATACGAAATGAATTGGCCAACGGGCACGTCTTAGTACTAGTAACATATTTTAGATTGTTGTACCTTTTTTTCCCCCTAGTGGTTTTAATACATTTCTTCCTCCAGAAGAATGTGTGGATTTCTTTTGTTGTCAAGGTAAAAATTCTGATATTTAGTTGTATTTCTAGATTAATTTGGTGATAACCAACATATTTATAATATCAAGCCCTCCCATGCAGAGATACACCTGTCCATTTTTGAGATGTTCTTTTTAAGTCATCCAATAAAACGTATAGCTTTCTTTCTACAGGATGTCTTAGGTTTTTTTTTTTTTCTAAGTGTTTTATATTTTTAACTTCAAAAATCAGAATCTTTTGTTTTCATACATTTTATAATTATTATAAATTATACTTCATAAGTGAATTTATAAGTACTTCTTACTGGTGTATAGGAAGTTATTGGACTTTTTTCGTAATTAGCCTCTCTATTAAACTCTAGTGTGTTGTAGGAATTTTTCCGTTTATTTTCCTTTATTTTCCAGGCATACTAATCTACCAGCTTAAGACAATAAATACAATTTTTCTTTTTCTAGATTTAATTTCTCCTTTCATTTTTTATCGTGGCATAATATGCGTAACATAAAATTTGCCATTTAAACCACGCTTAAGTGTATAATTCAGTGACGTTAAGTACATTCACGGGATCATGCAACCACCACCGCTCTACGTTTCCAGAACTTTCTTGTCATCCCAAACAGAAATACTATGCCCACTAAACAGTAAGTCCCAATTTCTCCTTCCCACCAATAGCTGGTCACCTCTATATTCTCTCATGTCCCCGTGCCTTTGCCCTCTCCGGGTACGTCACACGGGCGGAATCACAATTATTGACCATTTTTGTCCGGTTTGCTTTATTTTGCATGATGTTGTCAAGGTTCACCCGTGTCATAGCGTGTATGAGAATCTCATCCCTTTCTATGGCTGTGTCTGTACAGACGACGTCTTGCTTAGCTCTTCATCGGTTGATACACCCTTGGGTTGTTCGTACCTTTTGGACTTTGTGAGAAATTGGTATATGGTATATTGTGATTCCCATGTATGTGTCTAGAGATGGAACTTCTGGGTCATATAACAAGTATATTTACTTTCTATATGCTTTTCTTGGCTTGAATAGGCAAAATCTCTTTGGGGGGATAATGCATATACTTGTCTTGGCCTTCACTTTTCCAGAGTTTTGCCATAAATTGTGATATTTTTTCTTGCATTACTGTGGGCATTTAAAAATGTTAATAAACCTTGTTCCTTTCCTTAATTTACTAGCAATACATATAGATGTACATGTATATATGTATATATTAATGTTTATGTTTGAGAGAGAGACAGAGTGTGAGCTGGGGAGGGGCAGAGAGAGAGAGGGGGACACAGGATCCCAAGCAGGCTCCAGGCTCTGAGCTGTCAGCACAGAGCCCGACGTGGGCCTCGAACTCACTGATCATGAGATCATGACCTGAGCCAAAGTCGGACGCCCAGCCGACTGAGCCACCCAGGAGCCCCTCAAATTTCCCCTTTTAAAAATGAATTTTTAATCTCATGGAAGCTTTATATACAAATATGGCCCATATAACTTCTTCTGTCTGAAATTTATTGAACTTATTTTTCTGCCAATTATATGATCAATTTGATGCTTCATGAATTTTAGATAAGATATAGTCTGAGTATCAAATTCTTTTGTTCTTTTACATATTAATTTAAAAATTTAATATTAATTTAAAAATTAAATTTAATACTAATTTAAAAAATTCATTTTAAAACTGTATTCCTATTTCTGTATTCTTATTCAGTTTCTACCTTCCTGATCTGTCATGGCCTGACAATTATTTTCCGATCATTTTTATTGGCAGTCATGTTTCCTTTTACATTACACCTTCTATACATACACGGGTGCGAGGTTATTCAACACATAAAAATTCCTTGTGGTTACTGTTCTTTTCTTTCTTTTTCATTATGGTTACTTTTTCATTGCATATTGTGTTTTTCGTAAGGAAAAAGAACCATCTTTGTGGTCTATAATGTCTTTTTAAAAATTTCCTTGAGCTTTATTTTTTTTTTTTTTTTTTTTTTTTCAACGTTTATTTATTTTTGGGACGGAGAGAGACAGAGCATGAACGGGGGAGGGGCAGAGAGAGAGGGAGACACAGAATCGGAAACAGGCTCCAGGTTCTGAGCCATCGGCCCAGAGCCCGACGCGGGGCTCGAACTCACGGACCGCGAGATCGTGACCTGGCTGAAGTCGGACGCTTAACCGACTGCGCCACCCAGGCGCCCCTCCTTGAGCTTTATTTTGTAAACTAAACTGATTGGCTTTCTTTTTGCTTGATACGTTTACTTTTTTCTACCACGTTTTAGGACTGCCTTTTATAAACAGCACTTCTAATTTCCCATTATGGAATCACTCCCATTTCAGAAGAGAGTTTGGCTTCGTTTCAAACATCATCATAATTGATAATATCTGGCCCTCCCTTTTTTTGTGTGCTGTTTTAAGGCTTTTCTTTTCCTTCCTTATAAATGGCTTTATTATTTTTATGTGTCATATCATTTGAAAAAAATATTTATTGTTCTATGGATATCTATATTTATATCTATAATTTGGGTTTCTATTACTAATTAAGATTAAATTTTTTTAAAAAAAAATTTTTTTTTCAACGTTTATTTATTTTTGGGACAGAGAGAGACAGAGCATGAACGGGGGCGGGTCAGAGAGAGAGGGAGACACAGAATTGGAAACAGGCTCCAGGCTCTGAGCCATCAGCCCAGAGCCCGACGCGGGGCTCGAACTCCCGGACCGCGAGATCGTGACCTGGCTGAAGTCGGACGCTTAACCGACTGCGCCACCCAGGCGCCCCAAGATTAAATTTTTTAAAACTTTCCAGGCACCTGAGTGGCTCAGTTGGTTAAGCATCCGATTCTGGGTTTCGGCTCAGGTCGTGAGCCCGTGGCTTCGTGGGTTCAAGCCCTGCATCGGGCTCTGTGCTGGCAGCTCGGATCCCGCTTGATATTCTCTCTTTCTCTCCTCTCTCTCCGCCCCATCCCCACTTGCACTGTCTTGCTCAAATAAATAAACTTAAAAAACAACAACAACAAAACCTTTCCACTTATATTTCACCAATTATCAAATTCAAGAAGGAAGTAATCTCTCGTTTCGGAAATAGAAATTTAACAACTTTATCTCTGCTTTTTTATCTGAAGTTCTAGATCTTGATCGATATTATTACTTTTTTTACCTTTTATATCCTATGTCCTCTGCAAAAAATAATCTTCTTTATTTGCCTTCCATTTTATCATCCGATTTATGACAAGTGCTTAGTCTTATCTCCGTTGAAGTGGGTTTAGGTTTCACCACCACTTCATCCAGGGCACGGTTTTCCCATTCCTTCTCTCTTAATGCTGCTCCTCTCTTTGGAAGTTGGAAAAAATGCCTTTCAGATTGCCTTCAGGGGTGGTGTATTTTGGGGTCCTTAAACATCTCATATGGCTTTCTGTTACCCTGAAATCCGACCAATACAATTCTTGGGTCACATCGTTTTCCCCTTAAATCTCTGTAGCTATTAATCCATTGTTTTTTGGCAGCTGAAGTGGCCGAGACGATTGAAGCCAGTTTGACTTTGTTTCTTTTTATAGGCACCCTTTTCTCTCTCTGTATGCACACTGGCCTGGTTTTCTTCACTTCTGACATTGGAGCTGTATCCGCAGGGTGGGGGTTCTTTCGCTTGACTTTTGTCTGAGATGTGGTGTCATAGACTCGACGACAAGTCGTTGTATTTGGTGCCCACGCAAGAAGACTTGTCTGCCTTTCTCAGTCGGGTCAAGTGCGTCCCTGTGACTTATCTCAAGGACTCATGTCCTTTCCAGGTAGAAGTTGAGACCAGCTCATGGTTTGCCAGGCCCCCTTTTCCCTCTGTCACGATGACCGGAAGTTTCCCAACCAGCCTCTGTGTCATCATAAACCTACGGTGTGATTTTGGAGGCTTCTGTTCCCACAGCACGGCCCAAATGATTCTGGGTCACAGAAAGTGAACCTTCAGTCAGGCACACACACACATCTTCCTCATCTAAGGCGGTTCCCAAACTTACTGGTCTCAGATTTAACAATTTTCGAGGACCATCTCCTGCAAATTTGTGTTTGTGTGGGATAGATTTACCAATGATTTGCCATATTACAAATGAAAAAATGTAGAATTAGACATATTTTTCTTAATTAATCTAAAATACAATTATTAACTCATTAAATCTTAGCAGAAACAGCACATTTTTTTATGAAGACTATATTTTCCAGAACAAAATACAATTCAATGAGTGACATGGCTTTATAGTTTTGCAAGTCTCTTTACAAGGGGCTAACCAAAAAATAGGCAAATTCTCAGACCTGCTTCTTCATCCACTTTGCTGCATTATGTTTTTTCTTATCAAAAAAAATTTTTTTTAACGTCTATTTATTTTTGAGAGACAGAGAGAGTCAGAGCACAAGTAGGGGAGGGATAGAATCCGAAGCAGGCTCCAGGCTCCGAGCTGTCAGCACAGAGCCCGACGCGGGGCTCAAACCCACAAACCATGAGATCATGACCTGAGCTGAAGCCGGACGCCTAACCGACCGAGCCCCCCAGGTGCCCTTGCATTATGATATTTTGATTAAAGAAGATGAAGAAAATCCAGCAACACATGGTTATGTATTAAATATCACAGGGGTGGCTAGGTGGCTCCATCGGTTAAGCGCCTACTTGATTTTGGCTCAGGTCACGATCTCACGGTTTGTGAGTCTGAGCCCTGCGTCGGGCTCTGCTCTGACATCTCAGAGCCTGCTTGCGATTCTCTCTCTCCCTCTCTCTCTGCGCCTACCCTGCTTGCACTCTGTCTCTCTCTCAGAAAAATAAATAATAAATAAATAAGCATTAAAAATATTTTTAAAAATCACGTCAGTTCACTCATCAGCCACTATCTCATCAGAAAAGCCTCGATGTGTTGGAAAACTGTCAGACTCATGGTGGCAAATCTTAAAAATTATAAGATTTTTAAATGTTAAAACATTTGAATTTCCTTTGAAAAGTCCAAATTTTACCGTTAGCAACTGATGCTGTCGGTTGTCCTTGAAGTGACGTGTTAGCTTTGCTCATTTTTGAGAAAAAGCCTGCCACGTGTCTGCCCCTGAGTAACTGTAGGGTATCAGTCACTCATTTGGTAAAAATGCTATTTCATGAAAAGAAGTGGCTATTTCATGAAAAGAATTGCCAGCAATTCTCTTGGAACAATCATTGTACTTCTCTGGGTGGGACAGGGCTTCCTGCTTATCTACGAGGGTATACCAAATTATTCCCAAAGTTAGCAGCTTAACACAAACACAGACATCTATCATCTCGCACGGTTGCCGTGGGTCAGGAACCTGGGACAAGCTGCGCTCAGTGATTCTGGCTCAGGGTCTCTCAGGAAGTCCCATTCGAGATGTTGGCTGGGGCTGCATCATCTGAAGGCCTGACTGGGGCTGGAAGATCCACTTCCAAGATGGCGCACTCACGTGCCTGGCACGTTCATGCTGGTTATTGGCAGTAGACTTCGATTCCTTTCCATGAGGACCTCTCCAGAGGGCTTCTTGAGTAGCTTCATAACATGACAGCTGCCTCCCCAGAGGGAGGCATCTAGGACACAAGAAGGAAGGCACAATATCTTCATGACTTAGCCTCAGAAGTTATACTCCGTTATTTCTTCAATATTCTTTTGGTTACATAGGTTACCCCTATTCAATGTGGGAGACTACACGAAAGTGGGACCGTGAGAGATGCATACCACTGGGATGTCTTGGGGGCCCAGTACCATAGTGTAACGCTCCAAATATGAAAAGGCCAAGATTTCATAATGTAAGTACTTGTACTATTACAGCAAGGACATTGTTCAACAAAACTGGCAGTTTAATTTTATTTTTTATTTTTTTTTAAAGTTTATTTATTTTGAGAGAGAGAGGGAGAGTGAGTGGGGGAGGACCAGAGAGAGCGGGAGAGACAGAATCCCAAGCAGGCTCCATGCTGTCAGCACAGAGCCCAATGCAGGGCTTGAAGTCATGAACCGTGATGTCAGGACTTGAGCCGAAATCAAGAGTTGGACACTAAACCAACAGAACCACCCTGGCACCCCCAAAACCGGCATTTTTAAAAACCAACTACATGGGGGTAGAGAATACGATGGCTAGTAATACAGTTTTGTGCCAAGGCCTTGACTTGAGCTTAGGGGCTAGAATCTTACCCACTCTTGATTTTGTGCTGCAAGTAACAACTCTGTGGAAATGGGCATATAACATCACTGTACTGTTATGAAAATAGTTTCGAGTTTGTGGATTCTCCGAAAGTATCCTGGGACCCCCGAAGGTTTGCAGACCACATTTCAAGAATGACCAACCAACGAGAACCTGTCCTTTACTATATTTTGGGTAATTATTCTCTTATTTAGGGAGGCACGTTATTCAGGAATCTCAATCACGTATACATTGGAGCGTTGTTCCGTTATCTTCGACACATCATTTTATCGTTTATCCCGTTAGTCTCTTCATCCCTGTCTTTTACATCTGTGAATAATTCTCTAGTTTTTTTCCCACTTTACGGATTCAATTTTCTGCACCATCCATTTTTGGGGTTTATTCTCTCCACTGAGGATTTTTATTCTTATGGTTTTTTTCCCCTTTATTTCACCTCTTCCCCCCTTTCTTTGCTTGTTTCAACTCTCTGTTGAGACACAGTGATCTCTATGCTCTGATATGCTGAACTAGTAGAGGATAGGAAACACAACAGCCACGTGTGGATTTCTCTGGTTTTCCCGTGGAAGGACCCCTCGTGGGGACTCCTCCACACCAGACTGGGCAGTGGTGGTGTTCATGTTCTAGTGGCCACCACGAAAACGCTCCCCGAGCACTGCCCAATTGTGGGTTTGGTATAGACCCTGTCTCTTTGAGTCAGACAATGGGAGAAGTAAGACATCACCGCTGCGGTGATATGGGCCACCTGATTAGATGCATGAGAAGAATCCTGGGCTTCCTGTGCGGCGAGCTGGTATTTTTCTCAGTTCACCCCCCTCTGCCTCGTGGTCGTCGGAGACCTCTCTCACGCTCCAGCCTGGGCGTGTTTGTTAGACCTTGGTTTTGGGCATCGAGGAATCGTACGTGTTTCTTTATTGAGGTTATAGTGTGGAGGAGAGCTACTATAAACAGGTGTAAAAGTTCATTTTTAAAAATGTTGTGCTCCTCAAAGAACTTGAAAGATTATTGAGATCATTTGGAATTACAAAAGCGATGTAACAGTTACAACATATTTTAAAATGGATGATTCAGAGGCTGCAGCAGTCAAAAGCCCACCGCCTGGTCTGTTCCGGCTCTCCGGAACATTTCATTCCTTTTGTTTTCTTTGATATCAGTTTTTAAAACTTCATTGTAAATGTAACTTAAGGATACAACCCCTGCCCCACGTTGTCATTTTAGGCTCTGTGCCGGGCACTCTAAAGTTTTAAGTCCCTTGAACACTTTGTAATAAAAAGGTCCGCGGAACGCTGGCAGAAGATGCATTCACATATTAATTGCAGATCTTTCTGAGCAAAAGGATTAAATTTAATTTTCTATGTTATGTGTTTGGTTGTTTCCAGAAATCTCACAAAGTTAGCGGGCTACTTGTTTTATTTTTAATGACACAAGGAATACAGAAAGCCATGTTGGCTGCAAAAAAAAAATTCAAACAATAGAGAAGAAATCCATTGCCGAAATTTCAATTATTTTTCTAATCTCTTTGTCCTTGGCAACCATTATCAATTGGGTATGAACCCTTTCGATCCTTTTCTAGTACAGTCATGCTCTTTATTATTTAAAAAAAATTTTTTTTTTCAACGTTTATTTATTTTGGGGACAGAGAGACAGAGCATGAACGGGGGAGGGGCAGAGAGAGAGGGAGACACAGAATCGGAAACAGGCTCCAGGCTCTGAGCCATCAGCCCAGAGCCCGACGCAGGGCTCGAACTCCCGGACCGCGAGATCGTGACCTGGCTGAAGTCGGACGCTTAACCGACTGCGCCACCCAGGCTCCCCATCATGCTCTTTATTTTTAATGTTTATTTATTTTTAGAGAAAGAGAGCAGGGGGAGGGACGGAGAGAGAGGGAGAGAGAGAGAATCCCAAGCAGGCTCCACGTTGTCAGGGCAGAGCCCAACACGGGGCTTGAACTTGCAAACTCTGAGATCGTGACCTGAGCCAAAATCAAGAGTCAGACGCTCAACCCACTGAGCCACCCAGGTGTACTCTTCATTCACCTTCTTAAATGAATAAATGTGTGTTTTGAATACTAAATCTCACTGTACGCATGTTTCTGCAGCTTGAATTTTTCCTTTGTTGATATGTCTCGGAAAGCTTTCCATGTGAGTATACGTAGATCGAGATCATTCTTTTTAAATTTCTACCGTACTTCATAATATGGATACAACATAATTTGGCTGATTATCTCCGTATAGATTTTTTTCTGTTTTTGTACAAACAATGGTGAAAACAGACATCTTCATATATGAATTATTTTGCATGGACACAAATATGTTTCTAAGACAAGTAACTAGACTAGGAACAATGGGTCAAAAGACATGCGCATTTCAACAGATGTAAATTGTACAGTCTTGGATTTGGGTGTCAAGAATGCACCTCTAAGCTCTCGTTTCAGCCCTTGGCAGAAAACCTAATGCCCCCAACTGTGATAGCATGCATAATGAAAGTGACGGAGGAATACAGAGCCCTTTCTGCAATGGTTATGTCGTCTACACCTGCTGACGGATGGAGGCAGCAGCTTCGGATGGATTTGCTGTTTTCTTTCAGCCCTGGTGCCCCAGAACTCTGCTAAGGCCCTGACCCGTAATTGCCCCCCGATAAAGGGGGGGTGGTGACGGTCTTCTTGGACACACACACACATGGGCTTTAGAAGTACTTCCTTTCCTTTCCTTTCCTTTCCTTTCCTTTCCTTTCCTTTCCTTTTCTTTTTTCTTTTATTTCCTTTTCTTTCCTCTTTCTTTCTTTCTTTCTTTCTTTCTTTCTCTTCCTCTTTCTTCTTTTTCTTCCACATTTCTTCCAGGTAGATCAAAACTCTGGAGGGCAGGAAGGCCAGACAGATTGACAGAGAACCAGAGGGCTCTGGTTTCATAGTTACAGTTTTTGTCCACGTAACATGTGATAGAAAACATGGAACAGATCATCATGACTTTTGATGTTCGATATCACGGGCTTACACATTAAAATCAATGCTTGGTATAGAGTGTTGCCTATTCTTTTCCTTCTGGTTTTAAATGAGTAATAGAGCGGTTGATAAATGTCATTGTAGTTTCTAGTAATGAAGATTGACACCCTTATTTTTACAAAGACCTGCCTCGTCCATAAGGTCCTCCACTCCGAACTGACACAGATACAGCCCAGAGGATCTTCACCCCTTTGTTCTTTTCGCTCTTCCTGTTCTTTCCAGGTGTCCTTGAGTCGAACCAAATGAAGTCAGCGGATCTTTGCAGGTTTATATTGGGTGACCTCTTCACCTTGAATTCTCCCCTGTCCATCTTTTTGTGGATAGCATTTTGTCGATCTCTCTTGGTCGCTGGTGATTGCACTCTTCCCTACGGTAAGTTATTAAATTCTTATTATTTTAACAGATACAGTGTCTGCACATAGTACAAACAGCAAAAAGCATAAAAGTGTAGAATGAAAAGTTGAATGCCTTCCCGTCTCTGTCAGTATCTGTATGTATGTGTGTATGTATGAATGTATGTATGTATCTATCTATTATCTATCTATTATCTATCTATCATCTCTCCATCCATCCATCCATTCACCTATCTATCATCTCTCTATATATCTGTTTTTTACACATGGCACATACTATCTTTCACTTTGCTTTTTCCTTTATTATATATATATATATACATACATTTTACATATATTCTGAAAATTATGTAGAAATGGCTTCTTCTTCTTTTTTTTTTAAATAGCAGCTTTGTTGAGAAATAACTCACTTACCATAAAGTTCACCCTTTTCACGTGTTCACCCCACTGGCTTCATATCTAGCCACCAAGTTGTGTGACTACCAACACGCTGTAATTCCAGAACGTTTTCATCACCCCAAAAAGAGTCCCTATTCCCTCCAGCCGTGGCTCCCTACTCCTTCCCCGTCTCGGGCCCCGGCGGTGACGAATACCCTCTCTGTCTCTTTGGATTTGCCTCTTCTGGGTATTTCATAGAAAGGAAATCCCACCCAATGTGGGTTTTTGCATCGAGCTCCCGTCATTTACCATAATGTTTTCAGGGTTTATCCATGTTGTTGTGCCTATCAGTCCTGCATTTCTTTTTATGTCAGGACAATAGTCCACTGTATGGACTCGGCACATTTTGTCAGTTCCTCAGGTGATTGGAATTTGAGTAATCTTCACTTTGTTGGCTGTTAGGAATAATGCCACCATTAACATTTCTGTGCAAGTTTCAGCAGGACATATGATTTTGTTTCTCTTGGATATATACCTAGGGGTGGAACTACTAGGTCAAATGATAACTCTATATTTAACTTTTTGAGGAACTGCCAACCTCTTTTTCAAAGTGGCAGCACCATTTTACATTCCCATCAGCAATGTCGGAGGGTTTCGATTTCTCCACATCCTTGCCAACAGTTGTTATTGTCAATCTTTTCGATTCGAGCCATCCCAGTGGGCATGAAGTGGCATCTCATTGTGGCTTTGATTTGCATTTCCCCAATGACTAATGGCACAGAGCATCTTTTCGTGGGTCATCTGTAGATCTTCTTTGAAGAAACGTCTATTCAAATGTTAAATCATCTGCCTATTTAAGAATGCGGGTTGTCTTTTTATTGTTCAATTGTAAGAGTGCCTTACACATTCTTGATACAAGTCCCTGAATGGATATTTACAAACATTTGCAAACACTTTCTCCCAATCTGTGGATTACCTTTGCACTTTCTTGATGTTGTCTTGTGAAGCACAATTTTTTTTCACTTAGATGAAGTCAAATTTATCTATTTTTCTTTTGGGTCTTGTGTTTTTGGTGTCATATCTAAGAAACCATTGCCTAACCCAAGGTCACAAAGGTTTACCTATGCTTTTTTTTTTTTTTTTATCTCAGAGTGTTTATTGTTTTCACTCTTAGATTTAGGTCTGACCCATTTTCAGTTTTTTTTTGTACATGGTGTGAGGTAGGGGTCCAACTTAATTTATTTGCATGTAGATATACAGTTGGTCACAGCACCATTTGTTGAAAAGATTATTCTTTCCCCATTGAATTGTTTTGACACCACTTCCAAAAATCACTTGATCATAAAACTGATCAGTGGTGGGTGATTTCTGGACTGCTGATTTTATTTCACTGATATTTATTTCTGTCTTTAGGGCAGTATCACACTCTGTTGATTATAATAAGTTTTGAAATCAGGAACTGTGAGTCCTTGAATTTTGTTCTTTTTCTTTTCTTCTTTCTTTCTTTCTTTCTTTTTCTTTCTTTCTTTTTTTTTTTTTTCAAGATTGGTTTGGCTATTCTGGGTCCCTTACGTTTCCATATCAATTTTTTAGGGTCAGCTTGTCAATTTTTGCAAAAAGGGCAGCTGGAATTGTGAAGGTGCTTTGTTC
Source organism: Prionailurus bengalensis (assembly GCF_016509475.1). Classification (NCBI taxonomy): domain Eukaryota; kingdom Metazoa; phylum Chordata; class Mammalia; order Carnivora; family Felidae; genus Prionailurus; species Prionailurus bengalensis. The sequence continues at coordinate 2,990,303 of NC_057355.1, read as the reverse complement.
TTTTTAACCATTTTGCAGATGCTCCCTTGTTTGGCTCTTTTTCTTTGCATAAGTATATTTTACCAAATCATTACTAAAATCGCAGACAGAAGACTTTGACTTGTTTTGTCATAATATTATATGTTAATTTCTGTTTTTAATGCTGTTTGAAAAACTATTTTCCCATATAACCTCTGTGGGTAAATTATCTATAGTTATTATTTTTGTTCGATGTTTGTATTTTTTCCTCAGAATTTGGAAGTTTTATACTTGTGTTCTCTAGTTGTTACTTTCCAATGCTAATCTCCAATTTTCAATTTTTATGAGCAATATTGAAATCAGTATATTTCTTCTTATTTTTTCCATCCTCTTCCCCATCTAGTTTTATTGGATTATGGTATTTTATTTTTATAGCTTTATATAGACTTATAACTCTAGTAGCATTATTTCTTGACTTTCCAGCTTATAACTGATGAGGAAAATTAGTATATTCTGTAACCTCCTTTCTTTTGTCCTTCTCCAGATCTCATGGCTTTCTTGTCTTTTATATTGTCAGGGCGTGTACCATTTACATATGTTTATGGAGCCATAATCTCTATATTTTCTTTAGTTGTAGTCGAACATTTAAATGGAGTAAATGTCCAACACCTGCTATTTCAATGTGGTTCCTCCATTTGTCACTTGACTCTTCTAGTAGTTTCCTCAGGAAGGCCTCATGGGAAATACACTCATCTATAGCTTTTACGTGTGAATGACAGTTTGGCTGGGTTTCACCTTCTTGCCCCACATTTCATTCCTTGACTGTTTTGTAGGCATTATTTTATTATGGTTCTTCATAGGTTGAGTATCGCTGTAGGGAAATCTGAGGACACCTGATTTGTCCTCTCTCCCTAATAGGTGATTCAGTCTTTTTATCAGGCTGGCAAGATGGTGATTTGTCTATAAAATCAACTGATTTTACTAGAATTGTGTGTTGATGTTCATTTTGTATCACTTGACTCTTGCCTGCCTTTATCCAGGCTAGGAAATAATACATCTTTCCAATAGTAGTTGATTCAAGGCTTCTTCTGTTTATATCTTTAAATATACTTTTCATGTGGTTCCTTATTTACGTCTTCCGCTTCTGTGGCAATTTTAACCATATCATATGTGCTTTGTCAGTTTTTCAGTTAAAATTAAAATATTGTTTCAACTTTTTGATTGTTTTCATTTCTCAGAATGAATGTTTTCCTCGCTGGTGTGCTTTCCATGCATCACTGAGTTTCCGGCAGTTTCTACCGCTTCTACTATAATCTTCAGGTGGATAATGGTTTCCTTTTCTGTTTTACTTCTTTCCTGAGTTCTACCGATTACCGTCTTATTTTCTTACACGTTTTTTTTGTGTGGCTTTTCTAGTTCTTTGTTCCTGCTTTGTGATCTTGTTTGATAGTTCTGATTGTTCCGAGTTTTGAAAATTCATGACAATATGTTGGGCCACAATTTTCACCTGCTTACGGCACCATTTTTTTCAAGTGAGCATTTTTTTGGGTCATTTATCTTCCTACTTTCTTTACTCATTTTTTGGTGGCATCTTTGCATAAATTTAAAAAAAACCATTCCTGCTCAGTTTTGAATATGATGAGTTTTTTCCTGAACCAGCTATTTTCAGAAAATTTTAGTGGGGGAGGATCCAGGACGGTTTCAGGCTGGCAGGGACTGTCCCTAGTTCCTCATTTCTCGGGCTCGTACATGTGAATGAGTTCTTTTAGGATTCAAAGTTTTACCTGGTCAACCGAGCTTGGCAGAAATAGGCTGCTTCTAATGCAGATTATTTTTCCTTCACTCTTCTTCAACAATGCACGGCTTCCTGCAAATACATTGCACCTGTGTGTGTGTGTTGTGTGTGCACGTGTGTATGTGTGATTACCATTTTATTCTCGCCTCCTTAGCTTCGCTTCTGCCCTAAATCCAGAGAGGTGCCTAGGACTGGGCCTCGCACTGGACACATCCTTTCAGCCAAGAGCATCTAGGTCATGCCATTTATTTTGGAGGATTCTGTTTTGATGGCTCTTTTCTGAGGTCTGCAGTTTTTGATTTCCTCCTGTACCTCTGGACTTTGACTTGACGTTTACGTTTTCTTTGCTGTCCTGAGTGATTTCAAAGAGATCGAAGGGGCGGAACTATCGTTATCCTGCCATTTAAAAACTGAATGTCCACGGTACTCATTTATGTCAATATCTTCTCCCTCCTATTAACTACTGAAGGGCAGGGGCCATATTTAGTGCATTCCTAATCTTCTGCTTTGTACATAGCAACCATAGTCATGTTTGCTTTATAATGATATAAATATAGAATCCATATGGAGTTAAGTCAGTCACGTGTGTATTACTTGACTCCCCCAGTGTTACTTGGGAGGATCACCAATCATCTTCAGACAAGTAAACCTCTGCTGTACCTTACCTGTATTGGGTTACGTTGAGCTACTCACGGAGAAAGAGCTTCGTTGCAAATCAGTTCTTGAAGTTTGGAACTCATACACGAAGCTTTCTGTCTCCCAGGATCCGCGTGTATTTTTATTTCTCAAGTGGCAGGTACTAGGACATTCTGTTGAACCTTGGGGTTAGCCGGCTTGGGAGACGACCTATCTCACAACTGACCCATACTCACAAGCCACTCAAGTACATTTCAAGGGTGCCACGTACTCCATATTGTGCAGTTGACCACTCCCAACATTCTGTCTTCAATCTGTTGAAAATCTGTCCCGTCTGGAAGGATACAAAAGGCACAGACAGATGGAAAATTTATTTCAGGTATATAGATGAATACTGGAAACAAGACGCCAGTACAGTTGGAAAGCAATGAAATAAAGACTTGTTGGGAGCATCTGCTGGGCAGAGAGGGCCTCCCTGGGGACCGAGCTCAAATGAGAGCATGCATTTCATCACTCGGTTTTTAGCCGGGTAGTTCCAGCATATATGGTGCTCAGTAAATGTTTATTGAAGTAATGACCGAGTGCCATCAAGTAGATCGAGTTGTCTGGAGTGACTTTTTCAGTGACCAGACTTACAGGGTGCTCATGTACAACTCAGAAGGCACATTTTCACGTCGGAAAATTCAGGCACAGGAAACAAATTTCAACTCACGCTTCTGTGAAATTATGAAGATGAACTTAGAGCACTTAGACTATTTCAGCTGAAGGGACTTTGGAGGACTTACATCTTGACCAAGTGTATAGCCGGGAAACTGAGTCCAGAGAAGGGAAGGGACTTGCCCGGCTTCTGCTTAGAAACCCGTTCCCCAGCCTGCAAACCTGCCTGAGCCTTAACCAAAATGTGGCGACCAGTGGCATCTCTTTTCCTCCCTCTCGGATAAAATCCCTTGTTTACTTCCTGCATGTAAACACTTAAATAGGTTTGAAACACGATCCTTTTTTTTTTTTTTTTTTAAATTTTTTTTTTTTTCAACGTTTATTTATTTTTGGGACAGAGAGAGACAGAGCATGAACGGGGGAGGGGCAGAGAGAGAGGGAGACACAGAATCGGAAACAGGCTCCAGGCTCTGAGCCATCAGCCCAGAGCCTGACGCGGGGCTCGAACTCACGGACCGCGAGATCGTGACCTGGCTGAAGTCGGACGCTTCACCGACTGCGCCACCCAGGCGCCCCAACACGATCCTTTTTGAGTTAACCCTTATATAAAAGAGGATTGCCTTTATTTAAATCTCCGACGTTTCTTCTCAGCCATATTCACCCACCCCCTGACAAAGGAACACTGTATCTACCATTCATAAGCATTGCTTCCCTCCTACATTTAAAATACCAAATCTAAAATAAACCTAAAAGTCTTGGTTGAGAGTTTATGGAACTCACACATCTGAAGTTCAGCATCGCTGTGAAACTTACAGGTTCTTCCCTCACCGGCTGGAAATTCACTTGGACCGACATACTCCAGGTCTGCCTCTCTTACCTGGGGCATTTGGGCATTTAGCATTTATCACTTCATCTTTATTCACATTGGCCAAGCTTTTCAGCGCCCTACCGTCGCGGTCATTAACAGCAAGGTGGATGTGTTTATTTACACTCGGACGGGAAACGTCCTGAAGTTTCCTGGTGGTCTGGGTCTCGCTCCAACACCTCCACTATACTCACCTTAATTAGACTTCACAGATCTGAAGCTTTCTTTTCTTCCCTTTCAGGGGTATTTCTGGAAAGCGCACCAATAGAATTAAGTCATTATAAAAAGAAGACGAAACTCAATTTGTTGTGCTTATAGGTTACTGACTTTTTTTTTCCCAAGGAAAATGTGTTTTGATGATACGCTGCAGCCCTGAACTACAGTGCAGAAAATGACTTTACTCGGCCGCATTCATGGTAAGGAGAAATTAATAATTCCAATAATGAAATAAACATGACTTCTCCAATGTTCGTTTAAAGTCTACAGAGCAGCAAATAAATGACCATGGTGAATGAAAGGAGTAGAACACTTAAATTGTTATTGTATTTACATATTTAAATGTTTTTCACGTTCACTTATTTATTTTGAGAGAGAGGGAGGGGGAGAGAGAGCGAGAGCAGGGGAGGGACAGAGAGTGAGAGAGAACCAAGCAGGCTCTGCGCTGTCAGCACAGAGCCCAGTGCGGGGCTCAGTCTCACGAACCCTGAGATTATGACCTGAGCCGAGGTCAAGAGTCAGACGTTTAACAGACTGAGTCACCCAGGCGCCCCTTAAATTGTTATTTCAAACTGCAGTGAAACACTAGTACCTGGGCTGGAAACAACACTCAGTGAAAACTAAAGGTCATTCTTAGTTCTTATGTGAATTTTCTAATTTGAAGCCTCTCTTTCGCATCCTGCGTGAGGTCCTTCTCCATGTGAAGCCCTCAAATACTGTAACTGAAGTAACCTGAGAGTCATTAATAAGCCAGGAAGGGTCCTGGAAGATGAAGGCAGCACCATGTATCTCTGGTTCATTTTTAAAAAAAATTTTTTTTTCAACGTTTATTTATTTTTGGGACAGAGAGAGACAGAGCATGAACGGCGGAGGGGCAGAGAGAGAGGGAGACACAGAATCGGAAACAGGCTCCAGGCTCTGAGCCATCAGCCCAGAGCCCGACGCGGGGCTTGAACTCACGGACCGCGAGATCGTGACCTGGCTGAAGTTGGACGCTTAACCGACTGCGCCACCCAGGCGCCCCTGGTTCATTTTTTTTTTAATAGCAGTTGGAGAAACTAAAAAAGCAAGGAGATTTCTCCAGGGTCACATGGCTAATGTGTGACAGAGCTGTGACTGGAAACACGTTTCCGGACGTCGGGTTCACGCCCTCTGCACTGTCGCCCGCTGTGACCAGAACTCTGCTTTCCTCTCCAGTTTTATTCTTTGCTCTCATGAATCTGGCAGCTGGCCTCTTTCTAGGTTTGTAGGAACCACTTGACTTCTGGTACCGAGCACCCACGCAGCATGCTGAAGACATGGTGGGGTGTGCAAAGCAGAAGAAAAAAAGATCATATTTTATTTTATTTTTTATAGGGAAAAAAGATCATATTGTAGATAAACGTGAAGCACAAAAAGCAGGAGCAAGTATGTTGGGCTTCTGATTATCCTTTTCATTTAGCCATCCATCTGTCCATCCATCCATGTATCTGTCCATCTGTCCATCCATCTGTCCATCCATCTGACCATCCATCCATCATCCATCTGTCTGTCCATGTGTCCATTGTCTGTCCATATGTCCATTCATCTGACTATCCATCCATCTATCCATCCATCCATCACCTATCTATCCATCCACCCATCCATCCATCCATCCATCCACCTATCTGTCCATCCATCAATCCATCTATCCATCCATCCATCCATCCATCCAGCCAACAGACATCAATGAGTGTCAGTTATTTGTCAGGATTTGTGCTGGTCAAAGGAGGAAGCAACAGTGAACAAAACAGGTATGACTGGTGTCTTCAAGGAACTCGCTGACCCGGCGAGAGATACAGACATCAGTCAAAGTGTGAATCAGATGCCCGAGTGAGATCAGTGCCAGGAAGAGAACCCACAGGTCCAGGGCAGGGAGTTTTCTCCAAAACAATGCATTTGGTAAGAGGTCTGCAGAATGGGTCGATGTTAACGAGGTAGGGCGAGGGGGGTAAAGAACATTCTAGGCAGAGAGAAGAGCCTGGGGAAAGAAGGAAGAAGCGGGATGCATCTGAGGAACTGACAAAACAACAGGACTGCAGCCATCAGAACAAGAAGGGAAGGCCCGTGGGTGGTACCTCGCCACATACCTGAGGGCTGCGGTGCGGGCTCCCAGGAGTGTGAATGGCGCTCAGTAGGAATCCGGTCTTTATTCTCAGTGCAGTGGGAAGACAGGAAAGGTCTAGGTGATGGGAGTTTGAAAGTGTCCTTTTGGCAGCAGCGTGGGGGATGTGTCGGAAATGAGCGGGACGTGATAGAGGAGGACGGACAGGCCGTGGCGGGCATGTCAGTGAGAAGTAATGGCAGGTGGAAAGAGAGAGGTGGCCACGGAGACAGAGAGTGGAGAAAACGGACATCTATTTAGAAGCAGAAATGTCCAGAGCTGGATGGTGAACTGGTCAGGGCGTTATCGGGGGGGGTGGGGGGTGGTGGTGACATTTCCCTGGTTTCTGGTGTCACGATTATGTACACAGTGGCTTCGACACTTATTAACAGTGAAATAATCTAACTTGTTGGTTCCTTAGTTCCTTTATTTGTAAAATACAGCTAATCATGTACCGACCTTTAGAATTCTTGCGTCAAGTGAGAGATTTACCTACGTCATTTTTAACATGGGCAGATGGCATGGAAAACACAGAGTGTATGTTTGCTCTCATCCTTTTCCCTCTTATTTTATAAATGTTTATTTATTTATTTTGAGACAGAGAGGAGGGAGAGGGCGTGAGTGGGGGAGGGGCAGAGAGAGAGGGAGACACAGAATCCCAAGCAGGCTCCAGGCTCAGCACCGAGCCCAACGTGGGGCTCGATCCCGCCACCCTGAGACCATGACCTGAGCCGAAATCAAGAGTTGGACACTTAATTGACTGAGCCACCCCGGCACCCTGTCATTCTTATTATTTTTGATGTTTACTGAGAGCAGGAACATTTGAAGGGGAGATAACATGTCCAGTTGGGGACATACTGAATCTGAACGATCCTTGAGATATGCGAGCGGGGATTCGAAGTGTTATAATCAGAAAGGCTCTTCTGAGCTCTGAGGAGAGCGCCGACATTTGGATGGGAGCAGGGCCTTGTGCACTGATCCAGTCCCCCGGGGAGGGCCACAGGGTAGTAAGTGGGGAGCCCAGTAGTGAGTCCTGGAGGAAAAATAAAGTGTAGAGTCATGGAAGCCTGCCCAGAGGGAGGGAAGGTGCGGCCAGGGCACCAGGACAGGTACTGAAGGCAGCGGGGCATCATGGGAGCCAAGGGGTGGACACAAGGAGCATCACCAGTCCTGAAGGCCGCTGGGGTCCTCTTAGATGAGGACTCGCTATCAGTGGGGTTTGTGGACATCAGTGTTGGAATGACGGGCCCACACACCAGTGTAGGGGGTTTGGGAGGGAAGCACAGAGGAGGAAATGTTGCAAAGGAGAAGACAGATGGCTCATCCGACCCCTCCCCGAGCGATGGTCCTTGGTCCCTGGCTCAGTCCCTCCCAATGACTTCAAATAACCATGCACTCTTACAAGTGACATTCTCTTATTGTCTGATGAGTAGTCGTATTTTCCGGTCTGGGAGTATAAGACACTTGAAATGACCATAACCAAAGAGGCCAACTGGGTCCGGACCCACGTGGGTTTGCGGGGAGCCCGCTGCTTCCTGACAAGTGTAGGGGAATCTCGCCCCTTCTGACCTTTTAGGCTGCGCGATCCGCCTTCCGAGCCATTCCTGAGGTTGGTCGTGGGGGCCCCAACGACAAGAAGGAACATTTGTCTTATGGGCGCGTGGCACAAACACATCGCTTAACTAACATTTGCCTGGATCTTGTGTTCTTAGAACTATGGGCTCCGGGATGGGGGTCCCGCCGAAGCCAGTGTGTTTTGTATCTATAACCTCGGTATAACTGGGGCCCCCTGTGTTCCTATCTTTGTATAGAGTCAACTAAAAGAATTAAAAGTCCCTTGGAATAACAGCATGGAAAACACTGCCAGTTTTCAATTAGTCTCTTGAAAAAGGTCCGAGGGCAGGACGGGAGGCGGGAGCGGGGAATGCTAATGACAGCAACACTTCTTAAAATCCCTCCCACCGTGTCCGAGTCTCCCTCCTGAGAGGCCCCCGCAGAGCCTGCAACCGCTCCCGTGAACCACTCCCTGGACGGTGCCCCATTCGGCACAGACATGCTTGCTACTCATGAGCCCGCCCCCCTGGCTGCCAGGACCCCCCCCTTATCATCCATTTGAACTGCTTTCCTCTCAATAACCAGCACTTCTCGCCTCACTCCCTAAGTTCTGATAAATGGAAGATTTATCTTTGGTTATCTCTGCCAAGATCTAGGAGACCTCTAACCTACTGCCTCGAAGAGTAGAACTCCTATGCTGCCCTCAGCAGCCTTGGGAATATATACGAGAGCCTCCCATTTATAGGGAAGAGTATTTGGGGTAAAGAGGGAGCAAAAGAACAAAGATTTTAATCCTGAGCCGTTGCTTCCGTTTGGGGGCCAGGAGCACAAAGCTGGATTCGGACTCATGGGTCTTGATGGATTATTTGCAAGGCTGCTTGCTTGCAGGGACTGCAGGGAAAGAGGAAGGGCGTCTCATGACTGCGCCTAATTGGTACCAGCAGCTGGGATTCTGCACCAAGTCCAGTGACTTCTGCCCCGCAGCTAGCTTGCCTCTTTTCACAGGACACTCGGCCAGGCTGGCTACGTCCCCCGAAGCGCCTCCAGACGCGGACGAGGACTGGGGAGGCCCTGCTCCGTGTCCCAGGTGGCCTGGCTTGCTGGGACAGCCCTGAGGCTCTTTGCCCCTTTCTGTCTCCGGTGGGAGGTTCTAGAGGCACATCTGGGCAGAGGTCATTCATGGAAGCCCTTTTTTCCCTCTCTCTCTCTCTCCCTGACTAATTAGGGACCTAAATTCCCCAGTCCCCCTCTGCTTTCCAGGAAAGGCTTGGCTCAAACCATACCTGGTTATTTGGCCAAAATTATTACACAGCAAGCACCGTTCCAAGTACTTTACAAATACTAACGTATTCAATTCGTATTAACAAGCCTGCAAGGTAGGTGTGGGTAGGACCCACATTTCGCGGGAGGGCGAAACTGAGGCACAGAGAGGCTAAGTGGTCAGCCTGAGATCACTCAGCCGGTAAACGAGAGAGCCAGCTTCCAGACCTCTCTTTCCATGTGTATTCTGTTGGTCACCACCTGTCACTGCCTGTCAGAGGAAAGCTTTCTCGACCCTCAGATGAGGCGTGAATGAGAGGCATGAAGGAGACTCATATGGCAGGTGTAATCATAGGACCTGTCTCCCGGGACGAAGTGAGGATCATCAGTATAAACACTCTGCACACTCCTGGGCATATTCTCATTTCTCCATGGCCATTGTTATTATTACTGATTTAGAAACCTGGGGTCCGGGGCGTCTGGGTGGCTCCGTGGGTTAAACGTCCGACTTTGGCTCAGGCCACGATCTTGCAGTCTGCGAGTTCGAGCCCCACGTCGGGCTCCGTGTTGACAGCTCGAAGCCTGGAGCTTGCTTCGGATTCTGTGTCTCCCTCTCTCTGCCCCTCTCCTGCTTGTGCTCTGTCTGTCTCTCTCTCTCTCTCTCTCTCTCCCTCTCTCAAAAATAAATAAACATTAAAAAAAAAAAAGGAAAAAAGAAACCTGGGGCCCACAGGGGCAAAGTGACTCATTCAAGGTCATGGGAATAGTTGGTGACCACCTGGGATAAAGCACTGTTTCCCCGGAGAGCCTGTCTCACAGTCACTCCCTCCATCACTTCCCTCAGGATGTTTAAGTAAAGTCATTCAGCGAAATGCCACCAGATCTCTGAGCCTGCCTGTCCGGTAGCAGGAATGAATTGCAGCGGGCCCCGTGATTATCGCGGTCACCGACGGCAACACGCGGTCTGGTTCGCGTGCACACAGCCCGCGAGGCGCGGGCACACCCGCCTTCTTATTTAATATGTAAAGAATTTTCTGGGACTTAATGCCGCCAGAATGTCAGAAGAGTTAATGGCAGATGTGGTTGTGGAAAACGTTCTGTATTTTTAGACAACCTTTAATTAAAACACTTTGTATGTCTCAGGGACCAAATCATATGCTGCCACTTGAAAGCTGTCAGAAGGGGAAAAAGTATACAAAGCTTCTAGAAGCAGCTTTGCTTATTTTTATCTGTGATGGAGTGAGGGAGCCTTTGCAGGGACAAAGCTATCTCTTGCCGCAAAATTACATGAATGTAATACACAGGGCCCGTAGGCGAACCTCCGAACCTCGGACACATTGTGCTTCATTCGCTACATGTTGTGCTTCATTTGCTACAGTCCTCGGGGTCAGACGGAGGGCAGTGAACTCCACTTTGGACCCTCAAACGCTCCTGACCCCGCAGGACCGTCCCAATAAGCGGATGCAATCGCTTATTGGCCTTGAGCACCCAGGCGCCAGGTGACTTGCAAGCCTGAGCTCGAGCACAAGGCAGATTTGCAGGAGTCGCCAGCGGTCATGAACACAGACGTGCGGCCCAAGGAGTGGGCGTCTGGAGGCGGCGAAGCGTTTGGAAGCAAGCGCCTTAGAATGTGAAGCTAGTGTCTTCGGGGCCAAGCAATGAGCACTGCAAACTTTGCCGCTGTGGCTCCACTCCTGAACCCCACCCTCTCGGGGGTGGCTTGGATGCACGCGATTTCTTGGATAAGCCTGCTTCCAGAGGTGCCGTCTGATTCCCAGGCCCCCTCCCTTGGGGTGTGGGCTGGACGCGGGGCTCCTCCCCAAGGGGATTAAGAGGAAAGGGCGTGCGACAGAATCGAGGTGGCTGTTTCCGGTCACTGGGGTCCGGGGCCACTTTGCACGCAGCGATAGGCAGCCAGCGTGCATCCCCGACGCCCGGCCTGCCTTCACTTTGACGCGGCCTGTCGCCCCGAGCCCCGTACCTTCCTCATCATCTCCCGGCCAGCACGGCCACGTCCCCGGCCTCACCCACACTCCAGCAAATGAAACTGCAGCCTGGGGCGGTGGCGGGGGTGGGGTCAGAAACCTGAGGGCCTTCCTTTCCCACAGACTTCGGCAATAGTAACTTTTTTGGTAGACAGACGGCAGGTTTGAAAGGTGTTTTAGGGATTTTCACAGTGTAGCCCGGGGGTGGGGGTGGGGCATCAGGCCTCCTGCTTTTCCTGGGATGTCGGTAGGGTAGGCAGGGTGTGAGCTCAGTGCGTGGAGGGAGCTCCGAGAATCGTCGTCCTCCCGATCGGTGGCTTTTCTGGGCAGTTTGTCCCTGCCTTAATGGCACCAAGTGGCCATTCTCCACTCTGGACTACAAAATGAGCAGCCTTCCCCCGGGGGAGGGGGAGGGGTGGCCAGGAACGTCCTGAAGATGTTTAAGCCAGAATCCTAAAGTATCTGGTGTCCTCTTCCCCGGTGTTTAGGGTGCAGGGAGGGGGAGATGAGACACAGACTTTGCACCGTGACTGTTTCTTGCCATTGTCCCCCCCCCCCCCCCCCCAGAGCTGGCAGGTGCCGGGTCGTCAGAGGGCCGCACCGAGGGGAGGACTTTCCATGGCTTCGCGGGACGCGACTGGGCACACGTTCCTTGGGAAAGTCCTGTTCCCAAGACAAAGTCCGGTCACACTTGATAGCGAAGAGAAGCCATTTAAAAAGAACACATAAAGGACATGGGGAAGTCTTTGACAGGACGCCAATGATCCCCACATCAAGAAGCAAAGGCTCCCAGACTCCTAGGTTTTTTTGCAGAGGATTTGCATCAGGAAAAACAGAGCCAGCTGAACTGAACTGGGTGCGGGCTTTGAAGCCAACTGAGTTTATCGCCGATTTCTTCCTCGAGGTGAATGGCAGGATAACAGGCGGCGACTGGCTTGGAACCATCCCTCCTGGCGTTTTATAGATGCAGGTAGAGTTAAAAAAAAAATGAACAGATTGATCTGCAGTGAAGGAGGGGTGTCAGAAGTAGGAATCTGAAATACGATCGTAGAGGGGCGCCTGGGTGGCGCAGTCGGTTAAGCGTCCGACTTCAGCCAGGTCACGATCTCGCGGTCCGGGAGTTCGAGCCCCGCGTCGGACTCTGGGCTGATGGCTCAGAGCCTGGAGGCTGTTTCCGATTCTGTGTCTCCCTCTCTCTCTGCCCCTCCCCCGTTCATGCTCTGTCTCTCTCTGTCCCAAAAATAAATAAAAACGTTGAAAAAAAAATTGAAATACGATCGTAGAGACATAACTTGAGAAAGATACAGTGAGAGGATCAAAGGGTTGTTTTTTTTTTCCGATTTATAAATTTAGTTGATTGGATTTGGCCTCAGAAACGGGTTTCTCTTTTTCAGTTTTCAGCTCAGTTCTCAAGGCAGAGTGGAGTTCATTTCGTGGGCTAATTCAGGGAGCATTGTAGGACGCGCCGGGCAAGCCGCACGAAGACGATTCTGGAATTCATGAAGCGGGAAGAGAACCAAGTCTCCAGGGGAGCGTCGCACGTCTGGTGGGGCAGGTGCCAGGAGAGGGTGAGGCTGTGACAGTCCGGAGCACGGAGAGCATTCCCGGCATGTGTGCGTGAGGGCTGGGGCTGGAGTTTCCCCAAGGCGGAGGGGCCGAATGTCACTTCGTGTGGGAGTTGGTACTGTAATTCAAGACGTGGTCATGGGACCTTTGTCCTCAGGCCAGCCTAGAACTCAGGGAGCCCCAGTATACACGGAGCGCGGGCGCCTGGCCCTGCCCTCAAGGTTACGATGGGGTGTGTCTGCGGAGGGAATGACAGCTGCTTAAGGACTGGCTTTCTAGGTTGAGGAGGGTGGCTGGACGTTGCTTCTTTTTCCTCTAAACCAGCGGGTCCCCAGAGAGAACACAGACTCACGGAGTGGGGCTGGGAACATAGGACGAGCTTAATGCCACCCCCGTCTTCCCCGGCCCTGGTGGGGAAGAAAGAGGGGGCTCCTGGTGGTGTCCCCCAGCCCCCCAGGGGACCCCCAGGAAACCAGCTCTTTCTCATCGACTCTTGTCTCTCATCGACTCTCTACTCTTGTCACTGGATCTTGGTGGGTGTCAGACAAGTAGCAGTCACCGAACGAGCCTCCGAGCCTCCGCTTTTACAGAATAAGTGGGTGCTGCCCTTGCTGTATTGAGAAGGGGCACGTGCTGTGGTGCTGGGTGGCCCAGCCACAGGGGGCACCTGTTCTTTGTGGATACCTAACTGAACCCAATTTACGGTTTACGTATTTCTATTTCAAATAAAGCTTTGAGGACTAAATTTGAAGTAATACATCGGAATCATCCAGCTTTATACTGAAGATCTGTGGACACCAGTGACTAAGGTGAGCTGACGAGAAAGAAAGGCTTCTTATAGGTGGTCCTCCCCTGGGGGGGGCACAAGGGCCCAGGTGGGGGGCACCCTCCGGGGATGTGTTACCAAGACCCAAGGCGATCTTGTGGAAGGAAGAGCCGGAAGAGATAGACAGAGGTGTGGGGGGCGAGATGAGGTGGACGGCGGGCTTTTGGCAATTTGGCTGAAGTTTGGGCTGGGCTGAGAACGTGGTAAGAAAGACAGGGACCCGGGAAAGCTACTGGGCGGCTGCAGAGCATTTGAGACCCCGACAAAGGGGTCTGGATGTCATTCCCGAGGCCTTTGGGGAAGGGCGTGGAATGAGGGTAGTTCTAGAACAGCAACCAGGGCAGGGAAGCTGGAGGCAGCCGGCCACGGGCGTCCCACCCGTGCGCGACGTAAGAATGACGAGTCGCCAAGGCGGGGACTGTTCGTTTGGGGGAAAAGTGAGTCAAAGGGAGACTCCCGAGTCCCTGGCCTGGGCGACCAGAAGTTGGGTGTGTGTCATGCATGGAAACAAGGATATTGCAAGTCAAGCAGATTTGGGGGCAGAGGAGGGTTCCGCTTGGCATGCGGGGAGTCTGAGACACTGGCGAGGCATCGGGGTGACGGTGCTTGGCAGGTCAGGCGCAAGTCAGGACCAGGGAGGGGAAGGCCTGGGAATGTGAATTCAGGAGGCATCTGTGTAAAGCGATAGATGGAGGTCAGTGACTGGCTGGCCTGGTGACCACCTGAGCCAAGGAGCGTCATCGGCGATCTGAGGCGCCCTGCCAGGCCCTGTGCGCTGACTCAGCTCTGAGAGAGACCCGATTATCCTCGTCGGGAGGCCCGGGGCTGCGCTGGCCCTGAAGATCAGGTCTGTACGACTCCAGGAACCCTCATGTTCCACATCCAGCCTTCTACAAACTAGAAATCATTTTATTTTTTAAAAATGTTTACTTATTTATTTTGAGAGAGAGAGCACGAGCGAGAGAGGGGCAGAGGAGAGAGAGAGAGAGAGACAGAGAATCCCGAGCAGGCTCCACACTGTCAACGCAGCTCCCGACACGGGGCTCGATCCCACCAACCGTGAGGTCACGATCGGAGCCGAAATCAAGAGTCGAACCCTTAACCGGCTGAGCCGCCCCTAGAAGCTGGGAAAGGGAAACAAACCGATTCTCCCCTGGAGCCTGCAGGAGGGGCACGGCCTCGCCAAGTTCACGTGAGCCCGGCGAGACCCAGTTTGGACTTCTGGCCTGCAAAAAGGAACGCGTTTGCAGGGGAACACATCTGCGGTGCTATAAATGTAGCATCGAAGGTAATTTGCTATATAGCAGTGCTGGGAAACTCTAACAAACGGCATGCTGGAAGGGACCATGCGAACGGAGCTGCCCGGAGCGGCCGACGCGCCCCGTGTGGACGCGCAGGAAGGGATAACCACATTGGGCGAGGCCGTGCTTACCTGGTCTGCCCTCCCCGGCTGTGCCTGTCAGTGCGGTGGTGTTCTGATGGTTCCTAGGATCTTCCTGACCACTGACCCCTGAAGGCAGAGCGCGGGTGAAGCCCTCCCCCAGAATAACTGCGCACAGCACCTGCAGGGGTAAGCTAGGTGTGCCGGTCCTCGCGGAGTCTCCTTTCCCCACGGGTGGGTCTGGAGCTCAGAGCTTTCTTAGGGACTGGCAGGCAGGTGCCGCGGCCTCACCCAGAGCCCTCTGTTTCTCATCTCTCGGAAGCAGCCTTGTTCCGCTTCAGTCTCTCACCCCTTCCACACACTCCCCCCGCTTCCCGTGGGCCACCCACCCTGTTTCTGAACGGTGCGCCCTGGTCCCTCGGCTTCTAGACTCGGCTTTCGGGCTTTTTGCCTGCAAAAGTTCCAACTTTATCTCACGTACAAAATCTTTACTAGTTATATATATATATATGTATATTTTATACATACATGTTTTATAAACGTAGCTCTTCAGTTTCTGATATGCTACTTCTAGTTCTGTGCACGCCTGAAATTTTGAGGACGTGGGGATGCTTTTCTCTCTCTGCAAAATACTGGCCCCGAGCGGCCCGGGAGAGGCCCCTCCCCCTGACCTGTGTACCCCTCTGCCAGAGGCAGCAGCAGGGACCAAGGGACTCGCGAGCTTAAGACCTGCCTAAACCCTCGTCCGGGCCCGGGACCAACCTCCCGAGTTGTCTGCATGAGCCGTCCGAGCTGGCTCCGTCCACTGGGCTTCCGCCATGTGGCTGATAGCTCGGTAACCAGGACGAGCATCCTACAAAAGGACTTGCTTCGGCTTCTGCAGAACATTGACTTCTAAGGCCTCTTCCGGTTCGAAATGCCTCATTTCTTTGACAGCCATCCTGCCCCCCACCTTCTAACGGAGAGGATGACGCTGGACCGTAACACCAAGGTGAGGAAGGGGCTTTAGACCTTCCGAGGCCTTGGACGCAGCACCTGCCTCCTTGGGGATCAAGCTCGCTCCTGAGAATTGTTTCGACTGTCCCGTTGTGAAAAGTCAGTGCTTCCCCATCGCCAGATCCCCAGCAATGAAATTTTCCCCAACAAAACCATAACACCTCCTGCTCCCCCAAAGCCCAAATGGTTTTATTTAAAAAAAAAAAAGACATAAAGAGCAGAAGGAAGTGAAGAAATTTAATCAGATGTCAGAGGAATGAAGACTTTTCATTATATACGGTTTTAATAACAAACATGATATGTTAGAATATCAGTTTTAAAGGTGTCGAGCCAAAAGCCCTGAAGAGTTTTCCATTTGCTTGCCTGTCTTTAAAAAAAAAAAAAAAGTTATTGTGTTTGTATCAGTTTTACATGGTTTTGGTTTAAATTGATGTTCATTCTAAAGATGCTGCATTTTGGGGCGCCCGGGTGGCTCAGTCAGTTAAGCGCCCGACTTCAGCTCAGGTCACGATCTCACGGTCCGTGGGTTCGAGCCCCGCATTGGGCTCTGTGCTGACGGCTCGGAGCCTGGAGCCTGCTTCGGACTCTGTGTCTCCCTCTCTCTCTGCTCTCTCCTGCTCACACTCTCTCCCTCTCTCAAAAATAAATAAGCGTTAAAAAAAAAGTTAAGATGCTGTATTCCTTCCTCCAGCCCTTTCACTCGTGACCCTGTATCCACGTGCTTCTTGGATGTACAGGTGCCTGCCCGCTGGCGTTGGTGATGCGAATCTGGGCTGCAATTCTGCGTCGCGGCTAAGGTCAGTTTATTGCCCCTCGGGAATAGAGTCCCTTCCCTTCCTTTCCTGCTCCGCATGAAAGCCACCCTCCCTGCGCTGCTGGGCTGGGGACAGGGGTCCGGGACATTTCTGCCTCTCTTATCCCACGGTGGTAGCTTCTCATCATCGAGGCGCCACGTGGGGTGGGCAGGGGCTCCGACAGACTCCTCATGGTGGGCGACCCTTCGCGTTCATTTCTGCCCCTTGGCCTCTGGCCCAGAAGGCGGTGAAATAAATAGTTCAGCTTCCCCGCAGGAGCAGGTGGCCAGTGAGGCTGGCTCACCTCACTGGATCCTTGTCCTCTTCTCAGTTTGGGGCTGTTACTTATCGGGTGAATCCTGGGGAAGCGTTTGGAGGGGGGCTGGGGCATTATTCGAAGCAGAAAGAAGGAAGGGTATTCCACGTAACAATGGCTGTTGTGGGTGGAACCGTGTCTCCCCAAATGTGTCACAGTCCTACCCCACGGTACCTGTGAACGTGACCCGGTTTGGAAAGAGGGTCTTTGCAGATCATCAGGTGAAAAGGGTAAGTTAAGGTCATCGGGGTGGGTCCTGATCCGATATGGCCACACCCTTGTAATAAGGGGCAACGTGGGCACAGAGGGGCACATGGGTAGAGGAGGAGCACGTGACACAAGCTCACTACCCACAAGCCGAGGGATGGCTGGGAGAGAGGAACAGAACAGCTTCCGCCGTGCTGTTCCTGCGGACCCCTTGGTCTTGGACTTGTGGTCTCCAGAAAGGAGAAAGATGGTCAGTGTCATGTGTTTGAGCCACGCGGTTCGTCGCGCTCTGCGCTGGCAGCCCCAGGACACTTGTACGGTCTTGAGAGTGAGACGCAAAGGGTCAGTAGAAATATTCTAAGCAAATAAGGAGGAAAAACACCTGGTCAAGGGAGGCCTCTCGGGCCAAGCTTGGGAGGTGGGAGCGAGTCCAAAGCAGGACAGCCCAAGGAGCTTTGAGATGGGACTGACAGGAGCTGGGAAGGGGAGACTGAAGACCAGGGCCCTTAGGTGGAGGCTAAGTTTTGGCCCTGCAGGAGGAAAGGACAAGGGCCTGAACTAAGGCAGGGGTGGTGGGGTAAGCGGATGCAAATATAACCTAGAGAAGAATAGGAAGGCGGTTACCAGGTATCTGGCTTGGGATTTTGCAGGAAGCGTGGCACCATTCAGAAAAAAAGGTGGGGGACAAGCTTTACGGGAACAGGGCTGATGCTGAGTTCTGTGTGCACATGTTGAATTCCATGGACAAGAAATAGTCACAGTTAGAGGTCTGGAATTCAGGGACAGATCTGGGTTGGAACTAGAGTCATCGCTCGAAGGGGGTAATTAAAGTCAGGAATGTGCCTCTGTCAACCGAAGAAAGTAGGGTGGAAACAGACGAGAGCCGAGGATGTAATCTAGGGAAAGAACAAAACTTGGGTGATGGGTAGAGGAAAGGGAGCCAAGCGAAGGACCCCAAGGAGGGGCCAGCAGGGAGGAAGAAGGAGGCCAGGAGAGGACCCTGGATGGAAATGTAGGAGAGAGCGCTGGCCGACGGGAGCAAATGCAACGGAAAAGCCCAACAGGCACAAGACCCAAAGTACGGTCGGGTTGGGCAACTCGGAGGTTGCTGGTGGCTGGGAGGAGGGCGTCTTCGGAATGGAGTGTAGGACACGGCCAGGTCTGGGGTGGTTGGGGGACAGCGTGGGAAAGGAGAACACGGAGCCATCTTATGGAGACTGCCCATCAAGGAACTTGGCCACGAAGGAAGAGAAGGAAGTCAGATGGCAGCTGGAAGGGGCACAGGAGGCAGCCCACCCATAGAAGGAGAAGGTGAGGTCAGTGCCCAGGGAGAGGCAGAATCCCAAAGTGTGGAGAAAGTGCGGTTGCCACGCTCCAACTGGTCCACCTCACTGGTGTGAGTGCAAACGTTTCCTCTACCAGCCCTGTATCATCGGCCTTATTTGGTCACACAAGGTTAGATCTCTGTCATAGGAAGTTTGTAGACAGGGTCCGTGAAAGGCACCTTGGTGAGTGGGTTTTGTGGAATGAGGGCTGACCCTGCAAAACAAAGATTTTCAAATTCGAAGCTGAACTTTTAAAAAGTCGTCTTCCCACGAATTATTCAAATACCGAACTGTGTGTTTCGGAATTTGATAGCATTAAACCTTGCAGAGAGGGGGCTATTTTGTCTTAACCTTCCGCCGGCCCCTGCATTTTAGTTTCCAACAGAAGAGGGAACCAAGCCTGTGCCGAAGGCCTGAAATTTGCTACGTGCCATACTAAGGGCATTGACATGGCTTGTGTCATCTGATCGTCAAACTATGTTTGCAATAGAGATAGCTTCATCCCATTTTTTTTTTCACGTGAGGAAGTGCTAATGACTTGAGGGAGCTTGGATTCAAACTCAGCTCAGTCTCCATCCATTCCCCACCACCACCCCCTCAACCTTGTTCAGCGGCTTGGAAGCCAAGACCCATGCAAGGTGTCTAAGAAAGGACACCTCAGCAATGCAAAAATATTTCTTGTGCATGAAGAGCAATCTGTTGCAGCATAACCTGACTTCCTTTGAAATAGAGGAGGTTCCTGGCAATTTTTGTGTTTGAGGAGCAAACTATGTGGCTCCCATTGCAAGTCCTGCAGAAATTCAGATGTAGGAGAGATCTCCGTGGGCTACTCTAGTCAAAATGACTTCCTGAGAAAAATGAAGCTGGAACTTGGCTTTGGAGGAGGACAGAGAGTTTGGGAAGGTAACAGGCCACTTTATATCAAAGAACAGTATATGCAAATTCAAAGATGGGGGTTAGTAAAAGGTTTCTACAAGATGCTTAGGACACTGACTGGACATCAGTGAAGGTTAAACCATGACGTGGGTTTGGTCTGTTAAGGCAATCAAGCTTAGCTAGCCCCAATATGGCAGACAAGTGGGTGCTCATGCAAAATTTGAGCAGGGGGTACTTTCATCCCTTCCTTCCCTCCATCCAACCATTCATCCACCCACCCACCCATCCATCCATCCATTCATCCACCCATCTGTCCACTCACCCATTCATCTGTCCAACCCATAAGCACTCAAATGAGGATTGCTTATGAGCCTGTCTATTTGGAAGGTAGAGATAAAAACACACATGGCTGAAGTTCTCAGAAGAACATGAGCAAGGCAACTAGAAGGGCAAGATTCTACAGAGAAAGGAAACAATTTCTTATTCGTCTGTTGAACTTCACCATTCACCCTTTATGGTCTGTCTCCTCCCACAGCTGATTCGTCAATGAGAATTACTTTTGAAGACGTCCCATGTCGTTAGCTGGGCTATGAACTCAGAAAAGGCAGAAAATGGATCTTGTTCATCTTGTAAATGCGAACAATTTGCAAATCCCTATGTCCGATAACTAAACTTTGAAGATCTGTTATGCGTCAAGAATGATGCCACTTGCCAGGGGCACATAGTTTTTTATGGAACGGAATTGATATAAAGAGAGGGAGCTCGATGTCTTGAAGGTCCATTCCTACTGCAGCATGCATAGCTTTATGGGTCACTGTTGGGCAAGGGAGAGAGAAACCTTCTAGGCTTGGAGCGGGCACTGAGGAGGCCCAGCAGCCCTGGGGAGCTAGATGATACTCGGAAGGGTGTGTTGACTGTTCGGGTGGGCGTGGGCAGCAGCAGCAAGACTAAAATGGGGAGAGGAGCCCCCGGGCCACACTGGGAGGCACCAACACCCAGGTCTGTTGGGTGCATGCACCGTTTCGCCTTCTTACCGCGCTGCAGTCCCTTCCTCTGTGGATGTGTCATGCACACGGCCCTTTGCATGCGGGGAACCCGCTGGGGTGGGTTGCGTCAGTCCCGGCAAGGCTGCGATCCCTTGATTTCTTGCAACGCTCTCTTGGTTTCGAAAGCACCAGCGAACGGTATTCCCTAAGATGCTTAGTCTCTGAATTTATTCTTAGCTCGCACACCAATAAATTCTTGCTTAATGACTGAAAAATAGCAGCAACAACTCTGCAGAGATAGAGGAAGTAAGACAGGACAGAAGAGCATCTCTCTGGGGCATCTTTCTCATGGTGCAATGCCTTACCTCCATTATTTTATTCATTTTAGGTTAGCTATTGAAATGGTAATAGAAAGAACCAGATTTCCCAGTCACTAGCCGTCTGTCGCAGTCGTAAATTCTGAAATCAACATCATGGGATTGAAATCTGCTGGGATGGATCTAACCTGTCACAATTCAGAAACACTTCAAGAAATTAATGTGACCCAGAATATTACGTTTTGTATTTGCATGAGCCAACGTGATTTTATTTTATTTTATTTTATTTTATTTTATTTTATTTTATCTTATTATCTTATTTTATTATTTTATTTTATTTTGTTATTTTATTTTATTTTGTTATTTTATTTTATTTTGTTATTTTATTTTATTATTTTATTTTATTATTTTATTTTATTATTTTATTTTATTTTATTATTTTATTTTATTATTTTATTTTATTATTTTATTTTATTATTTTATTTTATTTTATTATTTTATTATTTTATTTTATTATTTTATTTTATTATTTTACTTTATTTTATTATTTTACTTTATTATTTTATTTTACTTTATTATTTTATTTGGAAAAACAGGCATGTTGAATGGGAGCGTGCATGTCTCTCTACTTGAATGCCAGACCAGTTTCATGTATTATTCTTAAATGTTGCTAATCCTGTAGATATTTCACATCAGCAGATTACATAAATGCACCTCTGCTGAATGACTATATTAACTCAGGTTTCATTATAAAGCCCCTTTATCTGACAATTGCACCTGTCACAGAGTGTCCTCAATTTGCTTAATTGAAAATATTTTTCTGAGGTCATTTGTTTTTCTTTCTAGGGTTAAAGGTTCTGCACAATTTTCCTTTTTACTCACATCTGCAGAGGTTCTCAGAACGCCTGAGAATGAACACTACATGCTCTGTTTTAGAGTCTTAGGTGATTTTCCCCATGGGGCGTATACATTTACTTCTTAAGGTCTTGTAATTCACTTGAAAATGTACATTTACTCACACTAATAAAATTTTCTTCCAGCTATATATTTTCCTGCATTACATCATCTCATTAAGCACTAGAATCCCTCAAGCCTGGATTTCCCCCAAAGATTGTGAGAAATTTGTGACTGGCTCCATGAAATGAGCTCTTATTCTGTGATGGTCTAAAAATAGTTGTACCAAACTGCAAAAACATATTGCAAGTGACTCAGACTAATGCTTTTCTTCTGTGTTCAGGAGCTATTAGGTGATGGGATGGGAAGAAACCCGAGATCATCTGGGCAAGACTTTTAGTTTGCAGATAAGAAAACAGAGTTTCTGAGACGTAAAGTGATTTGCTCATGGTCCTTGAGCCCTGGAATACTCGTCTCTGGATTCCCTACTGTGAAGAGAAAATGTCCAATTTGCATGCTTGGAAAATAGGAGAGTGGGACATCTGGAATCCTACAGACTTGGATTAAAATCTCAACTTGAGGGGCACATGGGTGGCTCAGTCAGTTGAGCGCCTGCTTCTTGATTTCGGCTCAGGTCCTGATCTCACGGTCTGTGGATTTGAGCCCCACGTCTGGCTCTGTGCTGATAGCTTAGAGCCTGGAGTCTGCTTCAGATTCTGTGTCTCCCCCTGTCTCTGGCCCTCGCCTGCTCATGCTCTCTCTTTCAAAAATGAACCTTGAAAAAAATGTTTAAGAATCTAAAATCTTAACTTGATTATTTAGGATCTTTGTTGGCCTTGGGAAATCTCAGTATGTCTCAGTTTACTCATTTCTAAAATGGGTGTAATAGTAGCAGACTCCTCATTGTCATTGCCATGACAAGTAAGTGACGTATATCCATGCAAAGAGACCGACACAATGTCTGGCAGGTAGTAACAGTCCAACAACTGATAGGTAAAATTCCTATTATTTTTATGAGTATAGAATAAAGATTGACTATTTATACTGATAGAATGAAGT
Organism: Prionailurus bengalensis; assembly: GCF_016509475.1. Classification (NCBI taxonomy): domain Eukaryota; kingdom Metazoa; phylum Chordata; class Mammalia; order Carnivora; family Felidae; genus Prionailurus; species Prionailurus bengalensis. The sequence goes on along the minus strand of NC_057355.1, from coordinate 2,967,712 downwards.
GATATGAAAAAAGTGATTGATTTCCATAAATAATCGCTTGAGGGAGAGAATACTGGGTGTGTGGGGGAGACTGAACAACTTCTTGCTGTCATCCTGCTGTTCTGAATTGACGGTAGACGCTCGGAAGTTGACTCCCTTCCAAAATATCTGCTCCTGCAATTAGGGGAAGGTGCCACTAGGTGGCAGTGGTTTCTCAGTCATGGTTCTGTGATTTTGGTCACCAAATGGATGATTACAGGAGATATATGTTTTTTAAGTTTATTAATTTATTTTGGGTCGGGGGGGGAGGAAGAGCAGAGAGGGGGAGATAGAATTCCAAGCAGGCTCTGCATTGCCAGCCTAGAGCCCATAGCATGGCTCGAACTCATGGACTGTGAAATCACGACCTGAGCCAAAATCTGAACCAAAATCAAGAGTCGGTCGCCCAACCAACTGAGCCACCCAGGTGTCTCAAGGAGAGATCATTTGAACATTTTCCTATCTGTATCCATTTTGAAGTAGACCTCCGGATCACCACTATATATCAAAATAGTGTAATCGACAGGACATTGAAGTCAGATATACTCAGGTTTGTAATCATGGACATCATTTGACCACTTCCTGGATCAATTGGCAAGCCCTTGTGTAACCAGTACCCAGATCAAGAAATAGAACATTACCAGCATCCCAGGTGCCTTCTTTGTGACTTCATCAAGCTATTTTACCCCTTGGGCCGCCTGGGTGTCTCAGTCGGTTGAGCGTCCGACTTTGGCTCAGGTCATAATCTCACAGCTCATGAGTTCGAGCCCCGAGTCGGGCTCTGTGCTGACAGCTCAGAGCCTGAAGCCTGCTTCTGCTTCTGTGTCTCCCTCTCTCTGCCCCTAACCCACTCGCATTCTGTCTCTGTCTCTCTCAAAAATAAATAAACATTAAAAAAAATTAAAAAAAGATATTTTACCCCTCAAGGTAAACACCGTTCTGACTTCTCTCATCATACATTAGTTCTGCCTGTGTTTGAACTTATTATAAATGGAATCCTATAGTATACTCTCTTGTGTTCCTGTTCAAGACTGTTATCTGGGGCGGACTGTTTTCTCTGTTTTAAAATTGATATATAAGTGTTCTTTATATATGCTGGGTAAAAACCCTCTTCTCCCACTCATTGGCTTGACTGTCACTCTTTAACAGTGTCTTTTGATAAATAGAAATTCTTAATTTAATGAAGTTCAATTAATCATTCTTTCTCTTTGTTTTTTTTTTTTTTTTGTGGGAGGAGTGGGGTGTGTTTTTAAAGAAAGATTAGCCTACCACAAAGTCCTGCAGACCGTATGTTCTTCCATGTTACTGTCTAGAAGCTTTACTGTTTTACCTGTTACATTTGGGTCTATGATCCCTGTGGAATTGATATTTGTGTAGGGTTAAGAATTCAGATATTGTCATTTTTCTGGATATTGTATTGATTGACCCAGCACCATTTATTGAAAAAAAAAAAAAGACAACCATCCTTTCTTCAATGTGTTCCAAGATTGTCTTTGTCATAACTCATGTGAACTTGTATATGTATTTCTGGACTCTCAATTCAGTTCCATTAATTGTTGTTTTTTTGGTTTGTTTTTGTTTTTGTTTGTTGGTTTGTTTAGCTTCGTGTCAGCACAACAGTCTTAATTACTGGAGCTTTATAATAAGTGATCCTGTCTGCAAGCGTAAATCACTTAAACTTGTTTTTGAATGTTGGTGACCCTTTCAAAGGTTCATGTCAATTTTAAAATCAGCTCATCAGCTTCTATAGGAAGATCTGCAAGATGAACGGACATCCTTATAATAGCGAGTCTTCACGTCAGTGGATGCGGTGGATGCCTTCAGTGAGTTAGGTCTTCCTGAAATTCCTCTCAGTAACATTTTATTGTTTTCTGTACAAAGGGCTTTCACTTCTTATCTGTACATTATTTGGATGTTACATCATGTGTGCATAGTGATAATTATTTCCAAATGTTCCTCAATACTTTGAACTTCCGTTCAGTTTGTCTTGCTTTATTCACTTGTGTTAGTTAACTAGGATCTCCAGTATAATGTTGGATATAGTGGTGGTGGTGGCATCTCTGTCACTCTCAAACTTAGGCACGTGCATTTCCGTATTTCACCACTAATTAGGTTTACTGTAGGGGCACCTGCGTGGCTTAGTCTGTTGAACATTCAACTTTGGTTCAGGTCGTGATCTCATGGTTTGTGAGTTCGAGCCCCGCATCACGCTCTCTGCTGTCAGCACAGAGCCCACTTTGGCTCCTATGTCCCCACCCCCTCTCCCTCTGCCCCTCCCCTGCTCACACACTCTCTCTCTCTCTTAAATATAAATAAACATTAAAAAAATTATGTTTACCGTATATTTGTTTTGGAAGTTCCTCTTATCATGTTCAAGAAGTTCCCTTTTATTCCCAATTTGTTAGAGTTTTTTTTTTTTAATAGTGAATGGGTGATTCGTTTCCCAAATGTGTTTTTTGCATTTATTGGAGAAAAAGGGTTTCCTCCATATTTATGTTCATCTGATGGTTAAGTTTTAAATGTTAAACCGAGTTGCATTTGTGAAATAAATCCGACTTGGTTGACCCTGATTAATTTTCTAACATATTACTGGATTTGATTTCCTACTATTTTGTTTTTGATTTTCTTGATTTATGTTCATGAGGGGGATTGGGCTAGACTTTTCTTTTTGTATATACTATTTAAGGTTTTGGAATCAAAGATTTGCTGGATTGAGAATAAAAGAGATGGAAAGTATTCTCGCTTTTTCTTATTCTCTGGAAAAGTTTGTGTAAAATAGAAGTTCTTTTAAAAATATTTGGAAGAATTCACTGTTGCAGCTGAGACTGGAGCTTTCTTTGTGGGAGGGTTTTAAATTATGGATTCAACTTCTTCCATAGATACGGGAATGTTTTAATTTTCCATTTCTTCTTAGCGCCAGCTTCGATAAGTTGTATTTTTTCCAAGAATCTAAGGCTTTTCATTGATATCCGTGGTTTTCCACAAGTGTCATCCTTTATATCATCAAGGCCAATTGGCGATGTAACAGTTAAAAAAAAAACAACCAACATACGCCACAACTATCTTTATGATTCTTCTCCACGTTGTTGCCCGCCCTCTGCTGAATCTCCAGGTTTTTATGTTGTCCCTTCTCGATTTGAGTTAACTCATGACGTCACATTTTCTTGAACTGAATCATGTCACTGAAGTTAATCAGATTCTATTCAATGTCTGCAGGGAGTTTGCAACGTTCAACACTGCAACTGTAGTCCCACACATGTGTTGGCTGGTCGTGTTGGCCTTACTACGCTCTGAAGATTTGACAACTTCTTACCACCTCCGGTTGTGTCACTTGGGCGTGTAGTTCGACTAATGAGCAGACTCAGTCGAAGCAAAGACGGTATGAATAGTTGCAACCAAATTTGGGCATGTGCTTCGAAACTACGGCGTGTCTAAAAATGATTTCAGGATGTCATCAACCCCAAGTTCAGGGCTGTTTAACAGTTAAAAAATATAACCTGTTGGGATGAGCACTGGGTGTTGTATGGAAACCAATTTGACAATAAGTTTCTTGTTTAATTAAAAAAAAGTTAAAAAATGTATACAACAGAAGAAATATAATAGTTTTTTTAAAACATACTTGTGCTTATCAGTCTTTTCAATTTTCTCTTAGCATATCTTCGTTTTCTCTTATATTTAAAGGAGCGTTTATCCATTAGAAGAATGGAAAAATATAGGCTCTGATTTTATGTTTTCCCAAGTAGTTGTCATAGAGTCCATCACAAAATGCTAAACTACGGATGCCACTGTTCCACGTGTATCAGATATTTGTCTCCTTAAATTTGTTTGCCACTTGTTATTTTAATGGGGGTCTAGTTGCCCAAGGTACATGGAAAAGGAAAGAGCAGTTCATTCACTTTTCCATACTGCCGGGAAGTTTCCGAATGGTCATTTCTTCTGAGAGTTCCCATCACGATCTTACTCACCCCGTATGCCCCCGGAGCCTAGAATTGACCCTAACTCATGCTGCCGCTGAAACTTTCTCTCGTGTTCCCTATGGTTCATTGGAAACTCCTGTGGGGCAGGCGAGTAGGAATTGCTACCATCCACAACCACACAAGCTAGAAAATGGTCAAGCGAGGCCATGACTAGAACCAAGCCTCCTGACCACGTATCTCCTGCCATCTCCCACGAAGCCCTCCTTGGTGGCCACGTCACTAGTCTGGGTTGGTCATTTCTCGTTCCTTTCTTCTCACAACACCTGTGCAATAAAGCCTATGCTCTGTGGACAATTAATTCGGCGAACTTTTAGCAGGTAACTGAGGGCATGGAAAGAGGGGTTATTTGTATAGTTGGGCCGAGTTCAGTGATTTTCCAGAAGGCCAAGTTTCCTGTGCCGTCCTTCATAAAACATTTGGAGTGCAGTTGGTGAGTCAGGCCCTGTGATCAGCGCTGGGGACACAGAGAGCGATTACACACACAGTTCCCGGAGTCCTATAGGAAGTTTTTACTTATCAGATCACTTACCTCATTTTCTGTGAATCGACCCAATTTCCCACCAGCGATGCTCTGGAGGGAACGGTCAAAAATAGGACAGTGCTCTTGCTTTCAGAGTGACTATGGTCTCGACCGATCATGCCATTTGTGCCCCCAAATCAAAGCCCACCGTGATTTCGTTGGTCACGAGGCCATCCGCTGAGTGGGGCGGATGATCTATCGCCTGGTGTTGACTTCCAGAGCTGGCTTCTCTGAGCCATTTGGGCATTTGCTTCCTTTAAGGCCAATGACTTGGGAAACTGATGGAGCGGAACAGCTGAGGTCATGTCTGAGGGAAGAGACCTCGGGGCGAACATGACCCCCGATCCCTGACTTAGTTGGGATTCTTTGTTTGGAGATAACGGAAAAACCAACTCAAACTGGCTTCAACGACAACAACCCATGGTTCTCGGTTCACCAGCAAAAGATTTCAAAGGTAGGGTGATTTGAGGATGGGATTAATTCAGTCCCTTAAGTTTCTCAAGGGCCCGGCCCCTTTTCTTGTTTCTGCCCAGCTTTTCGTTGTTTCACGTTTGACTTTGGGGTGACTTCTTCATGTTTAGCAATGTTGCGCTCACTGTCCCAGGCTTGATATCGGTGACCGTGATGCTGAGGAGACAAGCATCTCTTTCCTGGAATTTTTCAGCAAACTCCTCTCACATCTCACTGGGTCTGCTAAGTTTAGGCCAGTGGCTGAGGCTGGGGAAAGCCAGATGCTGGTTAATTTAGGCCACTTCCCCGAATTAACCCCGTGGCACATGGGATGACTCTGGAGTAGACTAATCAGGATCCACCCAGGGCACTGAGGATGGGGTCAGCTTTCCTCAGAGTACAAGGGCTTTGTAAAGATGCCAAGAGCATAGCCAGAATTGGGTGCTGTTAGGGTGCGGCAGAGGTGAGTGGATCCTGGGTAGCTGATCATCAAAAGCCTCTGGCAATGACGCGCACTAAACAGATTATAGAGTCCAGTGGGGAGATAAAATAAATGACCCGTAATCACTGCTGTGAGGAACACTCCAGAAATTGGTAGACCACTTTTTACATGTTTAAAGAATGTTTGTTTATTTTTGAGAGAGAAAGATCGTGAGCGGGGGAAGGGCAGAGAGAGAGGGAGACACAGAATCCGAAGCGGGCTCCGGGCTCCGAGCTGTCGGCCCAGAGCCCGACGCGGGGCTCGAACCCACGGACCGCGAGATCGTGACCTGAGCCGAAGTTGGACGCTCAACCGACTGAGCCACCCGGGTGCCGCGACATCGCAGAAATCCGTAAACTCCCCGATTTTAAATTCTGTTGCGTTTCTGTTTCTGTTTGCAATGGACACGTGTCCATCCCTTGGTCATGTCACCACCTCGTGTCTTGTACCCACGTGCACGTGTCCACATTCCGTGTGTAAACACACAGGTATGCACACACATACGCACCCGTCCTCTCCGTCTTGTTCCTACCAAAGGGACACATTTCACTCCCAGCACTAGCAATCGTGCTGAGTGACTTCAGGGAAGATGGCAGGCTGGGGCCGTGGCCTGACGTACTTGAGTTACCCTGTGGGTTTGTGGGTTTTGACAGTTTGAAACTGGACACTCTTCCCTTACCCTCCCCCCACCTGCCCTCTGACATAATGGTCGAAATACAGAAGGGGATTCAGATTTCCACCAAAGTTGGAAACCAGAAATATCATTTAATGGCTTACTGGGAGCCAGGAGAAAACGTCTGCCTCGCAGCACTCAGAGGAAGCCCCAAGGAACCGAGTAAGGCCACGTAGGGGAAAAGAGGTCATGGGAAATTCTTGGTCCATCGTGGCCCCTCTCTCTCTGCAGCTCCCTACTGGGCTACTATCCTGATGTGTGAAGGGGGAAATGTGAATTCGGCACAGAGTGGAGACAGAAGGCTCTGTTCTCCGTTCGGTGTCTTTGACGGGGAAAGAAGGATGTGTCACTTCAGACGAGAAGCTGGCCAGGCGGCCCCTTCCTTAGGCTGGGGAAATTGCAGATCGCGGGAGAGTTTGGCCGGGCGTGGGCAGTTAGGTGAAGTTCCACGTCGGGCAGAGAGGTGGGGAGTGGGGGGACCAAAGCAAAAACCACCCGCACTTTTTATGAACAAGCATCAAGCCCGAGATCTCTCCCTGATCAAAGGGTCGAACGAGGAAGAGAGAGAACACGGGACTCGAGAGGCCGAGGAACAGGGCACTTCGGAAAAAAATTTATTATGGGAAAGAGCGGAAACCTTGTAGGAAATATCTGACTTGAGCTCAATAAACCTCAGGAAGCCAAGGATGAGACGAGAGCGCAATAAGCTTTCATGAAAAGGGAGATCGTTGTGATAAGGAAAGCTTTTAAGAACACCGACATTTAATTACTTTTTAAAACGTGGTTGATAACAGATCTGGATGCAAAAACCAACAACAAAAAAATGCAGAGAATAGTACATTCCTTTTCAATTTATGTGGTTCCCAGGGCTGAGCCCACATCCTGCACCCCTCCCGCCTCTGGACAGATGTGAAATTTGTTTTTTTTTTTTAAATGTCTATTTAGCTTTTCTTAGCGAGAAAGAAAATTATAAATTAAGTTCTTTCTTCACTGTTTTGGCTCTTCAAAGAGACCTACCGTCAATGAATGCCAAATGTGCTATTAAGACTTCTCCAAATGTTAATAGATCTTCTTTGAAAATTGTTGGCCTGTGTTGCCGATTAAATGTGGAGCTCAAGCTTGGTGAAGTTACAGGTGTGCACAGGGGTTGGGGGTCACAGCTTGAGGACGTTTAGAAGGACCCTCACGAACAGCATAAATGATTTTTGCATTAAAAATGAAATCGCGGAATCCAAACCGACAGTGGAAGTGCTAAAGAAGCAAGCTGACACGGCAGAAACTTTAATGGGAAATGCAGAGCCGTGTTTTTCGAACTGAACACGTTATAGGCCCACGGGAGCGTCCCAGAGGCCGGCGTAAAGGGGTGAACGGGTTCGAGGGATCGGGGCCCAGGGCCCCGGAGGCTCCCGCCAACCAGAGCAGTGAATTTGGGTCCTCTTTTTCCTTTAAAATAATTCTGTATAATGTGGGCCCTTGAGGTTCTGTCTGAAATTGTTTTCCATGGCTAGAACCATTTGGAAAGGGATGAATCAAATCGAGGAAAGCTCTGAATCTGGAAAAGAGGTACAAAGAAATACAGACGGCAGCAAAGGGGACACAGAGCACAAAGTTGAGCAGGAGCCGTGGGTGAGTAAGGGGACACCCGCGGATGGAACCCACGGGAGAACGCAGCCCGAGGAAGGGAAAGCGGCGATAAGGAACACGAGGAAGAAGACGTCTGAGGCTGAGTAAGCAGGTGTCAGGGACAATTAAAAAGAAGAAAGACGCGGAAAGATCAGCACATCACCTGTTGTGGTGGCTTCCCATATTCCTACAGTCACCTAGGTAGGGAGTAAGGACACAAACAGAAGTTCATTTTATGTGTATTCAGGCTTGTAGACTTCTCCCAATTAGCGTTTTGAAAGAAAAATATGTTGGCCTCCGAATTTTGTGTTAGCAAAAGTTTTCACAGATGAAGGGCATCCACGAGACCTTACGTGTTCTCTTTTTGGGGGGGCAGGGGAAGGAGACTGGAAGGTGCCATAAGGCGAAGTGAGTCTATGGTCTCTTTGAGGAATATTGCTACACAAAGCAGTTATGTTGGCCAAGAAACGAATCAAGAGGAGCAAAAGTGGGGTTGTGTCTGTACGAAAGCAGGGACTTGGAGAATGAAGTTAGTTGGGTGGGGTCGTGTTCGCTTTACGTACGCTTTGCAAACTCCGTGCATGAAGACAGAACAAATACAAAATAAAAACTGTAACTTAACTGTAACGTGTTTCCGAAAATCCCAAATATAATTTAACAAAACCGGGAAGAAGGGAGGCGAGTCTGACGAAGAACGAAAGCGTGAACTAGATGTGAGATCTCACACAGGAGTCGGACAGAGAGATTTTTACTTTTGGTTTCGATCATTAGAGAAATATATTTTCCAGATGATTTTATAAGACTCCAGGGTAATCACTAGCGTAAGTTTTAAAAATGACCGATTTTCCTTTCACCACAGAAGACCAAATAAATGAAACAGGATGTGAAACTATAAGAAAACACACACACACACACACACACACACACACAACAATTAAAATTCTCTCAGACCCCAAAAGCATGACTTCAATACAATCAAACATACTATCCATGATGGTACACATAAGTACCTTGAGATATTCAAGCAGAAAATTAATCTTCACTTGGGATGAAAAAAAATTAGCCAACAAAATCTTATTATATGTTATTCGTAAAAGACTATCTAAGAAAGGAAAGGAGTAAAAAAAACAAAACGGCAAGATTAAAACAAAAATCTTGAGCTAACAGGTACAGGCAGATAAAAAAGCAGAAATCTTGAATAAAAGACTCCTGTATTCGTACGATATAATTAAGAATTACAACGGGGCACTTGGGTGGCTCAGTCGGTTAAGCGTCCGACTTCAGCTCAGGTCATGATCTCACAGTTAGTGAGTTCGAGTTTCTTCTGTTTTCTTTCGGAGGTGTAGGAGACTGCTAAAGTCTCTCTCCTCTTTTAGGCTTTCTGCTTTTTCTTCTTGGGTAACTTCTAGAAAGATACCTTGCCATGTGGGTCAATGACATGTTGCTCATTACAAGTATATTCTGATCCTAATGACCAGAGGACAGCCTGTTCGTTCTGTCAGAATAAAATGATTGCCATCAATTTTAATGCTTTTATACTTTTAATTTTGTTTTATTTTTTAAAAATGTTTATTTATATTTTGAGAGAGAGAGAGAGAGAGAGAGAGAGAGAGAGAGAAAGCACGAGCAGGGGAGGGGCAGAGAGAGGGGGAGACACAGAATCGGAACCAGGATCCAGGCTCTGAGCTGTCAGCACAGAGCCCGACGCGGGGCTGGAACCCATGAACCCTGAGATCATGACCGGAGTTGAGTCGGCCTCTAAACCCACTGAGCCCCCGCAGGCGCCCTTCTCTATGTATTTTACATATGAATCCTGTATCATTTAGTTCATTTGACTAAATGAAATGGGTCATTTAATTTACGGCATTTTTTTGGTAGCTTTGTTGTGTTTTTGATTAATGGAAGTTCTTACCTTAAAAATATTTTGTTCAAGGAAATTTCAGTCGCAGACAAAAACAGAAGTCCTTAATTTTGATGTAGCTGAATGGTAAATATTTTACGTCTCCCTTTGTGAGTTTTATGTTTGAAGAAACCCTTCTTTATCCCCAAGTCACAAAGATCTTTGTGTATGTTGTCTTCTAAAAGTTTTATAATTTTCCTCCTGTAATCACCCAGAATTGTTTTTAGTGCACTCAGAGTTGATTTTTGTTAGCCTACTTGGAGTTGAGTTTCCCACAGGTGTGGATCTATCTCTAGACTCTCTAGTATTTTCTATTTATTTCCTTGACTCTTCTGACTGGCTCCCTACTGTTTTCATTACTCGGGTTAATGATATGTGTTGATACAAGGCCTGTTGGCTTGGGTTTCTTCTTCAGTAGTGTTCTGCCTCTTCTTTGACCTTTAACTTTTCCACATAAGGTTTTTATTTTTAATTTTTGAAACCTTTATTCATTTTTGAGAGACACAGTGTGAGTGGGAGAGGGGCAGAGAGGGAGAGGGAGACACAGAATCCGAAGCTGGCTCCAGGCTCCGAGCTGTCAGCACAGAGCTCGACACAATGCAGGGCTCAAACCCACCTGCATGATCATGACCCGAGCCAAAGTCGGACGCCCTACCGACTGAGCCACCCAGGCACCCTTCCATATGAGTTTTAAAATCAGCTCTCAATATATATATATATATATATATATATATATATATATATATATCTGCCTGGATTTTGGTTGTGGATTGCATTGACTCTATAGATAATTTGGGGGAGAACTGATATTTAAAACACTGCCTTCCTATCCAAGAATATGGTGTATTTCTCCAATGATTAAGCTTTAGGAAAAAATCTTCCATTAAAGCCCTCAAACTTATCCCATCAAGGGCTTGCTCAGTTTTTGCTAGAATTGTTCCTACGTTCTTATAGTGTTAGCTGCTATTGTAAGGGACATCTTTTTGCTTTTAACCTTACTATATCTTTAGTGTTAGATGTCTCCCACGAAGAGCCAGATAGTTGGGTGTTTTTAATCAGTAATCTTTGTCCCTCTCCTTAGATTCCTGGTTGTCTTGAATGGTGTATTGGTCACCTTCCTTGCAATGTCATCGGTGGCGTTCCCTGAGGCTTAGCATAGATGTTCACTCCGCCAGAGGCGTTCATTCACCTATAAAGCACGGAGGGCGTCAGAGCGGTTAATCTCTTAATCACCTATCATTTTGTTTACCGTGAGTGATGCTTTTAGTTTCGAAGTCAATTTTGTCAATCTCCTTTTGGTTAACGTTTTCTTCTTTTGTCTTTTTTTCGTCTTTTTTTTTCCCCCAAACTTTCAGGGTCCTCATGTTTAAGACCTACATCTCCTGAGCAACATGCAGCTGATTTTTTTTTTTTATCTTTCCTTCCTGAATTTAGTCCATTTACACTGTTTGTGATTATCGACATGTGTGTATTCAATTGTATCAATCCCTTTATCATGTATTTACTGTGTGTATGTCTCTGTTTTTTTCCCCGTTCCTTCCTTCCCTTCTACTAGTTAGGAAGTTATAACCTCATTGTCCCTTAGCCAAGAGGTGATCCATTCATAATACAAGTCAGAACACATCATTCCTGTGCTCAAACCTGTCAATGGCTTCCCTTTCTCTCAGAACAAAAGCTAAAGTTCTTTTGAAAGCTTATAAGGCCTCTATAATCTGGCCTCTCACTCTTCTCTGACCACTGTCTTTCTTGCCCTGTTTGTCCCAGATACCCTGGCTTCCTTGATTTTTTTTTTTTTGAACACCCATGACATACTCCCGTGTGCAGGACCTTTGCACCTGCTGTCCCCTCTATCCGAGCCTTCTTCTTTCTGGCATCTTTGTGGCTCACTGCTTATAATATCAGATCTCTCGTCATTTTCCACCTTACCATTGAGGCCTTTCCCGATCACTCTACATAGGACAACAACCCCACACACTCCCAATGCTCCTCCTAGGCATTTGTCACCCTCTGTTACATGATATATATTCTTTCCCTTTCTTTCTTTCTTTCTTTCTTTCTTTCTTTCTTTTTTCTTTCTTTCTCTCTTTCTTTCTTTCTTTCTTTCTTTCTCTTTCTCTTCCTTTCTTCTTTCTTTCTCTCTTTCTTTCTTTCCTTTTCTTTCTCTTTCTCTTCCTTTCTTCTTTCTTTCTCTCTTTCTTTCTTTCCTTCTTTCTTTCTCTTTCTCTTCCTTTCTTCTTTCTTTCTCTATGTGTGTCTTACCCAACAGAATGCAAGATCTGTGAGTGCAGGCTTTTTGCTCATGTGGTTCACCGCTGTATTTCCAGTCTCTGCAGCCTTGTTTTGCAAGGGGTAGGAGTTTAGTATTTGTAGAATGAATGGATTAATCCCACTTGGGAAGTGTGCCGTCATTCAGATTTTGTCTCTCTCCCCTTGCTTGTCCCCTAAATGATCTGGGCCTTCAGTGAGGGTGTTACAAACATCTGTGTGAGTACAGAACCTTGTGCTGACTTTGTGTCCTGACTGCTCCCCGTTGGGTGTCTGGCCCCGTCCTCCACCTGGATCACTGCACAGTGTCCGCTCAGAAGTGCTGGGCCTGTGGAACTCTGAAAATTTGCGTGAGCACCCAATGCTGAAGACCGGTCTGGGCCCTTTTCCTTTGATCCTGATGCCCGTCTTCTGTAGTCTCTGTTCTGGATCTCTCTGGAACCTTCTCTGAGGCACGTGGAACTTGCAGATCGCCATCACGGTTGGGAAATTAGAGGCCTTGATGGCTGCCTTGCTTAGGACTGTCTCCCCATTCTGTGCACGTCAGGTCTAAACGTGGGGCTGTCTGTCTGGCTGGCTAAACGTGGGGCTTTTCCTAGCTCTGCAGCCTTCCCCAGGCTATGTTCCCAGAAGAGGACCCCCAGGCCCCGGGAGCTTGAATTCCTCCAACCCCATCTGAAGACTTTGTCCCTCTACCTCCAGGTTTCATCCTTGGGGAAGTTGGTGAGTTCTTCGGCATCCTTTTTTTTTTTTTTTTTAAATTTTTTTTTCAACGCTTTTTATTTTATTTTTGGGACAGAGAGAGACAGAGCATGAACGGGGGAGGGGCAGAGAGAGAGGGAGACCCAGAATCGGAAACGGGCTCCAGGCTCCGAGCCGTCAGCCCAGAGCCCGACGCGGGGCTCGAACTCAACGGACCGCGAGATCGTGACCTGGCTGAAGTCGGACGCTTCACCGACTGCGCCACCCAGGCGCCCCATCTTCGGCATCCTTGATTCGCCCTTTGGCCCATCCCTCTGCTTCCCACATTCCACAGGCAGATTCCCCCCTTGGAGATTTCTCCCACTTCATATCCGAGTTTCGTGGTTTATGGTAAAGTGCTACGGGCTGCAAGTTGGCTGGGCTTGCCTCTGCTAAGTCAATAAGTGTTTGGAGTCAAGGCTCTTTATTTATCTCCCCTGCTTCATGTATTTAAAGCCTGGCTTTTGAAGCCATTGTCTTGCTGTAGGATCAAAAACTGTTTTAGCTTTTTTTTTTTCTCTTGGCCTTCCTTCTTGTGACAGGGTCCGTAAATACAAATTGACACAAACATGCATGAGCAGAAAATGAATGGAGGAACTAAGAACTTCTGGTGTGAACTCAATTATGTGCAATATAAGTATCTGATACCTACCTGCTCAGACTGATGCTTTAAATCAATGAATGAGGTTTAAATGACACGATGACCTCAACACAATTATCATGGGCCTTGACATGTGTCAAGGTGTGCTTTGTAGGTATGGCTGTTATCTCAATGTTTCTAAAGCCTCCCCAAGTGATGTCCTTATTTGGAAGGTGAGATTTTGCCTTCACCCCTCATGAGACACTTAACTGCACATTGGTTGGCGTCCCTTCTGAACTCTTGGCTGGTGTTACCTCTAACCTGAATTTAACTCCAAGTTCCTTGAGAGCGGATGCCATGACTCACGTCTTCTTGTCTGCTGGTGCATAGTAGGTCCATTCATCCCACATTGTTTGTCTATCCTGAGCCAGGATCAGGCTGCGTGCTGGGAACGAGGAGTGAAATACTCATCAGCTCCTGCCAGATGGAGACCAGTAAGTGTACCCAAGAGTTATGGCTGCTATGATCCAATGCCAAGGCGGCCAGGAAACACTCCACGGAAAAGTGACTGTAAAACTGTGTTTCAAAAGACGGGTAGTGTTTGCCAGGTGGACCAAGCACGGCAGGACTTCCCAGGAGGGGGAGCTGTGTGGACAAAACACCGAGGCACGAAATAAAAAAAGCCAAACTCAGGGAACCACAAGCAGTTCAGCGCGCTGAGCGTGTGGCTGAAGCCTTGAAAGATGGCAAGAGTGTTCAGGAAGCTGACAGGGGCTAGCTCAGGGACCCGGGCAGGGGGAGAGGCATGGTCAGATTTGCTTTTCAGAAAGACTCCCTTAGCTTGGAGGTGGATGATGGGTTGGAAGGATCCGAGACGGGAGAAGGGAGACCACTTAAAAGACTATGAAACAAAGATGAGTAAAAGGGAAAACAGAAGAATGTAGAATCCATGGAGCATGATTGATTCCCTGGGAAATGTTTGTTTTGAAGGAATGATGGCCGCAATAATAATAATAATAGAGCACCTAATATGGGTTGGGGATTCTGATCATCTTTACACACGACAGTTTAACAGTTAATCCTTCCAACTATTCTCTTAGATCAGGACTCTTACGATCTTCATCTTACTGAAGGCCCAGAGAAGACAAATAAATTCCTCATCGGCACCCAGCTAGTGAGTGGCAGAGCTGGGATTCAAACCAAGGCAACCCCGCTTCCAAGAGCCAGTTCTAGCTCCTTAACAACATATTCCACAGAGAATGAACCTTGGTAAAATGGAGGCGGGGGTGGGGGTGGGGGTGGGGGGTTGGGGAAAGACTTTCAAGTGTTAATACTTCTCAGTAATGAGATCCAGCATAAGACGGAACGTAGAAGGAGAAAATGACATTGTGGGAGGGTATCGAATTAGGTTCATAAGCTCTGTGAGTTTGGCCAACACCATTTTATTTTATCGGGGTGAAATAACGTAACAGAAATTTTATCATCTTGCTCACTTTTAAGTGCGCAGTTCAGTGGACTTCAGTACATTCAGATTGTTTTGCAACCAAAATGGAACTCGACACCCATTAAACACAAGCTCCCCACTCCTTCTCCCCCTCCCACCCCCCCACCCCCGCCCAGTCCTTGGAAATCACCATCCCACTTCCTGTCTGTATGCATTTGACCGTTCTATGTACTTCAGATATGTGGAATCATACAGTAGTTGGTTTTCTTGTGACTGGCTTACTCACTTAGCGTAATGTCCTCAAGGTTCATTCATGGTGTAGCATGTGGCAGCATTTCCTTCCTTTTTAAGGTTGAAAATATTCCATTGTACGTACGTACCATATTTTGTTTACCCATTCGTCTGTTGGTGGAAACTGGATCGCGTCCACCATTTGGCTATTGTGAAGAATGCTGCTAGGAACGTGGGTGTGCAAAAAACTCTTCGAGACCCTGCTTTCGATTCTTTTGGGTGTATATGCAGAAGTGGAGTTGCTGCTTCGTATGGTAATTCTATTTTTAACTTTTTGAGGTTTCTGTTTTCCCCTGTGATTTCTTCTCTGACCCATTTGTTGTTTAAGAGCGTGTTGTTTAATTTCCACAAATTTGTGAGTTTTCCAGTTGTCCTTCTGTTCTTGATTTCCAGCTTCGCCTTATTGTGGTTGGAGAAAATCCTTTGTATAGTGTTTACCTTTTTACTTGTATTGAGACTTATTTCGTGGCTTAACATAAGCCCTATCCCGGAGAATGTCCTGTGTGCACTTGAGAGGAATGTGTGTGTCACCCGTGGGCAGAGTGCTGTGCACACGTCCATCAGATCTTGTTGGTTTACAGTGTTGTGTGAGTCCTCTGTTTCCTTACTTATCGTCTGGCTGGCTGTTCTGTCCATTATTGTGAGTGGGGATTGAAATCTCCAACGGTTACTGTAAAACGATTTTTCCCTTCAAATCTGTCCATTTTCTTGTTCAAATATTTTGGTGCTCTGTTACTAGGGGCATAAATAACTGTTGTGTTGTCTCAATGTATTGAAACTTTTATTAATATATAATGGCTTTCGTTGCTTCTTGTTACCTTTTTTGTGATTTAAAGTCTATTACGTCTGATATTAGTATAGCTATTTCTGCTTTCTTTAGGTTACTATTTGCATGGAATATTTTCTCCCCATCCTTCCAGTTTCAACCTCTTTGTGTCTTTGGACCTAGAATGAGTCTCTTAGAGACAACATATTGTTGGATCATTTTTTCTTTCTTTTCTTTTTTTTATTATTCATTCTTTCAGTCTCAGCCTTTTGATTGGAGACTTCAACCCATTACATTTAAAGTAATTACTGATAAGAAGAGACTTTTGTCGGGGCGCCTGGGTGGCGCAGTCGGTTGAGTGTCCGACTTCAGCCAGGTCACGATCTCGCGGTCCGGGAGTTCGAGCCCCGCGTCGGGCTCTGGGCTGACGGCTCGGAGCCTGGAGCCTGTTTCCGATCCCGTGTCTCCCTCTCTCTCTGCCCCTCCCCCGTTCATGCTCTGTCTCTCTCTGTCCCAAAAATAAATAAACGTTGAAAAAAAAATTAAAAAAAAGAAGAGACTTTTGTCATTTTGCTATTTGTTTTCTATATGCCTTATCATTTTTTTAAAAAAAACAATACTAGTTTTCATAATGGCCCACGTACTTACCTCTACTAAAATCTTCATCTCTTTGTGTAGCTTCAAGTTACTGTCTAGTATCCTTTTATTTCACCCTGCTGAACTTCCTTTCTTGCAGAGCAGACCTGGTGGTAACAAACTCTTTCAGCTTTTGGGAGTTATCTAGAAATGTCTTAATTTCTCCCTCACTTTTTTCAATGTTTGTTTATTTGTGAGAGAGAGAGAGAGAGCGCAGGCGAGGGGCAGAGAGAGAGGGAGGCACAGAGTCCGAAGCAGGTTCCAAGCTCCGAGCTGTCAGCACAGAGCCCGACGCGGGGCCCGAACCTGCAAACTGTACGATCATGACCTGAGCCGAAGTCGGACGCTCAAACAACTGAGCCACCCAGGCTCTCCAACTCCTTTACTTTGGAAAGAAAGTTTTGCCAGATATAAGATTCTTGGTTGACAGTTTTTTTTTTCTATTAGCACCTTGAAAACATTGGCCCACTGCATTTTACCTCAAAAATTTCTGATTAGGAAATCTGCACATAATCTTGATTGTATATTCATATACTTAATGAAACTTGGAAGGTTTTTGGCTATTTTCAAGTAATCTCTCTGCCCATTTTTCTCTCATTTCCTTCTGGGACTCCTGCAATGCGTATGTTGGCCCATTTGAAGGCATCCCACAGGACTCCTAGGTTCTGTTTACTTTTCTCCAATCCTGTTTCCTTCTGATCCTCAGACTCAATAATTTCAATTGTTCTGTTTTAAGTTCACTGGTTCTTTCTTCTTCCTGCTCAACTCTGCCTTTGAATCCCTGTAGTGAATTTTTCTTAAAAAAATTTTTTTTGACATTTACTTATTTTTGAGAGACAGAGAGAGATAGGGCACAAGCAGGGGAGGAACAGAGAGAGAGAGGGAGACACAGAATCTGAAGGAGGCTCCAGGTTCTGAGCTGTCTGCACAGAGCCCGACGCAGGGCTTGAACTCATGGACTGAGAAATCATGACCTGAGCTGAAGTCAGCTGCTGAACCAACTGAGCCACCCAGGTACCCCCCCCAGTGAATTTTTCATTTCAGTTCTTGTACTTTTCCGCACTAGACTTTCTAGACATTCTCTTTTCATTTCTTTGTAGATTTTCGATCTCTATCAATATTTCCATTTTGTTCATACATCATTTTCTTGATTTTCTCCACATTTTCTTGTAGCTCTTTAAGACGGTTGTTTTAGGGGCGCCTGGGTGGCGCAGTCGGTTGGGCGTCCGACTTCAGCCAGGTCACGATCTCACGGTCTGTGAGTTCGAGCCCCGCGTCAGGCTCTGGGCTGATGGCTCAGAGCCTGGAGCCTGTTTCTGATTCTGTGTCTCCCTCTCTCTGCCCCTCCCCGTTCATGCTCTGTCTCTCTCTGTCCCAAAAATAAATAAACGTTGAAAAAAAAAATTAAGATGGTTGTTTTAAATCTTTGCTTGGCGAATCATCTGGTGTTTCTCTGAAACGGTTTCTTATGGTTTATTTTTTTTCTTTGAATGTTTTTTTTTTTTGTATGCCTTCTGGCATACCTTTTTGTATGCCTTTTGTTGTTGTTGTTGAAAACTTGGCATTTGAATCTAATAATGTGGTAACTCTGGGAGTACAATAGATCCTTCCTCTGCCTCAGAGTTTTCTTTTCTTTTCTTTTCTTTTCTTTTCTTTTCTTTTCTTTTCTTTTTTTCTTTTTTTGGTCTTTTTTGTTTGTTTTTTGATTGTTGTGGGTTCTGTGGTAAGGATCCGCCTATGTGTAAACCTCAGGTCTTCCTGGGTCTTTCTAGCCTAAACATTTCCCTGGCCATGCGAGGTGATATAATTCCCTCTGTATATGCAGTTGCTTTTGAACGACCTGCCCTTTGATGCCTAGTTCCTTAAATCTTCTGGAAGTCACTTTGGCTGGAGGGAAGGGGCTTGCACAATGATTAGGGTGGGGGGAGTGTAAAAATGGCCACCCGCTTCTGTGTCTGCACCTCCATGACCAGAAGCAGCATTCAGCGATCAGAACATAGACACCTGATTTTTGGAGGACTGGTCCTTTTGTCCACCCAAGTGCTCCAGAAACAGGTGCACAGCCGTGTGCCCTGGGGTGGGGTGGGGGCGATGGGTAAGTGCTGAGGAACTGAGAGCTGAAACTGGCAGAAATCACCCACATATTACCGTCCAAACCTTCTTCCGGCAGTTGCAAGACATCAGTAAATTCCAGAGTTCCAAAATCATTCAGACAGATTCTGCCAGTGCAGTTGGCTAGGTGAGGAGACAGATTCCCGGTGCTTCCTTCTCTGCTGTCTTCTTAGTCTCCAGGAAACCTGCACTTTTGTCCGTCACTCTTGAACATCACGTGGAGGAAAATGATGAAGGCACTAGAAGAGGCTTAGGCTGTAACAGAGGCAGGCTCGTGCAGACTAGAAGAGGATGTTTGAAGGGTTATTATTATTTTTCAGCTCATCCTGTCGACACGTTGGTGTTTCGTGCTGACTTACTTGAAGTTTGGCGTAATTGCTTTGTGATGTTGGGAAAATTTTGATTTGTTGCCATAAGAGCAGACTGAGATGAAACACATGCGTGATCTCAATGAATCCTGCATAAGTCCTCTTTTTTTCTAACTCATA
Source organism: Prionailurus bengalensis (assembly GCF_016509475.1). Lineage (NCBI taxonomy): Eukaryota > Metazoa > Chordata > Mammalia > Carnivora > Felidae > Prionailurus > Prionailurus bengalensis. The sequence goes on along the minus strand of NC_057355.1, from coordinate 2,948,747 downwards.
TTCTTTCCAACAGAATATATATATATATATATATATATATATATATATATAAAACAGGTTTCTGAATGCATATTTTCCTCCGTCTTCTTCACAGTCATCGTGTTCAAAACCTAATTCTGAATTCTTAAAACATGCAGTGAGCCAATTACCTCAGATTACTTATTTTTTTTTTTCTCCCTTCCTCCCTTGGAAGGGAGAGTTAGCCAAACCTCTGTGCATGGTTCTGCTTTCCACCATGGGAGGTGCTATACGGGTTATTTGGTTCCCGGGCAGTTCCTGCTGGGGTGTTTGTACTTTGAGCTCAGCCAACTCGCCTCGTGAGTGGTAGAGAGAAGGTTTTGAGACTCAAGGCACCTTTAAAAGCTTCACACCTTGCAAAATCTAATTACTATTTAGAGTGAATGGTGGTGTTAAATATAGTTGTTCCTCTATAAAAGGTCTAGAAACATCCCTTAATTGGAATTGAATGCAGGCTCCAAAAAATGCATCTTGATTAGAGGGGGGACAGAAAAGCAAATGAGACTAGTTTTTTGTTGTTGTTTTAGTCTGTTGATATAAGTTTATATCTGTATGCATAGCTGCACATGTAGATACACACACATCTCTAGACGTATTGTTTATGTAAGTCAGAGAAGGGATGTTTCTAATGATGATGCAATTGGCTGCCTTCTTGCAATTGCTAATCAGAGAGAAGATAGTAACACAGCCTCAGACGTTGTATTTCGCTCTGCTGTGGATGTTCGGGTCTCTCAACACAAATGGGAACGCGACTCGGGCTCCGTGGAGTTGGAAGGGAGCTTCGAGTGACGAAGGTCCCGTGCTCCCTTCTGCGAAGGATGTTGCACTGAACCACGTATATGCACTACCTCCCGGGGCAATCCTCTCCCTTCCCCGCCTCTCTTTGCAGGTTGGATGCTGTCTCCAAGAAAGATAGCTGCAGTTGGAGTGTGTGTTGCTGGATGGATGGCTTTTCTTGGGATGAATGTCTTCCCAGTGATGTCATCTAATTTTAGACTGCTGCAGATGGAAATGAGGCACCAGACTCACACTCAGGAAGCAGATGTCACAGAATCTGCTTACTCACACTCTGAAACAAAGCTCAGAGCACCACGGAGAGGGATTTCGCGGGGACAAGGAAGGTTCAGAAAGGTGCAAAAGGCACAAAGCCCCACCCGGAGGGAGTGTGGAGCCGGCAGAACCGACCTGGGGCAGCCTTCGCCAGTCCAAGTAACGCTGGGAGCACCTGGGGAAGTGTCAGTACATTCCTGTTCAAATCCCACAGCGACACAGATTCAGTTAGCCTGTCAATACCAAATATCGTTTGAGCATTCATATTGCTAGGTGTAGGTTAAAAAAAAAAACAACAAGAGAGAGAATTGACTGTGGAAAGGAAGAATTTTATTTAATTTCAATGACTTTGTTAAGTTTAAATATGAAAAAGACCAACCTGGAGACTGCGCTGGGTGATTCTGATGCATAGGAGCATCATTACAATTTTTCTGGAAAATATTTTTGTTAAGAAATGGCGTCCTCGCTCACTTTGATGTGAGAAGCCACCCATAGTTTGTCACTAGTTTTCAAAGTGTGTGTCAGTGGGTTTTTTTCCCCCTATCCTATCCCTCCCGGGGCTCTTTCTCCTTCTCCCTTTTCCTGTCCCCACAGAATCATGACCCCCCCCCGCCCCCGAGGCACAGGTGGCCTCGACTCTGTGTTTCCTCCCGAACGTTACTGTTCTTCAAAACACTGTAAGTGTTAAAGAAAATCAAAAAGAAAAGTAATCATCTACCTACCATGCTTAGTTTCCCATTTTTCTTTCTCTGGAAGGCATGTTTAAAAAAAATTTTTTTTAATGTTTTATTTAGTTTTGGGACAGAGAGAGACAGAGCATGAGCAGGGGAGGGGCAGAGAGAGGGGGAGACACAGAATCTGAAGCAGGTTCCAGGCTCTGAGCCTGTCAGCTGTCAGGCTCTGAGTCCGACCCTTGGTCCCTGTAGCCTGTCCTGACCACAGACTCCCCCAGGTCCTGAGACTCTCCAGAGACTCAGAGTGACGCCAAGTGTCTCCACGTGGGGAACAGTGGTGTGCCATTCCTGGTGTGAGCAGCTCCCCTTGTCGGTCCACTCCCCTCCCCCCAGACCCCCACACCCTCACATCTCCATCCTGCTGCCCTATTTCCCTGCTGCCCTGTTAACAGGTCCCCTGGAAGTCAGATGACTGGCCACGAGGTCTCAAACCTAACCGAACCCAACTCATCCAGAACTGAGCCGTTGGCTTTATTCCAAGCTTCCTCTTCTGTTGTTTCCCGTCTCGCTGCAGGACCCACCCCCTTTCCAGTTACATAAGCTCAAAACCTACCAGTAATTCTTGTCTCCCTCACCTCTGAGTTCATGACAATCCTGGCCATGAGCTGTGACCTTCACTCCCACACTGTCTCTCCAATGAACCCACTTCTCTCCATTTCCATCACTAGCCTGGTCCTCACCCTGCGCCTGGACCACTGTGGCATAAGCCTTTGTAATTGGTCTGCAGTTCAACTCCCATCCACTCTCCGGCCTGCAGCAGAAAGATCTTTCTGAACATAAACCCCAGGTATGTCACCATCTTGACCATAACCCTTTGGTGGTCATCCAGTTCTCCTGGAGTAAGGTCGAAATTCCACACCGTGGCCTTTGAGGTCCTGCATGGGGTGCCTCAGCTCTTGTCTTGTGCCGTGCCCCCCATTCTCTTGTTGCATTTCTCCCTTCTTCCGGTATGTAAAGTAAATTATAACTTTGTTAGCTGAGTCGTTTTTGTACGTCGGTTTAGTTTTTCCTGTGGCTAAATTAGTCTTACGTGTTATGGCTTATGGATCTCTTTGCCATCTGGAGAAGGCGTTCTCCAACTTAAGATGACACAAGTATTCTTGTACGTTTTCTTTCCTAGCTTTGATTTTTGCCCTTGATTTATGACTCCACCTTTGGTCTTATGTATGGTGTGAGGTAAGGTTGAATTCGTGTGTTTTCCCATCTGGAATCGATGATTTCACCTGCCATCTCTAACCCCTTCACTCTCCGGGAAGGGTCGTAAACTAAGTTCCTACATTGTCGCATCTCTGGAGCCACCATTTTGTTCTGCTAATCTCCTTGGTTTTTGCTGCTGACACAAAAAGAAAAGACACCCATGACTAGAACTTCACAATGTGTTTCAAATTCTGATAGAATGACCTCTGCCAAATGGTTCTTACTTTCAAGACTTTCATCATTATTTGTGTGTATTTTTTCTTCACTATGGATTTTAGGTTTCTATGGACTTTCATAGAATTGTCAAATAACCCCAATTCCATGATAAGTCTTGGTGGTGACTTTTATTGGGATTGAATTGAACTCATGGATTAATTTAGGAGATACATTATCATCTTATTATTGCTGATTCTTCCCACTTAAGAACAATGAAGTATTCTTTTGTTTCTTCAAAGTATTGTGGTTTTCATCAGAGTCTTGGTGTGGTTCTCAGTCAGTGTTAATTCCTAAGTACTTAGATTTTTGTTGCTTTGGGGGAGGCAATCTCTATTACGTTCTCTATTTGATTATTGCCTGCATATGGGACAGATAGGGAATTGTGTTATTTCTTTATCGTGCGTCTGACGTATTCTCGAACTCTCTTTCTAACGTAATGGCTAAGTGGCTGGCTGTGGAGTACACAGTCCTGTCATATGAAAACAATGACTTTTTTTCCCTCTTCCAATACTCGTGTCTTTTAATATCTTATTTCTTGTTTCGTTTTGTTGTACTGGAGGTTGGAGAGAGCAGTAACTAATAGTGTGTGCAAGAAAAGAAAGTATGTGGGCTAGTTTGATGGACGAAAAGCTGACCTAGGGAGGGATGAACAGGGGAAGGGAAGAAAACAAAGGACTGGCACAGCTTGGAAGCTCATCCCTTGGCTTCCCTTGCAGGAAAGGGAGAAGAGGACCGTGCTACTCCAGTTCTGGGAAAATGAACAGGAAGAGTGTGACGCCCGAATGCAAAGGGAGAACTTCATTCAGATGTTGGGAGAGGAAAGAATGAGTTCGATTCTAGGCGGGTGGAGTTGATGGCCCACGGGACCTTCGAGTGGAGAGTCCACGAGGCATCTGGGTATTTAGGGATCAGCATGGATCCTTATTTCAGATGAACAGCAGCTCCCACTGAAACCATCTGGGTTTGCCCTCCCCCCCCCCCCCCCCGCCGGCCTCAGGTCTGGGTTGGCTCAGACGGGGCGTCAGATCAGGTGGGGCGCGGGAGCTCTGCAGGGAACGTCTTGGCCATCGGGAGGGGGTCACGCAGGCTCACTTGGAGCTGGGGATTTTCGGCGAGTGAGGGCAGGTGTGCACGCCAGCCCGACCCCAGCCGCGTCAGCCCCTGGGATAATCTCAGGACTTAGGTTCTGGATGGGAGCTGGTCAGTGAGCTGGTGATGCACATGCATTTGTATTTCTTATTTGCAAACATCCACGATGTTATTAAACTGCATTTGTAAAAAAAGCTGGGTGATTTTTTTCAAGTCTAGGAAGGGCTGGTGAGTGCCGATGGTGGGGCAGGAGAAGGAGTGTTTAAGTCCCCTGTGTGTCTGGAGATGAGGCCGAACTTGAATTTTGATGGGAACTGGTCTCGTCCCCTCTGCCACCAGGTAGTGATTTATCTGCACTGTGTTTGGACCTCGGGCCGTCATTATCTCTGATGTGGCTGTTGCAGATCAAAGAGGGAGGCGGTGGACAGCCGTGTCACCACCCCACTGTCACCTGCACGGGGACCTTCGCGCTGACTTCCAGGGTGCCGGGCTGGGGTCCTGCACATCATATTAATGAGGACAGATGGGTTTTTGTATAATCGGCCTTGCTGTGCTGCAAGTCGCATTGGGTCGCCAGGTGGAATGTTTCAGTAACGAATTCTTACAAATATAGCAACCAAGTCTGACTTAGGAAAAAAAGGAGCTCCGGGGTGCTAGCGGGTGGGTAATAGGGAGGCCCTGTGTTATTTTACGTGAGGTTTGCCAGACGGCTCAAGACCGGCAGCCTACGGTTTCCGTCCCCTTACTAACAGGTAACAAGGGACGACGTGGGGCCTCGCCCTTCCCTGCTCTCACCGCCTCCTCTTCTTCAGTCTTTCTCGGCGTCCCAGGCTGCCCGGTGGTTACAGCACGGCCACCCCGGGCACTTCCGCGGGCTCCTTGAGCTAAACGGGCGGTACCCAAGCGTGGGGCAATTGAGAAGAGGGGCTGGATGCAGGACCGGGCTGGGGAGAGGTGGGCCTGGCGGAGGGCGGCGAGGGCCGGGGGGGCGGGACACCTGCCAGCTCCAGGGGCGTGGCCAGAGCGCCAGCCGGCAGGTGCACCCGTCCGTGCTCCGGCGTCTGAGCACCCACCAACTGTAGGTGGGTTTTGTTTGTTTGCTTGTTTGCCTTATTTTGTTTTGTGTTGTTAAGAAATGAGGCCAGGGGGGCGCCTGGGTGGCTCAGTCGGTTAAGCGTCCGACTTCAGCCAGGTCACGATCTCGTGGTCCGTGAGTTCGAGCCCCGCGTCAGGCTCTGGGCTGATGGCTCGGAGCCTGGAGCCTGTTTCCGATTCTGTGTCTCCCTCTCTCTCTGCCCCTCCCCCGTTCATGCTCTGTCTCTCTCTGTCCCAAAAATAAATAAACGCTAAAAAAAAAATTAAAAAAAAAAAAAAAGAAATGAGGCCAGGGATATCAAGAGAAGCTACCAATTTGCCAAAGGAGGTGTTCAACCTTCCCTATGCTTTTCCTGGTTGCCAGCAAAATCACCCCTTCCCAGCTGTTTCCTTTTTCTATGAATTTGCCTCATTCAAAATAAAAGGAGGCATCTCCCCGCACAAACCCCATCTCCTCACTGCATTTATCGAGTTTACGATGGACTTGTTGTTGTTGTTTTTTTTTTCTTTCTACCCAGCAATCTGTATGTGCCCGCATGTGAAAAAAAGTGGAATGCAGCCGCTGTCATTTTTTTTTAAAAGCTTGTGGGTGTGAATATTCATAAGAGTATTATTGATAATGGCTCCAGATGGAAATAATTCAAATGTGTAGCAACCGGAGTATCACTCAGCACTAAAAAGGAATGTGCTACAGATACCCGCTCGGAGGGGGCGAGTCTCGAAAACATGCTCAGCGAGAACAGCCGGACACAAAAGGCCTCCTACTGAAGGATTCCGTGTATAGGAAACCTTCATACCAGCCACATCCGCAGAGAGGGAGGTAGATCAGTGGGGCCGCGGGGAGGGAGCGTGCAGGGCGACTGCTGGGGTGCGGGGTTTTCGTTTGGGCGCCGGGATGAAGGCATTCTGAAATTGCAGTCTGGCCTGAACAATCCCGCGAGAACAGTGCGCTTTAAATGGGTGAATCGTGTGACACGCGAATTACATCTCAATAAAACTCCTATACGTGCGTATGGTGACACGTTGGTATGTGTATAACGGTTTTTCCTAATAAGATATAAGAAATTGTAAACAGGGGTGACCGGTGGCCAAAAGGAGTAGGAAGAGAAAACTCATACTTCCTGTTTGATATCTGTCCATAATGGGAAAGGGTTGTTGTAAATAATTTTTCACACGTTTGTTTATTTTTGAGAGAGACAGAGCGTGAGCGAGGGAGGGGCAGAGAGAGAGGGAGACACAGAATCGGAAACAGGCTCCAGGCTCTGAGCCATCAGCCCAGAGCCGGACGCGGGGCTCGAACCCACAAACCGCGAGATCATGACCTGAGCCAAAGTTGGACCCTTAACTGACTGAGACACCCAGGCACCCCTTAAAGTGTTTTCTTTTTCATTTGAGAGAGAGAGAGAGAGAAAGAGAGAGAGAAGCAGGGGAGAGGGGCAGAGGGGGAGAATCCCAAGCAGGCTCCACACTCAATGTGGAGCCTGACACAGGACTCGATCCCACGACCCTGAGATCAATGACCTGAGCTGAAATCAAGAGTCTGAACTCGCAACTGACTGAGCCATCCAGGCGCCCCGCCCCCCCCAGTGTTACAGTGTTTAAGCCACTCACTATATTACTTTTATTTATAAATAAAAACTCACAAATATCTACACTGCTTCTCTTAGCATGTTGCATAATAAATTTTAGGACTCAACTTTTTCCTAAATGTTAGTTTGTTTTCCTTCATGAGATCGTAACATGCCTAAGGACAGGACTGTGCATTCATCTTGTAGAATGTCCTCAAGGTCAAAAGTGGTAGAGAGTGGGCATGTGATAAATGCATGCTGCCTTTCAAAATATGTTCCCTTGACCCAGAAATTTTTTTGAAAATGAAAGAAGAGATTACCCACAGGAAAAGATTGGGATTTTTATCATTTCCCAGAACCGATATTTACTGAGTATATACTATGGCCATGCATTGTGCAAAAACGTGCTATATCATCTGATATAACATCATATCCAACATATAGTAAACGTAGTAAGCGCTCATTGGTGTGGCCTATAATGAGCAAGAATCTGGAAATTAATGGGCTCAGGGTTGGCTCAGCAGCTTAAAGATCCCCTCAAGAACCCGAGTCCTTTTTGTCTTTCCATTCTGCCGTCTTCAGGGAGTCCGTATTGGATGGCCTCATGGTCGTAAAGTGGCTGCCGCAGCTCCAGCATTATGTCTCCACAGAACAGCATTCCAAGCGGGAAAGAAGAGGAAAATGGGACATGGAAACAGACCTCTCCTTTGAGAAGTTCTCATCATTGATTAAGGATGAACATCTTTCCTAGAAGGCCCCACCAGACTTTCTCTTTATAGAATTGTGTCTTGTGTCCTTCCCCAGACCGAAGCAGTTTCTGGCAAAAAGGGATGTGACTGAGTTTGACCAATTATGATCCATATTGTAGGGTGGGGCACAAAACTGATGTTCTGTTGCAGGGGTCCAGGGGGAGGACCACCAGTCTCCACTACAAATGAGGTAAGGTAGGGTACTGTTACTGTCCCTGTTTTATAGGGGGATAAAACTCTAGCAAGAGGGTAATTTCTCCATGGTCACACACACACACACACATCTCTCCAAGCAGCCAGGATTCCAACAGCTGACTTTTGAGCTCTAGCCATCAGGTCTTTGCCATTGCATTATGGTGCCTTCCTCAAAAACCCACCCTGGCCAAGAACCCAGATTGACCTAGAATATAAAAGTTTAGGCGTGCCTGAGTGGCTCAGTCGGTTAACCGTCTGACTTCGGCTCAGGTCATGATCTCACCGTTCATGGGTTCGAGCCCCGCGTTGGGCTCTGTGCTGACAGCTCAGAGCCTGGAGCCTGCTCCGGATTCCGTGTCTCCCTCTCTCTCTCTGTTCCTCCCCTGATCATTCTCTCTCTCTCTCTCTCTCTCAAAAATGAATAAACATTTTTAAAAAAATTTTAAAAGAATATTAAAATTTAAATGCATAAGATGTTAAGTATTTAAAATAGAACGACATGAAATATAAATACATAAAATAGACAGTATTTGCATTGGGAGGGACATTAAGATTCAATCAAGTGCCGCCTCGACCAGCAACGTCAGCACCACCTGGGAGCTTCTTAGAAGCGCAGATTCTCAGGCCTCACCCCAGACCTCCTGCATTAACACTTCTGTGGGTGGAGCCCAGAAATCTGTGTTTCAGAGCTGACACCTGCTAAAGTTTGAGAACCACGGACCTGCTCCAACCCCTTCGCTTTAGAGCCTGATCCGGTTTCTCCAGCTAGTAAGGGGCAGACGCAGAATTATAGGTGGGCCTGAATTCTGAGACCGACATTGGGATTCTAGATTCTCCCCAAGCCTGCACGTGGGCAGAGACGTCGCATTTTTTAACAGCCTCAGATGCACACGTCTCATTGACAACGGCGCTAATAAGCAGCCGGCACCACGCGGAGGCATTGTGCTATGCCCTCACCGGGGCTCATCAGGTCCTCCAGCGACCCGGTGACGTGGGCGTTCTGACCTCCGTTTGGCAGATGAGGGAACTGAGCCACAGAGGAGCGAGGCAGACCCTCATCGTCCTCCAGCCGGAAAGTGGGAGGACCGAGGTTCAGATGCATCTCCTCCAGACGCAGGTGTGCGTGTGGCCAAGCAGGTGAGCAGGTGGAATCCGAATCTGAGCCTCAGCCTCCCCGTCCCCGCCCTGCCCATGCAGGAGAGAAGCCACCGCCGGGGCGAGGGGGGGGCCCTGTCCTCAGCCAGGCTTCCAGCCGAGGGCAACAGGCAGGGAGTCTGGCCGTCGTGGAGGTTTCCGGAAGCTGTGCGGGCTGTGTGGGCTGCAGCTGTGAGCAGGGCGCTGGCCCAGCTCCCTCCTCCCGCCCTGGGCTGCAGTGGCTCTTTCCGGCCACCCTCGGGAAGCCTCCTGTCTCTCTCCCGCTTTGCCAAAGCTCCGCAGGCCGTGAGGAACTTGGCTTTGGCTCGGTGGCCTGGGGGACTGCATCGGGGAGGAGAGAGGAGGAGCCCCCAGCCGCCAGCATCTGGCCAGCTGCTGTCCCCCAGCTGGAATGCCAGCCCGAGCGTCCCTGGGGGCTGGTCCCTGGAGTGTCACGGTGCCAGGCTGTGCCGGAGGGAAATCCTACGACGGCCTGCGCCTGCGGGCCCCCCCCCCCCCACCTGGTGCCAGCAGTTACTGATCAGAGCGGGTTGTCACAGGATGATGGGCGGTCACAGCCGGAGGGGACTGGAGAGGCCACAGGGCCCAGTGGCTTTCACACTCTTTAACACGACAGAGCCTTTGCTTCAAACGAACTCGTAGGCAATGAAAAACCAATACGGAGAGCTGGAGGGTGGAGGCCGCTCAGAGCCCGGGGAGCTCCGTCCACGGGGCCCTGTGGCAGCTGGACCAGCACCCGTTTCACACAGACAGAAACTGAGGACAGACGGTGCGTGGGATCCCAACCTGTGGGGCAGGGCCACGGCCCCGAGCCCGGGATCTCGGACTCCCAGAGATCAGACACGGGACCACACGGGTGTGGTCCAGACACGGGAGCCCCTCGGGGGCGGGACACGGCTGTGCCGGCCGTGGGGCTGCTAGTCTGTCCTGAGATGCCGTGGGGAAGCCTTGTCCGGTCACAGTGGAGAATCTGTGACATTTAGGGGAGAGGGGGGGGGCCTCCTCCCAAAGGCTGGAGAGGTTTGAGCCCAGACCCCGAGGGTCGCCCCAGGTCACGGAGCCAGGAGGCCTGAGGTCAGCTGGGGTCAGCGTTCTGTATAAAGAAACTTCGGGAATGGAGTGAGGGCTTCTTACAGACATGCCCTTGGCAGAGGTCAAACGTGAACCTTTCAAAGACTGGCTGAAGAGTCTTGGGGGAAGACTGATGGAGGGGCAGCCCCAGGGACGGCCTGGTGCCCTCGGCCCATGGGGAAGTTGTCAGAGGAACCGAGGGGTTGTTCCTGGGGGGGGGGTGTGGTGCTTAGGTGGTGCCAGGCCAGGAGAGGGGAACGAGCCAGAGCCGTGGGGACCACGGTCCTCCAGAAACGCTCCCCAGCTGCTCCCCAGAGGAGACCAGACCTGTACTTGGGTCTAGACTTCACCCAACACCACGAGTCTTCAGGTTTTCTCCAGACTCACCAGTGCCTGGCCCCCAGCTGCCTTTCCGGGCTTTCCATGGACCCCGGACGGACACACCTCGGACCAGGGCTCGGCCGCACAGGACACGCCACGCCCGGCCCCGTTTATCGGATTCTTCCAGTTCTCAAAGCACACGGACCTTCACCCGATGCCATGGACTTTATGTAGTTGCAGGTTTGGGGGTTTGTTTCAGACCGAAGACTTCCTCCCGCCCCCCACCCCACTGAGCTCAGCTCACCGAGCCCAGCCTGCCTGCTCGGCTTTCGCCAGGCGTCCGATCCAGCCTGCCGTGTGGCTGGGCTCTCGGCAAACCCTGCGTAAGTCAGTCCTACCGCGATAGACCTTCACGTAGCCATTTAAACTACCCCAGCGTGTGCTTTCCTTACAGACTTTGTGGGACACCTGTTTCTACGTTTCCTGGGTTGCTTCTTATGAATTAGAGGAGGGTTGGTATCCACCCTCCCCACCCCCACCCCCGGCATGGGCTCTGGAGTCAGGCAGCCTTCAGCTTTGCAGAAAATAATACCCGCTGGTGACTTCGGGCGAGAGAACTTAACCTCTCTGAGCCTCATTTCCATCATTTGTAAATGCCGCCGCGAGAGAGGTCATGCATATAAAATGCTTCGCACGGCACCTCGCACACAGCAAGCACGCGGAGGGCACGGGTGTCAGCGGAAGCCTCGCCGTGAACGGAGCTTGGAAAAGCAGGGTTAAGGGCTCGCGCTGGGCAGGGGGTGAAGGGAGAAATAAAAAGTTGGGTAACTTTCGAACACGAAATTGCTACCTTTGTCTAAGAAGAAATGAGACATACAGCTGTAAACTTATGTAAAACCCCATCGCCTGGCACCTCGGAGGCGAGTCTAGTGGGGACGGTGGCCCCCTGAAAACCACTCCATCTCGCCACAGCTCCTGGGGGGGGGCAGGGGCACCTCAGCCAGCAGGGCGGCCTCTTGAGGATGCCCCCCTGGCCCGTCACGGAGGTCCCGAGACGTTCCCCGAGCACCCTGGCTCCGACCCAGCCGCACGCTCGCCCTGAGCTGAGCCACGTCTTGGGTTTCTTCTCGCTCACGTGTGTCACCTGCTCTGGAGCCCAGGGCCGCTGGCTGGAGGGTCTCAGGGGTGAGGGGAGGGTGTGAGGCTGGGGGTCCTTGCAGAAGGCCGTGGGTCCTGGCAAGGCTTCCAGAACGGGGAGGGCCGGCGTGGGATGGTTACATCACCCGCTAGTGGTTACCTGAGGCTGCCTCTTCTGAGGGTGAAGCAAGAAAGAATTTGCATGAAGTAGTTGTGTGCATTGTGTGCATGAGTGTGCACATGCGTGTGTATATGTGTGTGCCCGTGTGGGCATGTGCGAGAAAAAGACAGAACGATCACTGGACCTGATGGGGCCTCACCAGCGTTATTCTCCTCGAATGCCCTAAATCTTAGAAACGCCGTCCTTCCGCGGGAGCCCCCCACTCGCCCAAACTGGACTCTGCCTCGCCTGCAAAGTCCTCCCTGGAGCTGCCTCAAGGTCCTGGCCGTGACAGGCTAAGATTAATGACACTGGTAATGATAAGCCATCGGTGAGCTCTTATTGTAAGTAGGCAGCGTGCACGCGTGCTTGACCTCTGCAACAGCCCTGAAAAGCAGGCAGTGATTTGAACTTGACAGGTTTGGCAACAGAGGCGCTGGGAGCCGAGGTGGCTCGCCCAAGATCACCCTGGGACTTTGGGTGGTGCTGCAAACCCGCCTGTCCCGGGCCCCCGCGGCAGCGGACCTCCCCAGCACCAGCACGGCCGTCCTCTGTCCTGCGCCCACGCCCTTCAGAAGACGGTCCACACTCCACTCTGGCGCAGTGATGCAACACGTGGGGACCGCGTTCCCAGCTCCCATCTGACCTTCCGGCAGCCCGTCCCTCCCCGCTCTTTCTTTGTCCCTTTCTCTCGCTGGATCGCTCCTTAATTTTGATCTTCCGGCGTTGACCCCTGCTTCTCGAATGGGGCTTTTCCAAGGCCTCGGGCTCGCTCGGTGTGTTCGACACGGGTTGAGCTCGCGCTATTGAAGAAAGCCCCGACTGTGACGATGGGCAAGCATGCCACTTCCCTTTTGCTGCCCGGGTCACGCGTTTTATTTTATTTTCATAATAAGCCTCTGCCTCTTGTCCGCACGGTGCACTAATTGCCTGTTCTCCTAGGAAGAATGCCAGCTACGCTTTGCCGAAACCAAGCAAAATCATGCAGTAATGATCTGCTAATTTCCTCCAAACCATTATTTATTTATTTGCCTACTTTTCTCTTTATGATGGTGAAGAGACTGAGGTGGGGGGAAGAAGAGGGAGAGTTTAATTCTCCCAGAGACAATCGCGTTCTCCCAGAGAGACCCTACAAATTCCCACAGGACGTCGTGTCTAACTTTTCATCCCTCCCCTGTTTCGAAACTAGATCCCTCTTTCAGGAAGTTGATACCCAGCTTGGGGTCAGAGCAGGGACCGGCCTGTTCTAGGAGGAGCCTGCGGAGGCAGGGGGGCTTGGGGCCGCCTTCCCCGCCAGGCAGGGGGAGGCACAGTGCCTAGGACACACAAGAGGCCCTCGGAAATGTCCTAATTTCATTTGAACTTAGAATAAAGGCAACGAACGTACTCGAAGCTAGATTATATTTGCCTTTATGTCAACGCAGTTGTAAAATATAATTAAAAAAAAATTTTAATGTTTATTTATTTTTGAGAGAGCGGGGTGAGGCGGGGCAGAGAGAGAGAGAGAGACACGGAATCCGAAGGAGGGTCCAGGCTCTGAGCCATCATCACAGAGCCCGACGGGGGGCTCGAACTCACGCGAGATCACGCGAGATCTCGCGAGATCGTGACCTGAGCCGAAGTCGGACGCTCAACCGACTGAGCCCCCCAGGCGCCCATACAATGTAGTTCTGAATCTCGTTTTCTGGCGGACGGGGGCCACGGGAGTCATACTTCGGCCCCACGTTCCCTGGTCGCCAGAGGTGGCAGGCTCACTCTCTTCTCCCTGCCTCCTTCCCCCTCTCTCACCCTCTCCTTGCTCATTTCTCGGCGGCCTTCTCGGGATCCGTGTTTCACCCCCAAACAGCAGGTGCCGACCTTCCCGAGGAGACAGACTGCTGATGAGACAGCAGCGCAGGGTCTGGGGTGATGCTACTCGTGTGGCCCTGGACCCTCCCCCGCCCCGCCCCTGGATCACCTCGCGGTCACCCCACTGCTGACAACCACCGAATGACAGAAGAGAAAGGGACGCGAAAATCAAGTACAGTAAGTTTCCAAACCATTTTTCAGCGGCAGAACATTACAAAGCACGACACGAAAGCATTTACAGGATCTCACACACACACACACACACACACACACACACGCTGTGTCAACCACGCAGGAGCTGCCCAAGTGAAGGGACGACCCCCATCTCAGCACCCCCGGGGGCCCCTGGAAGTCTGGGCACGTGTAGGGCTTCCTGTCGCCGCCCCGGCCCAACACGGCCCACCCGGCCCGCACCTCTTCATGTCGGGGGAGACGGGGGTCCCCGGAAGGCTGACTGACGTCTTGCCCAAAGCCCCCGGGCTTGTTAGTGGCTGAGGCCTCGTGAGCCCCGGGTGCCCTTCCGACCTTCCTGTTCCTGGACCACACGCCAGGGACCTTTCCTTTCGTTTGGCCGTAAGGACCCTTCGATGCCCCTTTAGGAAACACAGGTTAACATGGAGAGGAATGTGGGGTCACAGGAAATGCCAGAAGTCCAAAACCACACTCCTGGAAACTCGTCTCCACCACAGGACACTGTGAAACAGGCCTCACTTACGGGGTACACGCCAGGAGCCACGCCCCAGTCCTTCCATATGCTTTGCTTCCTCCGTAGGGAGAGGTGAGCCCTCCTCTGTCCCCTGCAGATGTGACCCCTCCTCTGTCCCCTCCAGGTCCCCCAGCCTGACAGGAGCCTGCCCTTCGGTCCTCGGGAAGCCCATCCTCAATACTAACTGACGAACAGAAGGGCCGATCGTGCCTTTAAAGTCCTGCAAGAATGTTTTCAGTCATAATTCACAGGACTTGGGCTCCGCTCCCAGCAGAGCCAGCAGGAGGCCTAGCCGAGGCAGGAAGGGGGGAGGGCCGTGTGGAGGGACGGCAGCTTCTTTCCAAACCTTTGTCCTGCAGATACGACTCCGCTACAAACACTGCAGGACCTAAGCCACAGGACAGAAGCCGTGCAAAGGCACCGCGGCCTTACGCACCGTGCCTTTGCACGTCTGTATGTGTGTGTGTTTGCCGTACCCTCGCCTTGTAAACGTTGCCTTTATAGAAGTGGGGACACATTTACACACTTTTGCATCACCTGCTTTGCAACTTTCCCACCCTTTATTCGCAACTGTTTCTTGGGGCACCTGGGTGGCTCGGTCGGCGAAGCGACCAACTTCGGCTCAGGTCACGATCTCCCGGTTTGTGGGATGGAGCCCCGCGTCAGGCTCTGTGCCGACAGCTCGGAGCCTGGAGCCTGCTTCGGATTCTGTGTCTCCCTCTCTCTGCCCTTCCCCTAGTCCCCTGTCTCTCTGAAAAATAAAAAGACGTTAGTTTTTTTTAACGTAACATTTTCCTATTGTGAAAGCTTCTCTATCAGCGTTCTAATCCCCGCATGGTGGTCCTTGCGCCGGATACGCGGTAGTGAACGGAACAGCCTCACATTGTAAATTGTTAGTTTCTTCCCAGCAGCTTTGCTGCCCTGGAGGTGCGGAGTGGTTTGCAAAAGGAGAATCCGGGCGTTTCACCTTGGTGGGAGAACATGAAGGGAGGACGGTTCTTTGTGTCTCTTCTCCCCCCTCTGTGCTCACTTCTTTTTAAAAGGAAGCCAAAGCCTGAGCTGCTTTGCGGCAGGGGCGTGAAGGCACTTTTGTTTGGATAAGTTTCAGTTGATTGAGAGGATTAGGCAAAGTGGCTTTGTCTGGGGAGGAGTTTGGGGTTATGAATGGTGGAGGGGGGCGGCAGGGTGCGTGTGTGTGCACGGGCTGGGCACCGGGAATGCCTGCGGAGGGCGGGCGGTGGGCAGGGATCGCCAGCCAGGCATGGGAGGAGGCAGGGGGCTTGGCCAGAGGAGGCCTGGCGGGCTGGGGAAAAGAAACCTTCCATATCCACCCAGACTGGACGCCGTGGGAGATTCCTGATTCCTTTGACTGGAGACCCTGGGAGGAGAGGGGTCTCCCCAGACAGCCAAGACTCCTTTCCTGACACAGTTGGGGGGCGATGCTGCTACCTCTATTTTCATCGAAACGTTCTAAAGTCATACGGTTATTTCTTGCACATCCGAATCCGCACAGTAAGGAATTTACTCCGTGACTAAAGTTTCAGTGCCTGTCTTTGCACCGATCTGCAATCATCCCCGAGAGACTCAAACCTAAACGTGGAAGAACTGGGGTAAAAAGGATACGCAGTTTTTAAAAAATGTTTTTATTGTATTTTTGAGACAGAGAGAGAGAGACAGGGCGCGAGCAGGAAAGGGGCAGACAGAGAGGGAGACACGGAATCCGAAGCAGGCTCCAGGTTCCGAGCCGTCAGCCCAGAGCCCGACACGGCGCTCGAACTCATAAGCAGTGAGATTTCCACACTGCATCTTCTGGGCCCTGTCAGTGATCGAATCCCAAAGCCTTTGGCCGTGAAGCAAGCTTTCTCAGTGGCTCTATTTTCCAGAAGGAACTCCCTGAAGCCCTTTCCCGACTGGGGTCCCGTGAGGCAATAAAGCCATACAGAAAATGATGCCAGGGATGATTCCCACTCTCCCAAGGTTGGTACGTAGCTACAACTGTTCTAGATTCCTGGGGAAGAAGTTAATTTGGTGCTGACAAGGGATGTCTTGGAGCTTCAGGGCTTAGTTCTGCCCTGGGGTGGGGGGGAGCCCAGTTGGGAGAAGCTGCTGGAATCTTGCCAGCCATGGCTCCTAGTTGTACCTTCTGGAAGACTTTTCCTTGAAGGTCCCGGAGGCTGGCGTGGAGACGATCGCCTTCTTTGGGACCTTCTCCTGCCCTTTGTCCTAGAAACACACGTTTTACGGTGAACAGTCAAAAGTCTTTTTTTTATTTTTTAATTTTTTTCATTTTCGACCCGGGGATCATGACCCGAGCCGAAATCGAGTCAGACACTCAACCGACTGAGCCACCCAGGAGCCACGCTTTTTCTTTCTAACTGAGTTTCTTTAGCAATTTATAATTCCCTTTAAAACTTGGAAGACTCCGGGGCGCCTGGGTGGCTCAGTCGGTTAAGCGTCCGACTTCAACTCAGGTCACGATCTCACGGTCCGGGAGTTTGAGCCCCGTGTCGGGCTCTGGGCTGACGGCTCGGAGCCCGGAGCCTGCTTCCGATTCTGTGTCTCCCTCTCTCTCTCTGCCCCTCCCCCGTTCATGCTCTGTCTCTCTCTGTCTCAAAAATAAATAAACGCTAAAAAAAAATAAAAAAATAAAACTTGGAAGACTTCCGATTTCTTTTCTTTTCATGGAATGCTGTGTGTCAGCAGCTCTCTCTCTCTCCCCTCAATTTCCATCCTGGTTTCCTTGCTCCCCGCATGCAACGATTCTGGCAGCCACGGTGGAAAGCCACGCTTGAGGAGGACACGCCCTCAAGGCACAGTGCCTGGGGCCACTCGGGTCCCCTGAGCCGTCTCACTGGGTTTTTGCCACTCAGAGCGTCTTGTGCTACTCGGGGTCTAGAAGGATTTGGCTTTTGCAAATACCTTCCCTCCCTCCCTCCCTTCTTCTCTCTCTCTCTCTTCCAGCTGATAGAAACTGGCTTTCAGGCCATTTGAACTGAAACAGACAGGGTGTTCTAGCCCTCACCTTTAGTGTGTGACCTGGACAAGCCATCTCTTCTCCCACAGCCTCAGTTTCCCCGTTTGTCAAACGAGAGTTGACAGCAGGCGTTCTGTAATATTCCCCACCAACCCTCCAACAGGGAAGGGCACTATGATTCTAGGAATAGGATCTCTTGTCTTTCTCTTTTCCTCTCCTCTCGATCCTAGAAGGACGCCTGGCATTCTGAGAAAGAATTAGAAAAGGTGAAAGCGATGAAGGCTGGATTCTGCCATGGCTGCAGCCTCCTGCTCTCCGCGGTATACACGGGAGGGGGGCTGGACACATACCGCACTCCGATCTGTAAGAACAGCTGTAAATCCTTGCCCCGGATTCTGAGCCGAGCGTGGATATGAAAGTCAGACCAGCTCCCGGCCCGCGCAAGCTGTTGTGTATCAGCTTGTAAAGCAAGTTGCGTCTCGTGTTTATTTTACCACGCCTTCAGTGGCAGGCAGTCCCGTGTGTAAAAATGAGATGTGTTAGGGGCGCCTGGGTGGCTCAGTCGGTGGAGCGTCCGACTTCGGCTCAGGTCACGATCTCGCGGTGTGTGAGTTCGAGCCCCGCCTCGGGCTCTGCGCTGACAGCTCGGAGCCTGGAGCCTGCTTTGGATTCTGTGTCTCCCTCTCTCTCGGCCCCTCCCCGCTCATGCTCTGTCTCTCTCTGTCTCAGAAATAAATAAACATAAAAAAAAAAAAGAGATGTGTTACCCACCCAGAAATTTGGTCCATTGCTTGAAAAGTGAGTGATTGTGTACCTGTCTTACCTTAGTACCAAAGGGTCAACCCCCTGAGAGCAGAGAGTATAATTTTCACCCTCCCCGGGACCTGCGATGGGGGGACAGCCTGGGGACGTCACTGTTAAGGACGAAGCCTGGTTGGGTCGGCCTGTGGTTTTCCCTGGCTTCTCTTTATTCAGTCTGCACGTCCTTGACTCTCTCCAACTCTTTCCCAACGACACACCTCGTGGGAGATGTCTAATGTGGGAACAACCTAGGGGTCTGAAGATCACGAGTATGATGGCCCAGGCATGGAACTGAGGAGAGCATGCTTAAGAGGCCATGATATTGCGACCTCCCTGTGATACCCGGACAAGAGTAGCATCACGGTACGTGAGTCTGAGTGGAAGGAACGATGACTTTCTGTACGAGTTGAGAAGATGATGAAAAGGTGCCGGCTGGGAAGATGCCAGAAAGTTGGGCCATTTATAGATAAATACTAGCTCTCGCCTTCTTTACTGCTGGCAGGTCAATCAAGGATCCTCATGTAGGCCTCCGCTACTGTTGAGTATCTTATGAAGGCATCTTCACAGACAAAACGACTTCTGGTGCTTCCAGGGTCAGCTACGTCTAAGTTTGGGTCTTGGCTGCGCCTTTGCTGACGAGCGTGAACCTGGACAAGTCACGTTGTCTTTCTGAATCTCTGTTTCCTCACCTGCAAAGTGGAGATAGGAGGACTGTTGTAGGAAGTAAAATATATTTAAAGTACTTAGCTTAGGGGCACCTGGGTGGTTCGGTCGGTCGGTTGAGCGTCTGACTTCAGTTCAGGTCATGATCTTGCAGTTTGTGAGTTCGAGCCATGCGTCGGGCTCTGTGCCGACAGCTCGGAGCCTGGAGTCTGCTTCAGATTCTGTCTCCCTCTCTCTCTGCCCCTTTCCTGCTCGTGCCCTCTCTCTCTCTCAAAAATAAAAAAACATTAAAAAAATAAAGTACTTAGCTCAATATCTGGAACAATGGAAGGTCAGGTATTAAGGTTCCTCTTAAGAACCTGAGAAAACATGAATGTCCAGGGTTTTTAGACAGTAAGAAATCCCTACGGGAGTACAACGCTTTCCAGCTTACAATATGCTCTCACTTTCATGGGCTCTGCTGATCCCCATGAAAGCCTTCTAATTAGGGCTGGCGTGAATTTAAGGAGTTTGGGTGGCTTACCTGGCATTATTCACCAAGTAGGAATGCGTCAGGAACCAGAACCAGAACCAGAACCAGATTTTCTGACGACTTCCCTGTCCTCATCAGTCCCTGGAAGTCATGATGTCCAGATTGTACGTGTAATTTAATTTCAGCCTGTTTTTCAGCCTCAGATTTGAAAAATGTTCTACTTCTCAAGATGATGACAGAAGCCTGTAAAAGCCAGCTGGCCAAATTATAAAATTACATTTGTGTTTCATCACTAATAGTTATCAAATTTTTTTGGTTATTTATTCTATAGGAGCTGTGCATATAATTTATTCCATCTGGTTGACCACCAGATGCTTCCGTAGTGAGAATTTTTAGAATTTGTCCATGTTCCCCCCTACATGCCTTCAATCAGAGGTAGAGAAACTCCATACTTAGTTCAATCTCGTTTGGTTACAGACCAGTTTTCAAAACCAATGTTCTACCTCTCATGCTCCGGTTCAATTATCCTCAGGAAACATAATCATATCTGCATCTGAAAGAAACTTCCCTGGCCTCAGAAGGGACAAGCATCCAAATTGATGGTATTGGAGGGATATGGAAGGTCATCTATCTTAGTTGTCTGTTCTACGCTTGGTGGCCCGGGGGCCCAGAGAGGGGATGACCGTTCCAGAACTCCTGACTCCCATTTCTGTGTTATTTCCACCACAACAAGCTCTCGACTCCTCCGAGGTCTTCAGCCAGAGATGGAAACTTGGGAGAGATGCTTAAGAGTCGGGGGCAGATTGGGAAGACAGTAGACAGGAAGGTTGAGAAGGCTATTCCCAGCTGAAAGGTTGACCCCAGGAGCCAGGGAAGACGTTCTGAGGGTTATTTGGAATAATGGCTCGCCAAAGTCCTGGGCACCAGCAAAGGAATGTGGAAGGGAAGTCACCATTTTTTTCTTCCTTTTAATGGTTCATGGAGAGCTTAAGAAAACAAAACCAACATGTTCCTTTTTCATCCATCTCAGGACGTCAGGTTCTCTGGTGCAAGGATGTCGGGTTCCTGGTCCAGCTCGGCATATGGCACATCTCAAGAACTCAGGAATGCTTGTAGCCTGAATATAGTCTCTTCGCAAGCAGGACTCACCATGGCCTCTGAGGTTCCTCCAAAGGGAACGACAGTCATATTAATGTGATTAGATAAGTTGAAACGCTTCACAGCCGCATGCATTTGTCTGGCTGACTCATAGCCTAGGGCTTCTATGTTAATTGTTTGTATCCCCTGGAATAAAAGCCCCAGCCAAGATGGTTCAAGACATTTCTGGGGGTGCCTGGGTGGCTCAGTCGGTTGAGCGTCTGACTTGGGCGCAGGTCATGATCTTACGGTTTGTGAGTTCTGTGCTGACGGCTCAGAGCCTGGAGCCTGCTTCGGATTCTGTGTCTCCCTCTCTCTGCTCACGCTCTGTCTCTTTCTGTCTCTCAAAAAATAAATAAACGTTGAAATATTTACAAAAAATGGTCACAGAATCTCCAGAAGGAAAATGCAAGGGTCACAGGCCTGTGGTTCCCAGTCTCCTTCCCCTGGAGGCTGTGTGTGGACCACTCTGTGTCACGTTGGCTGAGAAATGGTGGCTTGAAGGCTGAACTGTTTAGTAAAGGAAGGGACATGCGGACGTGCATTTCAGTTCGTAGAGATCAGTGGTCATGATGAAACCCACATAAAAGAATCGCAGTCTGTAGAAATATTAACAAAAGCTTTCGGGCACAAATTACACCCTATGCAATAATCTAGTAGAGACTTTTAAATTGAATCCTGTCATTGTTACAAGAGCACAGTTCCTGCGCACAGAATCAGATATGGTGGGATATTCCCAATTAATGCGGGGACGAAAGAATATAGCCTGGGTGCATGGAATTGAAGTAATGTGCCAAATAAGTAACATTTCATACCAATAATTGATATAAGAACTAAAACATTAAATACATAGTTCAAAGCATCAAGGTGACATGCGATCATTTTCAGGCGTTTTGTTAAAACTGGTTTTAACTTTGACTCTTTCTTTCAAAGTTTTCACTTTATCTTTTTTTTTTTTCAACGTTTATGTATTTTTGAGACAGAGAGAGACAGAGCATGAACGGGGGAGGGTCAGAGAGAGAGGGAGACACAGAATCTGAGCTGTCAGCACAGAGCCCGACGCGGGGCTCGAACTCACGGACCGCGAGATCATGACCCGAGCCGAAGTCGGACGCTTAACCGACTGAGCCACCCAGGCGCCCCTAAAGTTTTCACTTTAAATGGTAATGACGAAACGCTACGATGCGTCGGACCAAAGGCTGAACCGTGGTCGGTGACTCATATACCGTAGCAATGGCCAAGTCGTAAGGAGTTAACACGGAAGTGTAACCAATTTCAGATTTTCTTCTTCCGCTGCTATGGCATAAAATGCTCGCCAGAACCGTTTTCCGCTACTGTGTTCGTTGCCAGAGAAGTGCTCCGGCCCACGCATTTCAGCCACACGCTGTCGACTCCTTCTGTGATGCCTACCACGTCTTCACGGGTAGACTCTAGAACTCTCTGGTCTGTCCATGCGGATCGGAGGTGTGAGCCACGTTTTGTTTGTTGTGTGTTTAGTGGAACCAGTGCTTCTGTTGTCCGGTCAGAAATCTTACCTAGCAGCAGTGGTTCTGGGTGGGCCTGCGGGGTGGACAGGGAGACCGTGGGGGTGGGCCTACACGTGGGTCTGTGCCTTTGCTCTTGGACGCTTGAGCTCCGGGTCTCGGGCAGGAGAGCTCGCTCTCTGAGTTCCCACCTTCGTCCTTCCTCTATCGCGGGGTGGTCTTACGGAGATCCCTTGGCGGCTTTGACGCTCACTTTCCCCACCTGTGAAAGGGGTGAATGTTCGTGCTCTGCTCCCTGAGCTGTCGCAGGGGCAGAAGACACGGCACCCGGAAAACTCACAGTGCCCGCCCGCTTTCCTCCGTCCCCAGGGGGTGGGCCCGGCTCCCTCTTCTCTTCATTTCTAAGCTCACCGACTAGTAACCACATTGGGGTTTCCCCTTTCCCAGGACTGGCCCACTCGCCGGAGACTTCTGCTGGGGTCCTGGACACCCGTGGGCTTGAGCGGCCCCCTCTTTGGCCATCTCTGTTCCAGTCTTTCCCAGCCATCTTGGGGCTGCAAGAGCGGGAGTCTTGGGGAACAGGTGGGGAGTGGGGCCGCACAAGGCTGAGGAGGCGCCCTCTCCTGGGCATTTGCACCCTGAAGGAGGACCCTTGGAGCCTCTTCATTCACAGGAGTGTCCCTTCCCCTACATTCCCGTCAAGGCTGCCGGCTCTGCAGTGCTTCTCTGACTTGCACTTGAAGTGACGTAGCCAGAATCAGGCCTCCAGCTCCTCTGCTCGTAGCATTACCGTCCAGGGGAGACAAGCGTCTGACCGGCTGGCCTTCCCCCCCGGCAGGACCACCGACGCCGGACGACCAGAGGGAGGCGGGAAGGCCCCTGGCCCCTCAAATCCAGCAGCGGCCATTTTCCCTTCCAGAAGCCTCTCTCCGCCTACCCGTCTTTCTAGTCTTCTTTTACTTTCTGCAGAGAAACGCTTGCCCGTTTCCCTCCTTTATGAACCTCTCCCCCTGCGACACCTCTCTGCCCTCCCTCTCGGATTACAAGCACCGCGTCTTGGAAGTACATATTTCTCGGGGCGCCTGGGTGGCTCGGTCAGCTAAGCATCAACTCTTGGTTTCTGCTCAGGTCACGATCTCACTGTCCCCGAGTTCGAGCCCCGTACCGAGCTCCGTGCTGACAGTGCGGGGCCTGCTAGGGGTCCTCTCTCTCCCTCTCTCTCTGTCCCTCCCCCACGTGCTCTCTCTCAAGGTAAATGAATAAAACTTAAAAGAAAAAAAAAAGAAATGCATATTTCTTGAAATAGAACTTTTGAAGGCACATTAACACAGAACCTAATGAAGCTAGGTTCCCCGTGAAACATCTTCACTGTGTTCTTTATTATCGTCAGACATGTTTTTTTCTCGAGTGAGCAGCCTTCTTGCTCTGAGCCCCAGCTCCTCTGCTCCTGGAATGGAGCGTCACGCCATGAAACCTCAGCCTGGAACCATGGGCCGCCTTCTGTTCTGAGAAGCCTTCGGCTGTATTCTCACTGGCTGCCCAGCCTCCGCGCTTTGGTCCATCAGGGGTTACGAAGGGCACCTTTTTGTTTGTTTGTTTTGTTTGAGTGACGTGCCATTGTGTGCGTCTCGCACAGTGGGACGTTTCTGGCCCCTGCCTCCGCCATCCCTCCTTCTCCAGCCACGTTGGCTTGTGACCTCATTCCCCGCGAAAGGATGCCGTCGAAGGCACGTTCGTTGGTTTGAGTGCGTGTGAGCGACGTCACTTTGGAAAAAGGAGGTTCGTTACGGCGTCCGCTCTCGTGGAAAACACACAGCATATTATGGCAATTTCAAAAAGCCTTTTTGTGTTTCCCCTGAAATTTTAACCCGTTACAGCTTGCTTAAAATCGGTAATTCAAATACCGGTGTGCAAGGGAAGGAAGGAATTCCAATCTTCACGGTCTTTTCCTACAGAGACCACGTATTGATACTCATCCATCACCACTCAGTCTCGAGGGGGTAGTTTGTTTGCGTATTATTATCCCCATAAAGGATTAGGGGCCACCTGTGCGCACTCACAGCAAGCACCAGAGGAAGGGGCCAAAGATGCGTGAAACACGGTCACTCTGGTGCGCCGAGTAGGGCAGTCAGCCGTAAACACGTTTTGCAAGAGGTTTCTAGAAGACTCTAGATTGTTCCGAACCAATCACAAACCCCGTTGTCCCTCTGCTTCCTCTGCTCAGGATGCTATGGAGCCGAAACGTTTCCCCAGTGGCCCGTGTGCCAGGAAGGGCTACATGTCCCGCTCCGGCCGGGGAGACGTCTTCGGCTGGGACTTCCCGTTTCTTTGCTGATGTGTGTTCATAACCAGTGGAAGCATTTTGATCATGCTTTAAAGTCTCTGTCAGAGACTCCTGACATCTCTCCCGTGTCAGTGTCGGCATCTATCGATTGTCTGCTTGTTTGTGTTTTTGTCAATTCACGTTGAGATATTCCCGGGTGATGGTGTGACGAATGACCTGTGATTAAATCCTGGGCATTTTTGCCTAACGACGTAAGGCATTGGATTGTATTTAATTCTACTTCAGTGGTTTTTTCTCTTGACACTACTGTAGCAGGAGGGGGCCTCTTTGTTACAGTCAGGTGAATGTTGGGACTCACGTCCCCCCCCACCTGTGATGACACCCCCATGGTTGTAGAGGGCTCCTTTTTACTGCTGGCTGAAGATGTCCGTTCTGGGTCCTCTGAGGCCGTGGGGTGGGAGCGCATGACCAGCCAGCAGTGATGAAGGTTGTGTCTTTTCACTTGGCCTTCTCTGACACCATCTGGGGTGTGTGCGTGTGCGAGTGTGTGTGTGTTGGGGTGCCTTGTGACAACCTTGGGGGGGGTGTCACAGATTTTTCTACGGCATTTGGCTGGAGTAGACAGGTTACTGTCTCAAAGATTTCTGTTCTTCTAAGCTGCTGCTTTCCCGATCCTTTGTCAAGAGAGAAAAGGCTTTCTTATCTGTGCCTTTTGGAGCCTCCTGGTTGCCAACCTCTTTGGTTCCAAATCTAGAACACATAAGGCTAACAGAAAACCCAGTTTTCTTGATCTTTGATCTTCGACCATTGATCTTTGACTCTTGAGGTCTCTAGCTGGTCTGTTCTCTTCTGTCCGTGTTTCAGGGTCCTCTTATATTTGTTTTAGATATAATGGCTGGGGTTTTTCATTGTACTTAGCAGGAGGCAGAGGGAGAAGTGCATCTATGTCCTGGAAGCAAAAGTCCACAGATGGTGTTCTGAGGCCACAGGGTGGGCTTCTTTCTCAAGGGGAGAGTTCAGGTGGGAGGAACCTTGGCTTTTGCCCTCTGCACTTCCGTGAAACTGACGCCGACGTTGGAGAGGGTCACAGCCGTCCTGTGACCCAGAGTGTGAAAGGCAGGTGGTCACAGGTGATACAGCTGGAACACACAGGCGTCTGAGTGGCCATCTCCCGGGTAGCTTGCCAATTCTTGTTCCAAGAAAAAAGCAAATCCCTGTGTGCTTCTCATCGATCACAACCTAATTTAATTCCATCAGAAACAAAGCTCATTTGTTACAGGAGTTGGTCAACCAGTAAGTAGTAATTATCCTGGGGACCTGTACGGTCTCTCTACTCTTCTCCCCTTACCACAAGTACCCGTAATTTGTCCCTGGGCTCGACACCATAGGGATATGCTTGAGTTTTGCCAAAATATGCACCCTTTGGTACATTTCCCTTCCTTACTTTGTTTCAGTCCATAGGATAAGTCATTATAGATGATCTGAAAATAAAAATAATACTTTCTATTACTTTCAAAAAGAGAGTGTGGGCAAAATGGGTGAAGGGGGTCGGAAGGTGCAAACCTTGCAGTTATTAACTAAACAAGTCAAGAGGATGTAATGTAATGTCATGTCGCATGGTGACTACAGTTAATGCTGTATTGCATGTTTGTTAACAGAGTAGATCTTAAAAGTTCTCATCACGGGGAAAAATTGTGACCGTGTATGGTGATGGGTGTTAATGAGATCACTGGGATGATCATTTTGCAACATATACAAATATTGAATCATTATATTATACAGCTGAAACTAGTATAATGCTATATGTCAATTATACCTCAATTTAGAATTACTTAAAGATAGGATATATTTCAAAAAAAATGAGCAGGGGGGCCTGGGTGGCTCAGTCAGTTGAGCACCTGGCTCTTGCTTTTGGCTCAGGTCATGATCCCAGGGTTGTGGGATTGAGCCCCACATTGGGCCCCATGATGAGTGTGGAGCCTGCTTAAGATTCTCTCCCTCTCTCTCTCCCTCTGCCCCTCCCCCATCTAACAAAATAAAAATAAAAAATAGATTAAAAAGTAAAAGAAATGGACAAGTGTTGGGGCACCTGGGTAGCTCAATCAGTTGAGCAGCCGACTCTTGATTTCGGCTCAGGTCATGATCTTGCAGTTGTGGGATCGAGCTAAGCATGGAACTTGCTTGGGATTCTCTTTCTCCCTCTCTCTGCCGCTCCCCCACTCACTCATGTGTGTGTGTGTGTGTGTGTGCTGCGCTCTCTAAATAAATAAACTTTAAAATATGGGGAAGTGTAAAAAATGTCACTTTGGATTCAATATTCAATATTATGAGTAAAAATACCTTTATAGGTTATAAAAAGCTTTATATATAAATATTATGTATATAGAAACATAATATAAATTAATATAAATGTAATATAAATAACATGTATTTATATAAACATAATATATTTATATTATTTATTTAATGTAAAACATTTGTATTTTAATATATTTATATTATTTATTTAACATAAACATAAATATATTATGTTTCTATAAATATATAGATATCTATCTATATATATTTACATCTATATCTAGATTTATATCTATATCTAGATAAATATATTTCTATAAATATAATTTCTAGGTTATAAAATACACACATGTATGTGTGTCTCTATCTATATCTATAACTATCTCTATCTCTATCATCTCTCTCTCTCTCTCTCTATATATATATATATATATATATATCTAGTTAAAAAGAAACAATAGATCTCAAATGAAGTCACTTGTGCAAAACCTCACATCACCAAACCAAGACTTACTACTTAACCTAACTGCAGTTTCCACCCTCCCCAGGAATGTAGTCTTAACCAGTCTGGAATTTCCTGGTCAGCACCTGCGAGGTAATCCACCCGATAGACCGTTTTGTCTCCCAAAGGAAGATGACCTTGTCCAAAAGAATCCCTCTTTTCTTTGTTTATGACTTCCACGTCCCACCCTCTCTCTGTCTTCAAAAACCTTCCATTTTCTTCCGGCTCATCCTTTCTCCTAGCTACATGGCACACCACACAATTCACCAATTGCTGAATAAAGCCAGTCGGATCAGGGCGCCTGGGTGGCTCAGTTGGTTGGGCGTCCAACTTCGGCTCAGGTCACGATCTCGCGGTCCGTGAGTTCGAGCCCCGCGTCGGGCTCTGGGCTGACAGCTCAGAGCCTGGAGCCTGTTTCGGTTCTGTGTCTCCCTCTCTCTCTGACCCTCCCCTGCTCATGCTCTGTCTCTGTCTCAAAAATAAATAAATGTTAAAAAAAAAAAAGCCAGTCAGATCTTCAGATGTACTCAGCTCTATTTTTGTGACTTCAATATACATATTTTATTATATATATATTTTATATCATTTTATTATCATTTTTATATATAAACTCATTGCCTCCTCGCCGCAGCCCTATGAGGTGGTCACTGATACTTTGCCCACTTCATAGGTGAGAAAACTCTGATCCCCGCAAGGAGAGCACTTTGCCCCACGTCTGACAGCTCACGGGTGAGGCAGGCGCTGAGTCTCACACTCCGGTCCTGACCACGAGGTGCACTGTTTCTAAGTATCACCCTTTGCGATATTTGAGGAGAGGTGTTCTGACAGACAAGGGAGAATCTGAAGTGTACAAATACAGTCAGAGCCTCGAAAAGACGCTTGATAAATCAGTACTGAGCTGTAATCGAGAGCGGGGTTGGCAAACTCTTTCTGTGAGGGGCCAGGCAGTGAGTGCCTTAGGCTCTGCGGGCCATACGGTCTCTGTTGCGTATTTGTCTGTTTTCATTTATTCATGTTTTTAACCAACCGTTGAAGAAAGGTAAAAATCGTCTTTAGCTCACAGGCCATGTGGATGGATTTGGCTGGGGGTCTGTCGGCTAGGCCACTGAGTGATCACAGACAGAAGAGCCTGTCCATCCTGGCTTCGCGCAGTAAGAGTTTCCCCGGCTGGGATGGCCCGTGGGACTTCGCTCCATTGGAAAACAGTCCTTCCCGTCTCTTCTCTGCATGGAGGAGGTCAGGGGTCTAATGTGGGGCGCATGAATAAGTGTTGAGCAGGCCCCTGAGCGTCGGGCTTTGGCCAACTCACTCCACGTTTGCACCGACCACCTGTTGGCGAAACACAATCTCGTCGTATATTATCCTAACACGTGGACTAATGATTTCCGGCCTTTCTTCACGAGGGCATGTAGCTCCCCACCCAGATAGGCCCCTTAGGTCATTACTAGATGTGAGAACTGGGCAATCTCTAGGAATGCTTTCCCATCTGGCGGCGGAGGAAGGCGGCATGGCGTGGGGTTCGCTTGTGCGGTGGCCCGAGTTCTGCACTTACTGACCGGGTAACTGGTGGTTCCTTGGATTCTCTTGTCTGCAGTCAGCTCACCTGCAAAAATGAGAATGTGGAGCTGGGTCATCTCTAGGCTCTCCCCCACAGCGACGCTAGCCTGATGCTGGTGGCCACAGGGAAAATGGCGTCCTGTACAACCTCCAAGTTGTTCAGAATTCATTAACTGGGCACGGCACTCTATCTCCTCAGGACTAGGGACTCCACAAAGTGGCTGGATGTCTTCATTTATAACTTTGTTTTTGTTTTGTTTTTGTTTTTTTTTTACTTTAGGACAAAAACATAGAAAACAGTAGTTCTGTGCTCTTGGGATCACGTTTGGAAATGCAGCGTGGAGAATTAAGAAAATATTCAGACAACTCCATTTTAGTTTTCTTTCCATTTTTTCTGGATAATTCTTGCTAGCTGCAGTTACCATTATTTTCCATTTCCTTTGCGATGGAGAGGGGAACGTGAACTTTATGCCCAAATATGAATCTTTCATTAAACGAAGTCAAACTTGGGGTATTTCTTCCCATTTCTGATGGCCAATAAGAGACGTTATCAGCATCACTGGGAAATGTAAGGGGAACCTTTTTGGGAAATAATTGAGCAACATTATTGAATACTGAGTCTTAAAAATGTTCCTACCTTTTGACCCTGTAAGTCCCCATCTATTAATCTATTTTAAGGACGTAGTAGTCAATGCTGACAAATTTACGCACAGATATACACATTATAGCTTCGGTTACATAGATATTGGGAAAATCTTTAACAGAGAGGAAAGGGCTAAAGCATTATGATACTTCTCCTCAGCGAACATTATGGTACAAAGACGTGCAAAGCCACCGATATGCTTTTAATGCACAGATGACGATGAGCTGACGACAAAAACTGAGCGCACCTGTTTGGGTACAAAAGGAAACGTCCTACTGTTTGGTATGCATTCGGTGATATGCTACGTGCTTTCTAATTATTCCATTAAATACAGCCACCCGGAAGGGGGTACCATTATACCCATTTTCCAGTTGAAGAAACTGAAGCTTAGAAACGCTGAGTAACTTGTTAAGTTCACAGAGACAGGAAGAGGCAGAATGTGGATCTGAACTCCAGTCGCTCTCGGATTCCAAAGCTTTGGTTATGTGACCTCTTACGAGCTACTTTCAAATGTCATGAAAATTAACGACCGCCACATCGAAGGGGCTGTGCGTGAGCTCCTCCAGCTGTGCTGAAATGCCCCTGACTTTCAAGGCTGGTTGAACGGCTCAGGGATTGTGGGGTCCTCGTGGCGCAATCCCAGGGCCCCCGGTCCACTCGATGGGGAGAGAGCTTCCCCCGGCCCTTCTGCAAAGAGCAACGGCGTCCCGCCCCCAGGAAGAGATGGGGTGGCTGACTCCGTGACCACAGTGGGAACACGTTGCTAGTCTTTGGACAGCTCTTGGCCTTGAAGGGTCACGGGGGAAGGGAGCAGTTCCAGCTTTAACACTTACACCAGAGCGCCTCGCCGTGCCCCTTTGTTCCTTTCTTCTTTTCCTTAACATGTGCATGTGGATGTAATAAAAGTGTGCTGGGTCGCTTGGCTCTCGGAGAAGAGGAAGAGCGTGATGGTGTAATTGAACTGTTACTGCCTGCCTCTCCGACGCGCATTAGCTGAGTAAAACACACAGTCAATAAAACACGACAAAACAATAAAACTAAGCCCTTCGGTGCTCTCTTATGGGGTGTTACGCAACCCAGAAACCTCTGGCCATAAAACGGAGAATGAGGCAAACTTTACACTTTCGAGAACAAAGACGCTCAGGCACTAGGTTGCAAACGGCTCGCCCGGCCCGAGCCCTGTTCTCTGAGCACCTGGAAGCAGTTAGCTTTGAAAGCCTCGCAGACACTGGCTGCTTCAAGTTCACAGGCCCTCCGTGAGCCCTTGTTAGGAGCACGGATGGGAATGTGCTTTTCATTAGGGAAGCCATTGATCCTACCAACAAAGATACGTTTCTTTTCGATGATAAGTTTATTAGCCCTGGGCAGAGAGATGGCTTGCCAGCCTTCCTCTTTGGGGATGCTGCTGGGGGGGGGGGGGAGGGACTCAGAGCATGGGACCATAGGTGCCAATGCCTCCAGGCTCTGGTTGAAGAGAGCGGTGGTCTCTTTTGGCCGGTGGAAGATTGCGGACCACATCTCAACACTTCCCAGGTCTGGTTAAGACCAAAAGAAAACTGGAAGCTTCTATGGTCGGTAACTTGCTGGGACTTGCTGAAAAGTAGGCCAGTGCAATTTGTCTATTTTGGGTTTCAGAAACATTTGTTCTCCCCGCAAGAGGTATTTTAAATACCTTCAGGACTGCAATTGCAGCCGCAAACAATTCATTAATTTTTTTTTTTTTTTCCTAATTTTAAAGCATGTGTTGAAGATGACGCTGACGATGGATGGTAGGCTGGGCTCGGAGCCTGGGTGGCGCCCGTCAGCAGAGTTCAGACGCGCCCCTGTTGGTGCGGGGGCTGCGGGGTACGCCTGCCAGGAGCTGATGTGTGTGAGGCCCTGAGGGGCCCCCCGGCGCAGAACGCACCCTCAAAGGAGGAGAATCAGACTTAAAGAAAGAGAACAGTCTTGGCCAAGCAACAAAACCTGAGTCATCGGCAAGGAAGGGCCATTCTGAGTCAAGCCTGCTGCATTTTTACTTAGACCTGCCCCCCAGCCTCTACTGAATTCACTCAATGGGGTGCTGGGTAGCACGTGGGGCACAGGGCTGGTTCAGGCCAAACCCCACAAGACACCGGAGTGCAGCACGGTCCGGGGGAGAGAGCATGCATCGTCTTGGGCGCCTGTGTATCTGGATACGCTCAGCAGATAGCACATGGCGACATATGGGATGTTCCGTAAATACATGTGATAAACTTCCAGGGTTCCCCCCAAATCAATTGGGCGTGTTTGGGTGTGTGGATGTATGTCTGATGTTTGTGGGGGTGGGGTGGGTAGACCCCCATGGCTACTATCCCCCATCAGCGGGGGAGGCTGAGAAGAGGGAAGAACTTTTTTTTTCCCTCTAACATTAGTCTCATTTAGAATTGTAGGCACTTGGAAAAGAGACATGTGGGTATTTCACAAAGGGGTGAAAATAACGTAAGTGTGGATAGATAAATAGGCTGTGGTAGTTGTCGAGCCTGTTTATCCCATGGCTCGGCACGCAGGCACCTGATGTAGCCACAGTCCCCAAATGGTGTTAAAGGAATAGCTTCTCCACGTTCCTGTGCCGCAGGAGCGTGTGCAGAATGTCTCCGTCACGTAAGAAGGACCAAAGTATTTGAGCTATTTCATCATACAGAGAGATGTTGGTCACCTACAGACTTCCATTTCACACACACGCGAGTCGTGAATTATGCCCCCCCCCATGGTACCTGATCAGGTAGGGGAGTTGTCACTTTGGAGTAATTTCTCCTGATGTTTTCCCTGGTCTACTCTGAAAGGAGACACAGTTGGTCTTCTCGTACAGGTCGGTGAAGTGTTTCTGGAGGTCCTTTCCCCGTAGGGCTTGCAGAGACAGTCTGTTACTACATCAACAAACTGTTTGGTAGAAATGGTCCTGTCGCACATGCAGGCGAGGGCGGTGCAGCCTACCAGCCAGTTTATTTATTCTCAACATTCTGAACTCCTGAGTCCCAGTCTGCATTGTATGTCTTGTAAGCCTCCCCTGGTTCAGTCCTAAGTGCATTGTTGCACACGGGAAAATCTTAGTTTTACCTCTAAACATTTTCCATCCACCCATCCACCCATCATCCATCCATCCATCATTCATCCATCCACCCATCCATCATCCATCATCCATCCACCCATCTGCCCATCCATCCATTATCCATCCATCCATCCATCCATCCATCTACCCATCCATATGTGTTTTCTACCTTCCTTCAATAACTGATGAGCTACCATGAACTGGTAGTTTAGGATTATATTCCTGTCTTTACTACTCACCCCCTACCCCAGCATTATTGAGATAGAACTGACATATAACATTAAGCTTGAGGTATACAGTGTGATGATTTGATGCACATATTTTGTAAAATGGTGACCACAATAAGGCTAGTAACACTTCCATCACCTACCTTAATTACCCTTTTTTTTTTTAAATGATAAGAACATTTAAGATCTACTCTCTTAGCAACTTTTGAGGATATTAATACAGGGTTGGTGATGACAGTCGCCATGCTGTACTCTACTCTTTTTTTCCTACCCAAAATGAGAATCCAAGTTTGTGAAATACAACTGATGATGTCGTCTGAGTGAGCTTTATGAAGCAAAATGAAGTGATCACGCAAATTCTGCCTTCTTGAACTTGGAGAGTGAGTTACACATGTTCCATCTCCCCCTGTCCCTCCTGGCTTCCCACACTGAGGCATTATGGACAAAGCTCTGAATGGTAGAAAGACTGTCTATAGTCATACCCCATGGTAGTTTACAGGGACAAACGTTGAAAAATATAACTCCAAAATAAGTGTAGGAGATGTCTTTGTATCTACTGAGAGCAGGTAGTGAGAATCAAAGCTCAGGATATATTAATGGAGGCCTCTGGAGCTGCAAGGTATTCATCTCTGTGACATCTAGTGGGTACTCCACATGTGCTAGAAGCCTGGGGGCCACAGCTCAGTGGGAGAGTATGAGCCCTTCTGAACCCTTGACCCATATTGTTTCTTTTAGTCCTCGTGAGTCAACATGCTATTATCATTCCATTTTTCAGAGAGAACCCAAAGCTTAGAGAGGTTAAGCAATTTGACCAAAATTACACAGGAAATTGGAGAGTGGAGGTTCAATCCCATGCTTGTAGATATTAAAATGGCCAAACCCTCAGAGAACTATGAAGCTGTAGATGCCAAAAGGTCCTTTTCAACCTGTGGAAAACTCCTGTCTGTGTAAGACTGGTCTTGTACAAAAGCAGTTTCAAAGGGGAGACTGTTGATCTAGGGTCGATGTGGCCGGGCATAGCCCAGCCTGGGTCCACGGCCCGTGGAACGGGGTCAGTCCTCATCCAGGCGTGTGTGGTAGATTTTTGGCTTCCCTAGACTCGAGCAAAGTGGCCCCATCCTGTTAGGATAATGGAGGTTTTGCCTACTAAGTGGAGCCTGTGCTCTGTGCGTCCTCGGGAATTCAGCATCCCTGGCATGAATTGTGCACTTGGCAGCTGCCTCTATTTAGACACCAATCAGCTTTCATCTTTTGGACCGGGTCTGCTCCCTTTCTACAGATTTCTCAGCAAGCTACAGATCTTCTTTGTATCACTCAGCGGGCGGACATTTATTTAATTCTGTATTATTCTTTGTTTAATAGCTGCCTTCTCTGCTGAATTTCTTGAAGGCAAAGATCACATTTTTTACTCTATTTATTTATTTTTTTTTCATTTGCATCCAAGTTACTTAGCAACTAGTGCAATAATGATTTCAGGACTAGAATCCAAGGATTCATCCCCTACGTATGACACCCAGTGCTCATCCCAACAAGTGTCCTCCTCAATGCCCTTTGCGCATTTAGCCCATCCCTCCACCCAGAACCCCTCCAGCAATCCTCAGTTTGTTCTCTATGTTTGAGTCTCATGTTTTGTCCCCCTCCCTGTTTTCATATTACTTTTGCTTCCCTTCCCTTATGTTCATCTGTTTTGTATCTTAAGTTCCACACATGAGCGAAGTCATATGATACTTGTCTTTCTCTGACTGGCTGATTTCGCTTCGCACAATACCCTCCAGTTCCATCCACGTAGTTGCAAATGGCAAGATTTCATTCTTTTTGATTGCTGAGTAATACTCCATGGTGTATATATACCACCTCTTCTTTATCCGTTCATCCGTCAATGGACCTTTGGACTCTTTCCATATTTTGGCTATTGTCGATAGTGCTGCTATCAGCACGGGGGTGCATGTGTCCCTTCGAAACAGCACACCTGTATCCCGTGGATGAATGCCTAATAGTGCAATTGCTGGGTCGTAGGGTAGTTCTACGTTTAATTTTTTGCCAAACCTCCATGTTGTTTTCCAAAGTGGCTGCACAGGTTTGCTTTCCCACCAACAACGCAAGAGGGTTCCCCTTTCTCCGCATCCTCGCCAACATCTGTTGTTGCCTGGGTTGTTAATTTTAGCCATTCTGACTGGTGTGAGGTGGTGTCTCATTGTGGCTTTGATTTGAATTTCCCTGATGATGAGTGAAGTTGAGCATCTTTTCATGGGTCAGTTGGCCATCTGGATGGCTTCTTTGGAAAAGTGTCTACTCATGTCTTGTGCCCATTTCTTTACTGGATTATTTGTTCTTTGGGTACCGAGTTTGAGAAGTTCTTTATAGATTTTGGATACTAACCCTTAATCTGATATGTCATTTGCAAATATCTTCTCCCATTCTGTCGGTTGCCTTTGCTTTTGCTGTTTGTTTCCTTCACCGTGCAGAAGCTTTTTATGTTGATGAGGTCCCAATAGTTCATTTTTGCTTTTGTTTCCCTTGCCTCCGGAGACATGTGGAGTAAGATGTTGCTGTGGCATAGATCAAAGAGGTTTTTGCCTGCTTTCTCCTCTAAGATTTAATGGCTTCCTGTTTTATGTTTCGGTCTTTCATCCATTTTGAGTTTATTTTTGTGTGTGGCGTAAGAAAGGTTCATTCTTCTGCATGTCGCTGTCCAGTTTTCCCAGCACCGTTTGCTGAAGAGCCTGTCTATTCCATCGGATATTCTTTCCTGCTTCGTCAAAGATGAGTTGGCCATACGTTTGCGGGCCCGTTTCTGGGTTCTCTATTCTGTTCCACTGATCGAAGTGTCTGTTTTTGTGCCAGTACCATACTGTCTTGATGATTATAAGATAATACATCTTGAAGTCACATTTTTTATATTACTGGCTAATCACGGTGGTAGGCACAGATACCAGCGAATAAAGGCCAACATGGTCCTCAACTCTGATGGAATTTACAGGATAGTGGAAAACATACATATTAATCAAATAATCACACTAGGAATATAAAATTTTAGCTGTGACAAGGGAGCTGCGGGGGTTTCTTCTAGGTCTATGGTGAACGAGATACTCTGAAAGCCTCTATCGTCACATTATAGTTAGATGGCCAGGAGTTACAGCAAACATAAATTTAAAGATTGCTAAGCCAGAAATAAAACGAAGGAACGCTGCCAAGGGCAGTGCAAATTTGGAAAGCTGTGTTGCTCAAAAAATTTTTTTTCTATTTAGTTAATTGATCAAATCTTGTTGTGGTAAATTTCTTTGATTTTTCTCCACTTGTTTGAAAGGTATACTCTTAAAAATGATGTTGGGGGTTCTGATCCATTTCTGCTTTATATGTTTTGAGGCTTTTTTACTTGGTGCATTTAAATTGTAAAATCCTTCTGGTGGGCTGGCTCTTTTCTCATTATGAAATGCTCCCTCTTTATTTCTAATCATGCTTTCTGCCTTAAAGTCTACTTGGTCTGATTTTTTTTTTTTTAATTTTTTTTTAACGTTTATTTTTGAGACAGAGAGAGACAGAGCATGAACGGGGGAGGGTCAGAGAGAGAGGGAGACACAGAATCGGAAGCAGGCTCCAGGCTCTGAGCCATCAGCCCAGAGCACGACGTGGGGCTCGAACTCACGGACCGCGAGATCGTGACCTGAGCCGAAGTCGGCCGCTTAACCGACTGAGCCACCCAGGCGCCCCTACTTGGTCTGATATTAATATAGCTATGAGAGCATCTCGTGGGTTAGTATTTGCATGACATATCTTTTTATATCTTTTACTTTTAACCTTCTGTATCTGTATTTTAAAGCCTTTTATAAGCAGCACATGACTGGGTTTAAAAAAAAAACTAGTCTGGAAATATTTGTCTTTAAAAAAAATAGATTTTATTTTTTAGAGCAGTTTTAGGTTCACAGCAAAATTGGGCGGAAAGTACAGAGATTTTGCCGGGTACCCCCTGCTCCTGCCCGCCACAGCCTTCCCCCTGATCAACATCCCCCACCACAGGGCACGTTTGTTGCAAATGATGAACATACATGGACACGTCATTATCGCCCAAGTCCATTGCTTACACTAGGGTTCACTCGCAGTGTTGTGCCTTCTGTGGCTTTGGACAAACGTATAATGACATGCGTCCACTATTACAGTATCACAGGGAGCAGTTTTCCCTAAAAACCCTCTGTGCTCCCCTACTCATTCTCCACTCCCCTCAACCCCCCCGCCAACCACTGATTCCTGTAAAGCCGGCGGGGGTGGGGCGGGAAGCCGACAATAAAAATACATAGCCAGATGAAAAAATAATAGTAAAAAAAAAAAATGATCAAGCCACAGAAAGACATGCATGAACCTTAAACGGACATTATTCAGCGAAAGAAGCCAGTCTGAAAAGGCTCCACGTGTATGTTTCCAATTAGGTAACATCTAGAAAAGGCAAAAAGAAAGCAGTAATAAAGGTCAGTACACAAGACAGCTGCAAAAATCAGGAAACTTACATTACAGGAAATAGCCATTCCTACGATCTAATCATCAGACTCCGTATGGTTCCATCAATTATCCCAATTAGGTCCCTTATAAGAAAACGTTCCAGTCCAGAATGGCCCTTATGTTCCGTAACGTTTGCCACAGCTCCTTAGATTTCTGCGGAGCGGTTCCTCCGTCTCTCTCGACAAATTTGCATTCACTTCAAGTTTCCTCGTTAGACTCAGGTTGTGCATTTTTGATAAGGTTGTGGTAATAGCGATGCTATGCTCATTTCCCCGCATCCTATCAGGCGCCACCCCATTTGAACCTGTCCGTTTACGGATTATGTTTACTTGCGTCGCTTAATGAAGGCGGTGTCTGCCGCAACCGTAGACCAGACGGAAAAGTTAGTCTTGTCCTCTCCGTGATGCCTAAGTGTCTTGAGGGGTGGTCCTCGGCAGCCATGTTTCATTCCTTCGCAAACTCGGTTCATTCCGTGACTCATTTATATCCGTGTGGCCTCACGGTTTCCTGTTTTATTTCAAAACTTTTATTTTCTTCGTTACTCTCATGGCTTATTTCGACGGCGAAATGCCGTCCTTTTTGGGGCAGTGGGAGCCCCTGCAAGCGGACTTCTGTGTCCCTTTGACATGTCCCCATTATTCTGTGAGCGCTTCCATATCGCCCAGCATTAAGGACATGCTGCGGGCTCCTGGTATGTCTCCTGCCTCTGTCATGAAATCTGTCGTTTCTCCAAGGAGCCTTTGCTATTGGGGTTTCTGCTGGGGGATAGATAGATACAGATACAGACGCAGATCTCCATAAACGTTTCCATTTATAGTTATTTCTCTGCCTATTTACGTACAGTGAAAAGCACGAGTTCACACCGGTACCTTCAATCCCAACCCCACACGGCATGACAGGATTTATTCTAGTTTCGTTCTTTTTCCGTCTAATTTACTTGCTTCTTTATTTATGCAAAGTACACTTGACCCCCAGTGTTGCCCATCACAGGTTCTCTCCTTTCGTACTTACGGATTCCTTTCCTGCTGTGAGCAACGGGGCTCCCATCACCCTCGACGCATTGACTTGTTTGAGGGACTGGCTCTGCATGCAACTGACCA
Organism: Prionailurus bengalensis; assembly: GCF_016509475.1. Taxonomy (NCBI): domain Eukaryota; kingdom Metazoa; phylum Chordata; class Mammalia; order Carnivora; family Felidae; genus Prionailurus; species Prionailurus bengalensis. Next base: position 2,910,732 of record NC_057355.1, on the reverse strand, counting down.
TCCCCATCATCACCCCTTCCCTGCCGGGCTCTTCCCTTTGCTTCTGGCCCTCGTGTGCTGGCCTCTCCACGCTGGGAGCTCCTTGCCCTGCTTGTGTTCCGCTGTGGACGTTCTCCTTGCCCCTTCGATGGGGTTGTGTCTTGTTTTGAAGGCTGGTGTTGAGAAGGGGGTTTAGGTTCCGTTTGCTCTCATTTGTGTTGTTCGCGCTCTCCTGTGCAGTGAATGGTCTTGGCGTACGTCTTCTGCCCTCCGTGGCCCCGGGTCCCCGGCCCCCGGCCTCCGGGCTCCTGGTGTGATGCCATCTCATTCTGGCTCCGAGGCTCCGGCTCAGTTGTGTCACCACGGACACCACAGCCCCAGACACACAGCCCGAGGTGTCTGCCCCCATTCATTGTGCCCAGACCCCCGCAGCCCCACCACTTCCCATGAAACGACAGCTTTTGGAGAAAAGTCACTTGCCATTTTTTCCACTCTCTTGTGCAGTGCGGTGGGAAGCCCTTACCTTCACACAATCCCTTAATTCTCTCTTATCTCATTAAAAAAAAATTATTTTAGAGAGTTGCTGGGGGGGGGGGCTGGGGGCAAGAGAACTTTTTTTTTTAATTTAAATGTTTATTTATTTTGGGGGGAGAGAGAGGCGGGGAGAGGGTCCCAAGCAGGCTCTGAGCTGTCAGCACAGAGCCCGATGCGGGGCTCAAGCCCATGAGCCATGAGATCGTGACCTGAGCCAAAATCAAGAGTGGGATACCCAACTGACTGAGCCACCCAGGCGCCCCTGTTATATCATTCCTTACGGAAACTTCTTATTCCTGTCACCCCCGCCGTGGGCTGAGCTCCCAGACACCTCCCTCTTCCTTTGGATTCCAAACTGAGCTGTTCCTGTGACCCAGTTCATGACTTTGGGGTTCTGTTTGCAGAGTTGTGTTTCCCTTTGACCTGCGTGGCGTCATCTGGCTCACCTATTTCTCCGCTTTATCTCCGCGAGGTGTTTGGAGTAGAGCGAGCGTGTTGAGGTACTTCTCCAGCACTAGTCACTGTTAGCCTGGCCCTGAGTCCTTATGTTGGTTTCTATTCGTACTTGACCTTCCATTGACTTAAAAAATGTATCCCTACTCCACCCTTAAAGAAAAATCATTTCTGGGAAACGAGCCAACCATTTGGACGGTGACAGCGGTCTGCGTCACGGGATTACCATGGAGGTTCAAGTCGCCAGAGGGAGGCTAGCTTTTAAATTCTCTCCGCGGCAAGCCTGCAGGGCAGAGCGAAATGTGCAGATGGGGCTCACGGGGCCTCAGCTGTGGGAAGAAAAAAATGAGTACCGAAATTGGACCTGTGTCTCCCGGTGTCTTGGAGGAGAAGTTGGGAACCATGGCCTGTCTGAGAAAGTGGTGATAATCAGACCTCGCCCTGTTCTGGCCTTCCTCATCTTCCCTTTCATTCCTCTTCGCTTCCGAATTTATTGTGTTTTGAAACCCGTGGGCTGGGGGATTGCTTTTCAGAAAAAGGCATTCCTCTCATGGCCGTCCCATCTCCATGTATGAAATGTGCTTCCCTGCCCTTTCATGTTGGGTGTGGCCGTCACTTTCCCGGGCCAGTGGGCATTGCTGTGCCAAAATCTTAAAATGTACTTCTGCAGTTGGGCTTGCTTCTTGGTATGTCTCGTTCCCTGTGAAGAGAACATGCCTGGGCTAGCCCATTGGTGCAGGGGGATGGGGACATGTGGAGAAGAACAACACCAGCCCAACACCCAAGCAGAGCCCAGTCCATGTGAGTAATCCCCAGCTGATCTGCACCTGTGTGAAGGGCCTCCCCAAACCCGGGAGAGCCACCCAGCCCAGACCAGCTGACATCAGTTGACTTTTGGTCAGTCTCTGTGTGTGTGTGTGTGTGTGTGTGTGTGTGTGTGTTACATAAATGTGTGCTTTTCTATGCTGCTGAGTTTTTTTGTTGTTTCTTACACAAAAAATAACTGAAATATTTAAGGCAGATGAAGGGTAGCACATAAGCCACCCCACAATATGTCACTTTGGCAGAAGGATTCTTTTGAGCTGAAGGTAACTGAGAAGAAGCAGACACAAGAAAAGCTCCCTGTCCTTTTCCTGTTTTCCTCGAAGCAAAGCTGTCGCTCTTCCCCTCTCACTCAGGGAAGATAAAAGCTCATCACTGGAGACAACTTCAGACCTTGTCAACCTGGAGATGGGATCCACATAACAAATTTCACCCAGCAGCCTTTATCTCCATACTCGGAAGCCTAAAACTGCTTTCCTTTGTCCTGTTGTTGCTCCACAAATTTAAAGTTCTTGGCTGAAGATGTTATGCAAGCCAGAGTTCTAAGCTGCTGCTTTGAGTTACTTCTTTGTCTTTGGGTGTCTCCCATGTGCACGTGAGGCATACATGTCAATAGACTTCTGTTTCCTTTTCTCTTGTTAATATTTTATTACAGGGATCGCAGCCAAGAATTCAGGTGGGTAGGGAGGAAATTATTTTTCCTTTCCTACACAAATGACACACTTTCCATTACCCGCCAGAACATGGCATCCCATTTTGGGTCCCCAGTCTTTCCCTTGTCTTATCTTAGTTCTCATCAGCACTATTTTCTCTCAGTATCTTTTTCTGTTTTCTATTCAGGACCCCTGCCTTGCATCTCTGTGTCTAATTAGAACTGGGGTCTTGCCTTGTCTCCTTCAATTTTCCTCCTCTGGATTAAGGCTATGCCCAACCCTAAGCCCATTGGCTGAAACCTTGTCTGTTGATATTAGATTTTGCATTAACTTGAACATCTTTTGGGATATCTTGCTTTTGGGCTCCACCCATCTGTCATCATCGAATTTTTCTTCCTGTGCCACTGCATGCCAAACCCTTTCTAAACAGCTTCCTGGACCTTTATTTTATTGGCTTTTTGCTTGCCATGCTTTTAAACACTGTGAGTTTTTTTTTTTTTTAAACTAAGTGTCACAGTAATGCTTGGAATGTGTAGAAAACAATCAGAGTCGTGCATGGGATTACTGCTGTTAATATTGTGATGTATTTTATCCCAGTGCCACAGTGGGTCTAGACCTTGGCCGTGCCTCTGCTTTTCTTCTCCGTTCCATTGTGAGTACTTGGCCAAGATGCACCCCATCGTGAGTCGTATCTCCAGAATGACATAATGTGGATTTACGGCAACGGATTGGGTGAGGTGGGTGGGCAGGAGCTCTAGAGGGAAAAGAAGAGCCATCACTTCTCAGAGATGAGGCAGAGAAGCAAGAGGAATGAGACTGAGCTATGTGGCCGTCCAGACCTGTGCCAGTAACGCGGCACATCTCTTTGCTGGGGTTTGCGTGAGTGGATTCTGGTCCATTGGTCTCTCAACCCGGAAGCCAGGATGTGTGGTCTTGGACCAACCCACACCTTGCTGTTCTTGGGCCCCCTTTTCATCTGGATGCTGTCCACTCCCGTCCGTTCGCATGGTGTTCCTACAGCAGGAGACATTGCCAGCCTCCTTGGATATCAATTACCCCTGCCTCCCTGACAGCACCCTCCGGTGCCCTGCCTGGACTTGGGTTTTCCTGGTTGGCTTATCCACTACATCTTACAGACCATCTCTTGTCTGTGAATTGCTCCTGTTTGAGGCTGCATAAAAAACACTGAGTCCGTTCTTCTAACGGTGGCCATCAGGGGTCACCTTCTTTCCAAGTCCTGTGGGCATCTCCTGTACCTCTCTACATGTTGTCTACACAACCACCAAATCTGATTTATGCATTCACTTCCTTTCAGGGCTGTCTAACAGCCACTGGCCGGGGTATTCGACTTGGCCAACACCGGGACGGAATGTGTGGCTATACGCAGGTAGTGATAAATGCCGTCCTCTCAATGGAAAATGTGAATTGGTGATGGGTCACCCAACACTTCTTGCTTACTTTAAATTGAAACATTCTACTGAACTCACCCTAACTGCAGAATTCTTATAAATAAACAACCCTTCTTGGATTTTATGACTGTGGGCTCACCGCCAAGTGCAAACATCCCTAGTCTGCGGCATGAAGATCCAGTGAAATAGAACAGGAAAGGTAGCCGAGGGATAGAGGGATAGGGAGAAGGGTGGGGGGGAGCGATGTGATAGAGGTCCTGTCTTGAAAGGCCTGTGGTTGATTTTGCAAAGTGCTGGACATCCAGAGGCGGGGTGGGGGGCGGTGGGGGGGGGGGGTGCTCTGTTAAGCAGCTTGCCAACCGTGGCAGAAGCTGTTGTGAGAGGGAGGTCCCTGCCCGGCACAGCTGGTGTTGGATGCTGTCACTCACCCCTCTCTGGCTGCCACTTTTGAAGAATAGTGACTTTATTTCTATTTTGAATATCAATGTGTGAAGTCAACTGTCCTCCAATCTATACCCACTGCTGGGACAGTTCCAGGGTTTTGGATTAAATACCCCAGCGCAAATCTCTTTAAACCTTTCCTAAATAAGAAATTATGCGAGGCTCTCTCCTGAAAGATTCCGGCTCCCAGGGAATTAAAACCTTCAGCTCTGTTTGCTCTGTGGAGAACAAAGTGGCTGGGGGAAGCCTTCTCCTAATTGGCTGATGTCCTTCCGTCCCGCTGAGAAGCTGCAGGCATGGCCTTACACCCTTTCTGCAGCTCTGGTGGCTGCTGGCTTCCACACTGGGCTCAGGGGTTATTTATTTTTTTTTCTGTTTGCATTATTCATCTGGAGGGCTGCACCAAAATTATCACAAAACGAAAGCTTCACTCCAAGCAAAGTCAAATAGAATTATCGGACCCTTTGCTGCATTGCCTTCTGACAATTGTCCCTTGCCTGGCAGCGTTAAGTGTGTTTTATTTGTTGGATTTCCCCTCTCTTTTTGATTTGTTATGCATTTTCTCTCCCAGACCCAGTAAAGGTGAAATCATCTATGTTGGTGCCGTTACGGTTTGGGCTCGATATTAGAGATCGGATTTGCTCAGGCCTATGTCAAAGCACGAAATCACTGCAGAATGACTAGGAGACATTTAGGGAAACCTCACCGCATGCGTGACACCTCACTGTGTCTCCAGGTGAGGGTAAATACGTGTTTAAAACTCCCAGCTTCCCGCAGTCATTGCTTACAGTTTTCAAAGAGACTTGCCTTTTTACAGACCCCTGCAGAGACAGAAATTTCTGTCTTCTACCCCCAGCCCGTGGAGATGTTTTGACCCAGGGGATTGAAATGGCCAGAGTGTCATTTTTGAAATACATCTTTGCTGACAAGGGAGGGAGGGCTGCGGGGTGAGGCAGTGAGCCAAGGAGCTGTGTGAGAATAGGGGTTCGGAAGGGGGTCTGGGTCCGGGGGCCACGTCTCTGAGGGGAAACGGCCTGGGCTTCCAGGTAGGGGAGGGAGCGTGAGGGGTCACGGGTCAAGGTCAGCCCTGCCCTAAAGGAAATAGAGAATGGGGAGGCAGGTGCATCAGACATCATCGTGGTGGAACAGACAACACACACACTGACCGGCGAGAGAAGACAAGACAGGGAGGCTGTTTGGATGGTGTAGACAGACACCCGGAGACCAAGAGCTGCCCTGGGGCTACATCAGCGGAGAAGTTACTGGAATCCAGGGAAGGTCTGCCTGAGGGCTTCCTGGCAGGGGCTGTGACCCTCCGTAGGGCTGTGACTCTCCATACGGGGCCCAGACAGCCCAGGCGGCCACAGCAGGAGGCCCCTCAGGAAACAATACCTTTCCCTCTTTGCTCTCTGGGGCTTTCTGCCAGGGCCTGTACTAGCCGGCTAGAAGCCAGAGGCTTGGGGCACAGGGCAGGGGGCCAGGGGAAGAGTCGCAGGGGGGTCTGGGTGGGCAGGCGGGGACTTCGTCGAGGTCTGCTTGCACCAGGACGGCCTCACAGTGCCTGTCCCTGGGCTGGTCGAGGGCTCTGAAGGAGAGCCCGAGTCGGATTCACAGCTGGGAAAACATCAGCCAAAGCGCCCAGGGAGAACTTTGCACGGGGCCTGGCACAGGGGGGACGCTCAGGAGACGGTCACTGCTGCCGGGAGTGTGACCGAGGGACACTGCCCAGAGAGGGGACGTCCGGGGTCAGAGCAGCCAGTGTGACACCTGCAGGGGGTGGAGGAGAGGAAGGGGGCAGAGAGGGGAGGCAGGGGAGTAGTGAGGGGTGGGCAGGGGTAAGGTTGAGGGAAGGCGTTGTTTCCCGGGGCGTGGGGCGTGACCCAGTGTATTTATGAGGACACGGAGGGCGTCAGTAGAGAGTCAGCCAAAGATACAGGCAAGAGGGAGCAGGGGGCTGGTGGAGTGAGGGCTGAAAGGAGGAGGAAGGGGGAGGAGGGGGAGGGGAGAGGGGAGGAGGAATAGTAGGGGAAGAGGAGGAGGGAAGGGGGGAGAATGGGGGGGAGGAGAGAGGGGGAGGAGAGGAAGGGGAGGGAGGAGAGGAGGGGGAGGGGAAGGAAGAGAGGAGGAGGGGGAGGGGGAGGGGAGGGAAGAGGGGGAAGGGAAGGAGGAGGAGGGAGGGAGGAGAGCTAGGGGAGGAAGGAGAGGAGGAGGGGGAGGAGGAGATATGGGGTGAAGGCACAGGGGAGGCTCACTGTTTTGTGACCCAAGTGAAGATGGGAATAGGTGTTGCCCCAAAGGGGGAGGGGGAAGAAATTCAGGAGTTCTTATCAGACAGTCCCTTTTCCTGTCTAATACAGGGGGAGAGGGGGCGATGGGAAGACGCGCCCTATTATTGTGCCCATTTTCCAGTGGGGACACTGAGGTGGGAAAGGGATTTACGGAATACCGGCAGAGGGGTGAGAAGGAACTCACGGTTCTGCTGGAGCAGAGAAGACGAGAAAGCGGTCCCTCTGCCAGCCGCCCCCTCTGCCCCCCAGCAGGTGCCACATCCCCACTGTGCCCGGGGAGGCACCCGGATCATCCCAGAAGCGCGCTCTAGGCAGTCACCGGCTGGCGGGGACTGGTGCCCTGAACTCCGGCCTGCCCCCCGGGGGGAGGAGGAGGTCCCCGAGGGACAGTGGGCAGCAGGTGGCCTAGGGGTGCGTGGGGCAGGCGTGGAGGGGGAGGGGGTTCGTCGTGCGCACCTCACCTTCCTCCTCTCTGGCTCGACCTGTCCCGTCCCTTCTCCTTCCCTCCTTGGATCCCTGAGCGTGGTTCTCCTGTCGCCTCTCACGGGGCCATCGAGGGCTCACTCAGACCCCTCAGTCGTCTTCAACTCCCAACACTTACCAAGACTTTTCCCTCGGGTGGGCGGTGGTGGGGGGGAGGCTGCTGTCTTCCTAAGGGAAACGCTGGAGCCCGACGTTACTTTGACAACCCTCCCCGCCCCACTTTAGGACACCTGTTTCTTCCTGTTCATTGGACGCGTGAGGATTAGACAGGTGACCTCTCGGGTCCTGGCCTTGCCTCTGGGACCTGGACTCCCCCGTGTTGAACTGACAAGTCAGGCCCCCCCGGGCACGTTGGCAGAGGGTCTAGGCCAAGGCCAGACTTCTAGCAGCTGGGGTCTGTCTCCTTTCTGGGACCTGCGTGTTGTGTGCACCCCCTGACGACAGCTGCTCAGTCTCCAGAATTCGCTCCAGCGTGGCAAAGGGGGGCACGGGCTTGCACGTGACCTGCGCATCTTCAAGCCGAGTTTACCCCTCTCGCTTCTGCCGTCGACTTTCATTCTTCCCTGTGCGCCAACCTTCTCAACGGGGAGCCCGAGAGGCCCGCGGACGGCACATCAAGGTTTTTGTAACCCACGCCGTGCCACGGCTTGGGACGTGTTCCCCCAGTGTGTTCCAGTGATGGCAGGCGAGACGATTCTAGGCTGTACGTGGACGTGTGGTCTTTATTTTCATATTTACTTTCCATTTAAGAGAAAGGATACCAGTTTGCATGCATGGCAGGAGGATGGGAAAGTTTCTTTTTCTTTATTTTTTTAATGTTTATTTATTTTTGAGAGAGAGAGAGAGAGAGACAGAGCGTGAGTGGGGAGGGGCAGAGAGAGAGGGAGACACGGAATCCGAAGCGGGCTCCAGGCTCCGAGCCGTCAGCACGGAGCCCGACGCGGGGCTCGGACCCACGAACCGCGAGATCACGACCTGAGCTGAAGTCGGACGCTTAACCAACGGGGCCACACTGACTTTCCTGGTCAGGGGTTTTCCTCAGTGATTCCCCAAGGACAACAGCTGTGGAAAGAATAAAAGCTCGGAGTTGGACATAGAAGGAGCAGTTCCCTTCCCTGCACCAAACACGGGCGTGACCTGGACAAGCCGTGTAGCTTCTCCGGAGGTCAGCTCCCTCTCTGAAGAGTCAAGCTGACTGGGGGTCCGTGATCCCTGAGGCTCCCTGTCCCGCCTCCGTCCGACTGGACATCCTTCCAGGCACAACTGCTGTTCCGGGTCTGGGCAGACACAACCCGCAGGGGCGACGACGCGCTGGCTCCCATTTCCCTGCTCGAGGTGCCGTGCGCGGGGAAGTCTTCCCGAGGAGGTGCCTTGCAGACTCTGGGGCTAGGTTGGGGCTATCGAAGACGACGAGATCGGTGGGGAGTAGAGAGCCGCGGTATTTATTTTTTTTAATGTCATTGGAGTCCCCTTTGGTGCCGGAGATCTCGAACTTTCCCTTTTCCCATAGTAACAGGTGCGTGGCTGGGCACGTGGCTGTCTCGGCGACGGCCACACTCCCCCAGAGCCCCTCACGCCCAGGGGAGGCCTCTTTGCTCCGGTCCTCTCCCAAGGCATGTGAGCCGAGGCGCTGTCGCACTTCTGGAAGGAGGGGCTAGGACAGCCCCTTGGGCCCGCTGGATCCTGGATGGGTCTACGCACCTTGGGCCAGGTGGGTGTGGAAAACACGCCTGCGAGGCGTGGCCGCTGGAGCAGGGGCGTCGGAAGTGCTCACCGGCGGCCACGAGGGAGAGAGAACATAACTTTACTGTTCCCTACACCCACGGATTTGGGGGGGTGGTCACCTTACTCCAGCAGCTTGCTCCCTCATACCTAATACCCTCTCTCCACGCCACGCAAATGTTGTGCTTTTCAGTTAGGCGCACCTCTTCCGTGTCGTAGTTTTTAAACGTAAAAATACTTTCAAGAGCTGCTTGAGAGTCCCAGCGAAATCAAACAGAAAGTGCAGAGATCTCCCACATCCACCCCTCCCCTGCCCCTCCAGAGTGGCGCTTCTGTTACAACTGACGAATCTCCGTTGGCACATCGTTACCACCCAAAGTCCGCACCTTACGCCGAGGGGGGCTCACTCTCGCTGTTGAACGTTCTCGGAGTTTGGACGGGTCCACAGCGAAGCGTGTCCAGGACCGTAGTGTCATACAGAATAGTTTCCCTGCTGAAGTCTGCTGTGCTCTGTTCGTGCCTCTCTCTCTCTCTCTCTCTCTCTCTGCCCCTTTTCACCGGAGATTTGTCTTTCCCGGAATGTCACGCAGGTGGAATCGTGCAGTGTGCTTTTTCAGACCGGCCCCTTCCAGTTATAATATGCATTTAAGTTTCTTTCTGCAGCTCGAGACCCATTTCTTTTCTTTTTTTTTTTTTTTTTTTTTTTTTTTTTTTGGTGCTGAATAATATTCCGTGGTCCGGATGGCCGCAGCGTCTTTTATTTAGCGGCTCACCTACGGAAGGCCATCTTGCCGGCCCCCAAGTTTGGGCGATTATGAATAAAGCTGCTAGAAGCACCCGTGTGCAGGTTTTTGTGTGAACCCAAGTTTTCAGCTCCTTTGGGTCAAGACCCAGGAGCGTGACTGTCGACCATCTGGCAAGGGAATGTTCAGTTTTGTAAAAAAAAAAAACAACAAACAAAAAAAACAACCCACCAAACCGCTTTCCAACGTGGCCGTGGCCATGGCCGCACCGTTTTGCATTCCCACCAGCGAGGAGCGAGGCTCCCTGCTGCCCCCTGTCCTCACTGGCACGGGGCGTGGCACCCTTCTCTTCACACCTAGCAATTTCCACCCCAGTCTCTACCTCCTATCACAACCTCTGGCGGCAAGGTTATTGAAGGCAGAGTCCGCGAATCGTGAATCGTCCGCATTCTCATCGTCAGGAACACGCAGAGGTTGTCTGTAAACAGTGAAATGAGAGTAGGAATATGCATGTTGTCGGAAGGAATCGGCTAGCCCGTCATTCAGCCTGCGTGGGGCCTGGGGGTACGAACCCCGGAGGCTGAGTCGGGAGTGTTGCGTTTCTAGCTGAAGGTCCCGGCTCTGCCGATTTCATGCAGGGCAATGCCTGCTGGAAACTTAGCCCTCCTACGTTTAAAATGAAGACATCATGTTAACAGGTATCCCAGGTCCTGTCGGCCTCTGGCTCTCTGTGGTTTGAGGCTCCCGCTGCCTGGAGCCCTCCACCTCCTCCCGGCCACTTAGCTGTGAGGGTAGGAGTTACTCTCCCTTCTGGGTTCGGCCTAGAGATCCCGGCCTCCACAGAACCTTCCTGCCTTTCCTCACTTCCCCTGGAAGATTGATGCCTCTTCTGAGGTCCTGTCTGAACTGCTTGCATTATCTCCCCTGTCCCTGTCTGGCCCAAAGTAGCAGCTTACTAAATATTTTTATCATGAATAATCAATGAGTGAATGAAGGAATAAATGGGTCAAGAATTTCCTTTTTTCTCTACTTAATAAAAACATTCTTCCCACACTACGTATTTATTTTCTTAGTCTCTTGGACTTGAGCTGTATTTTCTTTATACTATTGTGGGGTAATTTGCATAGGCGCGGATAAAAATACAATATATGCAAAGCCGGGGTAAGTTTCTATTTTTCGGGCTGCATCTGTGTTTCCAACATCTAGAGGGCAAGTTTAGCCTTACCGCAGAGTTATCACAACACGCCATGTGCCTCTAGGCAGTTGACGAGGAAGATAATACAAACTAATAATCATTAAAATTATCCAAAGACTATTTAGACTTATTCCTGAGTCCATGCTTCAGAGATTCGCTTAAAAGGCAGGAAATGAGAACTCAGCTGATATCTCAAATCCTTTCCTAAGAGAATTAACTCCCTAGACTCTCCATCAAGCCACTAGACTCAGGCTTCTGTGTGCATGCAGATTTCACCGCTGTGTAGACAGGTCGAGTTACCGAGATGGAAACAGTAGAGAGGAGACACGTTTGAGCCCAAATCCACGTTAACTGGGACGGTGTCGCGTTGGGAAACGCTTGTCGTCTGCTTTAAAAACTGGGGATGTGTGCCTAGTTGCATTTGCGAAGGTCACGTCCAAGAAGTAAACGCTAGGCTGTCTTTAGATGCCGTTAGTGTCAAGCTGGGTAGGTGTAGGTTGACCCTCCCCAAGGGGTTACAGCTGAGAGATGCACCCAGTATTGTGCCCTTGACAAAATACTTGACGGGAAGAGAGAAGAACCTGATTTCAACACCGCGCTTGTCTTCCTGGAAAGTACGGTCGCATGGACTTACGGCCCCGTTAGCATCTACTCGCCCCTTCCTTTCTTTTTCCCGTTTTTGATGCGGCCAGAGGCAAAGGCCATTACCAAAGGTAATGAGGATGGCAAAGAGACGTCTCGAAAAGGTTTTCAAGTCAAAAGGAGGCTGATAAAGGAGCCCGATAAAGGTCTACGCGGGTGATGTCGACCGCGGGCACTTTGCCTTCTTCCCGGGGGCATCGGGTAATGTCCGAAGGCACCTCATCGCGCTATTGGCATCTGCTGGGTGCGGGACAGGAATGAGGCGAAGCAGCCCACAGGGCTCGGGGCAGACCCCACAACAAAGAATTATCTGGCCCCCGATAGCAGTAATGCTCTTCTGCTGAGAAGTCTGGTCTGCTGTGGCAGAAAAACAAAACCAAAGCCTCCAGCGTCTCCTTGGCACGTCTGTTCTGGAGCACAGACTTGCTGGTGGGTGGGTTCAGGCAGTCCGCAGGTGGAGTGAGACCCCAGCAAAGAGGCAGTCAGGAGGGAGTAACCCAGTCGTGGTCTGGGGCTGATGGCCCTGCCCTGATGCTGGTCCCTGTGTTGGTGATCAACTCTGTAGTGTGCAACGTCCTGAGGACTCCGGTTAGTACCGGAAGGCTTACTGTCTGTCGGAAAGGTTGGATTCAGTGGGTACCACATGGAAGAATGTTGTAGGAAGAATCGTGACTTTGGAATCTGATACGATTGGATTTGCATCCCACGTTCCCACTAGCTGTGTGACCTAGAGTCTGCCCCCCTCCCAGTCCCCCATCCCCCAAATAAACATCGCCTATTTCATCATCTCTAAGACTTTCCCCCCACCCCACATTTCAGAATTTCTGATATTGGGATGTCTCTTAAAATTGAAGGCATCTCGTAGCTTAATGGGAAGTGATTTTTTTTTTTTACACCTTAAACTGAGATAGAAAATAATGATACTTACTTCCAGCCGTAGTGTCTTATATTCTATGAAGTGTGGCTGTGCTAACGCTCAGCCGTGGGCAGCCCCCAATCAGAAGCTTAGCCAACCCAGGCTTCCCACCCCAGAGGAGGCAGAGTGGAGACCGCCTCTGCTCACGTCTCTTTAGAAAAATTACTTCATTTCTGGGGCGCCTGGGGGCCTCAGTCGGTTGAGCATCCGACTCTTGATTTCAGCCCAGGTCATGATCTCAAGGTTCTTGGGGTCGCGCCCTGCACTGGGTGTCAGTGTGGAACCTGCATGGGATTGTCTCTCTCTCTCTCTCTCTCTCTCTGCCCCTCCCCTGCTCACTGTCTCTCTCTCTCTCTCTTTCAAAATAAATAAACATTTAAATGAATACACAAATAATTTAAAAATGAATTATCTCGTCCCTCCCATTCATCCTGGGGAAGGAAATGGCGCCCCATTTGGGTGTCCTACTCAATTCTCCATACATTCTGGCCCCAGTCCTCTGAAGCGCGGGTGCACACGGGTGCTCGCATGTCTCTACAGCAGGACAACTTGGCACGCCACCTCCAAGGAGACAGCCAGGCTCCCGGACACCATTGCCTTCAGTCGAGCCTGGCTCAGGGCACGGGCTGTGCGGAAGCTGTCCGGGCAAAAGGCTTTCCGCTCCTATCTGGTTTGCAGCCGGGCAGGAAACAACAAGGCCAACAAACGCGGCCACGGCCAGCGCTGTGCACACACCCCCGACAGGTGTTGCCCCCGGAAGACTGTTCTCTAGTTTAGTGCCCGAGACGGTCAAGGACGGAGTGAATGCTGGTTGCTGGGAGTTGAAAATTAATATGGAAATGATTAAATGGTGTGTTTTCCTCTAAATTTTGATTCCATTTCTGGACAGACAGAGCCATAGAAGTTAATAATAGCTACGCTCTACTGTTAAAATAGAGCTGTTGACAATGATCGTGAACGGGACACGGGAGGACCTGCCCTCCTCTGCCGTGTGGTTCTTCTCCGGTGACCACAGTGCACCCGGTGGTGGCTCCCGCACTGGGCAGCCCACGCCTGCACAGCCAGAAATAGCTCCTCTTGAGATGAATCGCTGACTAATTTTGTCTCTGTCCCCAGCAGGGCACGGGAATGGCATGTCTAAGGTTGGCGGGATCTGATCAGCGCTGGAGACAAGGCTCACCCCTGCAGGAGAATGAACCCAGCATGGTGGGGCCGAATGGGACAGAGGAGGGAGTCGGTCTCGCCCTAAGCCCGACTCTGTCAGCCCCTGGGCGACCTCGGGTGGTTTCTTTAACGACCCCAAGTTTCCGCAACTGTACCCCGGGGGGACACCTACCTTTCTCCCCACCGCCAGCCTCGTGAGAATCGGATAAGAGAAGATGAATAAAAGTATTTAATACAGATAAAAGTATCTAAGAAAACCCAGACATGGCCTCTCTTCCACGTGGCATGCTAGAAATTCTACTTGTCATTGGTTCTTGCTTATAAAGATCTAGATTTTTTTTCCCCACGTGGCCCTTCTGTCTCTTTTGGTCCACATCACACGTTAAGTCCGCCTTCCACAAAACAACAGAAGTGTGACCGAATTGTCCAGACCGGTGTTGGGAGAGTTCGGCAGATCTCGCGGCGTGGGTGTGGCGTTTGTGACTTTTTCCAGAGAGCGGCCTGTGGGAGCTCCCGTGTGTTTGCAGCCCGCTCTCAGCGGACACGCCTATCTACAAACAAATACCCTTGACCTCAGAAGAACTCTAAGAGGGCTGTTGCATTTTCTCTGCTGGGAGCCTCATGCGTGGAGGGCTTGGTGCGACCGGGGGAAAATCAGGGCTTAGGGTTCACGGGCCGGGCCGTTATCCATTAGGCAGCCTGGATCGGAGCTCGGGAGGAAGGGGTGGGGTAGGAGAGGGGGATGGAAGACAGAGGGCTGGCTGGGGGCTCAAGCTGGGGACTGACAGCAGAATTGCCCCGTGGCCCTTCCAAATGAGATAGCCCGATGCTATTTCCAAATAGGAGGAGAATCTAATGAGAAAGTGATTTTTTTCCCCCCTGCCTGCCTATAATGTCATTTCCTTAAAAATAACTTCAGGAGGTTAGCTTTCTGGATTTATAGCCTTGATAGCATTATTAAAGTCTGAGGATGATAGTTGTTGCCCTGGAGGACGTCACTACGTACCCCTAGGCCTCAGGTTCCCCACCTACAAAATGTCAGACTCAGGCAGGCGTGTGTTCAGTGTCGCCCCGGTTCCAAAAACTGGGTAACCTTGCCGCTTCTTTTGTTTTTCTCTCTACCCTTTCTGTTAGCAGCGGACTCATTCTCACGGGACAACCAGGCTCTATTTGTCTTTGCTGTTTTTCACAGCATCGCCACCGTAGAAATCTCGCCCCCAGTGAATGCTCTCAGTCTTTGTTTTCCTTCCTCTCTTGGGATACTGGTTTCTGTTATTCTCCTATGGAAATGGTTTTAACTCACTCGTTTATTCACTCAACAAACACGCGAGCGTCTACTACGTGCCAGGCACTGGGCTCCTTGCTGTGAAAGTTACAGATACACCAGAGAGGGCTCTGTCTTAAGGAGCCTACCCCCCCCCCCCCCCGGTAGTGGAGGGAAGACAGGTGTGTTCACACAGAGCACGAAAGGGCAAGGGAGAGGTGTTCGGGAAAGGCGAGGATGATGGGTTGCACGAGTCCAGAAGGAGAGGGAGCGCAGGGTCACATTGGAGGATGTAATGAGTGAGTATCACCTTTCTACTGCCTTCCGCCGGTGTCTCCAAAGCGTGTTTGTTAGACCTTTCATCCTGTGCGACAGTCCTCGAGAAAAGGGTCCCGTTGTCAAACATGGTTGACCGAGGTTGCGTTCTATTACCTCCCGGGGAGATTCATCATGATTATTAGAGTGAAAAGTATCAGTACTATTAATATTAATTAACTGATTAATTATACAAATCATTACTGTCAGTTAAGCAATAATACTCATAAATGTTCATTATTAATGATTACATAATAACTAATAATATATAACTAATAATTGATTAGTAGTTATGTAATAATAAATACATATAATTGATTCTTAGTTATATAATGATTGATTAATAATATTCTTTTTTCAGTCGCAGATCTTTGTTTATCTATTTACTTGTATTTTTATATTAAATATAACTTATTGTCAAATTGGTTTCCACACCACACCCAGTGCTCATCCCAGCAGGTGCCCTCCTCCCTGCCCATCACCCACTTTCCCCTCTCCCCCACCCCCTGTCTACCCTTAGTACGTTCTCAGTCCTTAGGGGTCTCTTAGGGTTTGCCTCCCTCCCTCTCTGTGACTTTGTTTCCCCCCTTCCCCTCCCCCCTCGTCTTCTGTTAAGTTTCTCAGGATCCACATATGAGTGAAAACATACGATATCTGTTCTTCTCTGCCTGGCTTATTTCACTTAGCATCACACTCTCCAGTGCCATCCACGTTGCTGCAAATGGCAGGATTTCATTCTTTCTCGTTGCCAAGTAGTATTCCATTGTGTATATAAACCACATCTTCTTTATCCATTCGTCGGTTGATGGACATTTAGGCTCTTTCCATAATTTCGCTATTGTTGAGAGTGCTGCTATGAACATTGGGGTACAAGTGGCCCTATGCATCAGCACTCCTGTATCCCTTGGGTAAATTCCTAGCAGTGCTATTGCTGGGTCATAGGGCAGATCTAGTTTTAATTTGGGGGGGAACCTCCACACTGTTTTCCAGAGCGGCTGCACCAGTTTGCATTCCCACCAGCAGTGCAAGATTAATAGTATTATTCAGAGCAAAGGCCCTGAAAAGACTGACAACAAAGGGGCCTGCTAAGCTGTAAGCCCCACCCACATCTCCTTGTCACATGTTGGCGAAATACTTATTAATGTCTTCTAGAAACAAGGACTACGAGAAATGCTACGGGGGTGGATAAAGCCTGAGCCTCAGGGTCACCAAGCCTGGGTGTACCTCCCAGCCTTCTTAAGGCTCCTCCCTGGAGATTCCGCTTCCCATCCGTCTCCCCCTTGACGGGAATGTTCGTCCTATTAAACTCCGAGCAAGTATGGTTACGAGTCCTTACTCACCAGCAGTATGCTCTTAGGCGACTTTCTTCACTTTTTTTGTGCCTCAGTTTGGTCCTCAGTAAAGCAGGCAAAATAACGGTGGCTTCGTTGCAGGGCTGTAACCAGGCGCGAGAGAATAAATATTTGCAAAGCGCTTAGAACAATGTCTGGCAATAGTAGATGCTCCCCCAAATACTTGTTAAGTGAAATAAACAGGGGGTCCTGCATCCAGTGGCGAAGCAAACCTCTCACCTGGACTTTGGGTCCGACCATGTCTTCCACGTACATTTCTGAATCTGGGGCCCCACAGGGACGCGCACTGTGCTGCTCCAGATGGGTGCGTCTGGCACGGAGTCTCTTTCGAAACTGCCTATTGACAGCCTCCATCAGCACGGCGTTGGTGCAGGCAGGACCTCGGAGAAGGGACACGCCTGGAGCTCGTGCAGACCAATCTTCCCGATTTACCGAACCCAGAAAGGGGAGGAATTTCCCCCAGGTTCGACCGCTCATGTCTGCAGAGCCAAGGAAGTAAGAGAAATGGCCTCCGACTGGAGTCATTTCCAACACATGGCTCTTGGTCCTTTGACAAGAGTGTGACACGAGTCTGCCTCGGGACTCTGGCAGGATCTGAGGTCGAAGCCTCCCAGGCGGGCTCTCCGGAGCCCCTGTCCACAAAGGTGAACGGGACCCCAAGCCAGGCCAGTCAGGAGCTCCACCTGATTAAGCCTGACCCCCCTGACTAAGCCCGTTCATGGCGCCCGTTCGTGGGCCTGGGGGACCTCAGCGGTAAGCACGGTCGAGGGAATGATCTGGCGAGGCTGGTCCAGAGCTCCAACATTTGTTCAGACAAGGCACCTGACACACGCTAATTTAGTTACAACCGGGAGGAAAGGGAGGAGGGAGAGGAAGGGGCAGGCTAAGTGGGGGAGGGAACTTTGCCCGTCCGTCTCTTCAATGAGCTCCTTCTCTGAGCACGTGGGATGAGAAATGCGACTCTTCTGCCCTCTCTGCCCGTCTAATCTCTGGGGGCTGGGACTTTGAGCGTCTCAGCTCTCTGGGTGTGATTCTGGTGTCTGAAGATGTGTGCTTTTTGGACAACGCGGACCAAAATACCAGCTAACGGTTACAACCGGGTCCCCGCTGGGGAGACTCCAGCCTGTTCCAACCCTAAGAAAACAAGTTGCACGTGTTAGATCTGTCCAGCCGAGGTGGGCCGGGCGAACGTTGACGCTATGTGGTTTTTGCCTTCTGTGGGGACTCTGAAATCGAGTGAGCTGGGATCCCCCTATGCTGGCGGGGACTCTGGAGTTTGACAGCCTTGGAAGCTGGTTACGGAGCAGACGGGCACCCACTTCAGGGAAGGCCCTGGCATTCCGTCTGAGAATAAGGCCCCAGCCGGCTTATCTGTCCCTCCGGCCTCCTGGGTCCTTCGTCTCCCTTCTGGGAGAGCATGCGGTCCCTGGACCCCTTTCTCATAGCTGCCGAGCCGTGTGCATGGATGACCCCAAAACCTGTGGCTCGGACTCCTACACTCTTTCGGAAGACCTCCACCATCACGCTCCTGGTCACAACGGGTAACACCTGTCAATATTCACTGCTTGTTTCATGCTTGTTTGACGGGCATTTCTCCCTCAACCCTGTGGGCCGGGCTGGGCGGGTGGGATCGGCTCATTCATCTTGGGAAGCAGCCGGAGCTTCGCAGAGCAAAGGGCAGGGAGGTCTGAGCTCGGAGCCTGACCCTCTGATCCCACATCCTGGAACCCTCCCCAGACCCTCACTGCTCCTGGGGGGAAATTCTCTCCCGGGGCTGTCAGGTAGTGGCAGAAAGCCCACGCCCGGGCTGACCTCCAGAAGGCAGCTCTCCTGCAGAAGTTACAGTAAAAACGAGTCAGGCCCAGAGACACACATGGCTCCGAGGACTCGCAAGGAAGGCGGACAGCGGGCCGTCAGCGGAGACTGGAACCTCCCATCTCTGGACCTCAGTTTCTTCCAGGCCCCAGTGTCCACGGCTCGAGGGACCTGTTTGTGAAAGAGCCCACTTGGAAGGCGGCCCTTCGTCTCTGTCCTTGGCTCTTTTCCACTCTTGTCTCTCGCTTCTGAGAATATAAACACCCATCCACATTCCTGAGACGTATTCGATTTTCTCATTTCTTTGCCTCTTTCCCTGACTCTCTTTCCCTCTTTTCTGTCCGTAGGGCCCTTCAGTCCAATCGCGTTATCTACTCCTGAAAATAATTACCAAGTTTATGTAACCTCCTAGGAAGCAACTCCTAATTTATGTGGGGAGTCTGCCGTAGCCCTCTTCTGGAAATTACAGGGTGCTGTGGAATCATACTGAAAACACTGCATTAGCTGAGAAAACGGATTGCCCCGAAAACGAATTGGAGTGGCTAATGCAGAAGTGTATGTTTAAATGTGAGGCCTCGGAGCAAAGAGCCCTGCTCAGTGTTAAGTGCAAGGTGAACCACTCTTTGTAGGGAGGCCCCTCGCCCCCCCCCCCCCCCCCCAGCTGCCTCTTGGGTCCTATTTGGGCCTGAGGCCAAAGGGATGCTTTTCTGACCAGCCAATGCCTGATAATGAGACTCTGAGATTTTCACTCCCCCAGAAAAGCCAAGAGGAAAGCCCAGTTTGTTCTAAACTGCCTCTGGTCCTCCCCTTCCTCGAAGCCTTCTCAGGAAACCTCGCTCCCTCCTCCCGGTCCGGTCTGGCCGCATGAAAACTAACAGCACAGAGAAGGGCTGACCTCACAGCCTGCCTGTCACGCTTCCAAATATCTCAGGAAAACTGGAGGAAAGGACCCTGAAGTCTTCAGTGCGGCGTTTCCTGTGAACTGCCCGGAAGACGCACTCCTGCTCCTGGCGATGCTCACGAGGGTGAGCGCGGCGTTGACCTTGCCCTTTGCGGGCTCTCGCCTCGGCAGGGGGCAGCCTTCCTGCAGATGCCCGGATGGAGCAGAGGGCCGAGGGCCCGCAGACGGCCTCCGCTGCTCGGAGAGGCCTGCGACGGGCCGCGGGCAGGGTCAGGATGCACCGTGCAGTGGGGGCCGGCAGCGCTCGAGCCACAGAGGGACAAGCACAGGGAGGCTCTCTGCCCCTGGTTCTGGGGGCGGGGGACGGGGGTGGCCGGTGCCGGCTGAGAGCAGAAGAGAGAGCACCCACCCGTGGAAGGATCCGGAACAAGCACCGCTTACAGAAAGGAGGTTTGCAGAGTGGCTTTGTGTCCTCACAGGGCGGGGGGCGGCGCTGTGGCCGTGTGGGCGGGGGGAGGTGGAGCCGTGTCACGTCTGGGTCCACGTGGGGGCAGCCTAGAAAGGGCGCGTGGAGCCCGAACCCGGGGGAGCAGGTGGCCCTCCTGGGCTTGCAGAGGACTGCTTGAGATTTCCCGCAAGCCTCTCGCTGTGACGTTCTGTAACAATTTCTCCCGTGTTTTGAGGAAAGAGGAGCCCCCCTTGCATCTGGGCCGTACCCACCTCTGCTATGGTCCTGCTAAACTCTGGCAGGAGAGGATTGCTGACCAGCGCTAAGGTCTCGGCGGGGGGTGACCCCCGCTTACGGGTGGCTTTTCCCCAAAGCCACCCTTTCCGCCTCCCTCCCGCCTGAGGATGCCCCTTCCGCTGATCGCTGCCTTTCTCGGTGGCGGCTCCCCGGGGTTGGGCCCCCGGACCCCGCGTGTCCTGCGTTCCTACCCGGCCACCTTGCCTGTTTGCACAGAGCGCAGCGCGTCCTGCCCTGGGTGCTGGGGGTCCAAACAGAAAAAAAAAGGCATGTTCTTGCCCTCCGGGAGCTCACGGTCCTTTGAGAAGGCTGGACACCAAAGTCAATCATTATAAGAAGGCACCCTGAGTTCTGAAAGAGACTTTTGGACAAGGTGCTGTCACAGGGGAACGAGAGGCACTTCTGTGTGGGGGAGAATCGACAGGTCTTCACTTCCCGGCTGCTCGAAGGAGAAGGGTCCCTGGAGCTCATGTGCATTTGGCTCCGATGGAGGGCCACGCTTCTGTCACGTCCCCAGTGACAGAATGCTCTGTTCGCAGTGGTTGCTTCCCGCCTGCTTGGGGCCGATGCGGACGAAGTGTCCCACGGCGTGAACGAGTGACCTGTAGACAAGTCGGCAGTGACAGAGCCTCTAACCAGAGGGGCATTTCCAGCTGGCGATCCCGGGGCCCGTTTCCTCCCTTTTCGCCTCCTTCCTGTTTTCTATAACAGATGCGAGATGGAGGCCTGGGGCAGGAGTGGCTCGTGCACGGTCCCCTACTGCAGGCAGGGACCAAGGCCGGGCCTCCTGGCGCCCAGGTCCCCCGCAAGCAGTGAGCCAGCCTGGAGGAAAGAAGTTCGCCGCCCCAGACGCGCTGTGACTTACCTGCGTTCGCAGAGTCCTGGGGAAATGGCCCGCCGGCTGCAGAACATCAAGTTGAGACCCTGGACACTGAAAATTGAAACTTGAGCTAAGAAGCAAGGAAATGGAGACAAAGGAAAAAAAAAAAGAAGAAAGGAAAAGGACAACAGAAAAAAAAAGATCAAAATGTGTTTCGTGTCTTAGGGGCTTTAATGGCGAGTCTAGGAATGCTTATTCTTAGAGACTGGTAAGGAATCCTTTGAGAAGGGAAAAGATATTGGACAGATGGCACTCTCCAAGGAGAGGTGGAGAGTGGAAAAAACAGGGCTTCCGGAACTGTGATGTGGAATCCCCGGATCTCCTGTCTCATGCGGGCTTTCTCTGCGAAATACCGGTGAGGAGGTGACTTAATGGGTCGGCACTCTTTGCTTTTCGTCTTTGCTGCAAGATGGCAGTCGGTGTACGGAGTGGATTAGGGGGGTCACTCAGAGCCCTTGGTCTTGTCTCTGCCCTCGCGACTTGCCCGGAACAGCCTTTCACGGGATGCAGGTACTTAGATCCGAATGTACACGACGTACCCAAGAGGATGTCATCATCGTGAATGCCTCCCGTAAATGAACCATTTTCAGCCTGGAAGGGATCATTTTATTCGATCACTTCAGATGAGGAGACCGACCGGCCCAGAGGGGAAAAGTGATTTTTCCCAAGTCACGTAGCTAAATAGACTTAGAACGGGGGGCTAGTTCTCCTAACATCACCCGTGACCTTACTTGGAAATCTCCGACTCTTTTCTCATGGAGGTTTTATTTTTCAGAGGAGCCGAGGTATTTTACAAAAGCGGACTCTGTGCCTTGGGCTTATGAGCCTGTGTGCCCACCTAAACCTTACACGAATCCTCAACATGTCTTTAAGGGGCTACCGCATGACCGATTCAGAAATCGAACTCCCCGATCTCCTACTGTTGCACGCTGAAAATTTTCCACCCTTCCCCATTACAATAACTCTTGTGACAATCCTTTTAGTCCATTTCTAGGATGACGCCTTTTGCATAATTAACTCAGAAGCCAAAGTATCAATTGAATCCTAAGTCTTTGGGTACGTATTAACAAATTTATCTCTGCAAAAATCAGCCCAGATTATACTTTCCTCTTTAGGGGAAGATGACACGATGACTGTGCAGGTGAGTGGAGTCACACGAAGTGAAGCAGTCCCGCTGGAAAGACATCAAGGTCATGGTTTGGCCTTAGCCCCAAACGCCCTGAAATCCACGGTGAGTTCCCACCGCGCCCCTAAATGAGTATACTGCAGGCTAAGATAGTATGTGTATTAGAGCCAAATTAAAAAAAAAAAAAAGTCTGTCCTTACCAACTGCTGATATAAAGGACGTAGACTCTTCTGGACTGCTGGGGGAAGCGTAAAACCCCGGAAAGCCCTACAGCCGTTTCAGAAGACAGGCTTCAACTCTAGAGCGTCAGCATTGCTAATGTATATTGGGGATTAACGATATTGTTGAAAGTTTCACCAGCTGTGTAACGATAGAGCTCATCATTCCCTCTTTGCTGTGTGTGTGTGTGTGTGTGTGTGCACCCTGCATGGGGACACTTGGATTTTGTTCTTGCTTTCATTTGGCTTTTGAAGTTGATCGAGTGTATTCATCGTGCCATTATGTCCTTCTTTTCAGTAACGAAGGCACTTAAGGCTATGGGCGTTGGGATTGTAATCTTAGCCGCGCCACTGGCTTTGATATGCCCTGTGTCTCTACGTCACTGCTGATATTTTTTTTTTCCTTTTTCCCTAAACAACATGTAATTTCAGTGTAGGTTTCTCTCAGGAATGGTTTTTAAATTTCCAAGGGGTTGCTTTCCAAATATTAATTGCTAATTTTGCTGCACTATGGGGAGAGAACGAATCCTGTAGAGTTTTTTACTTTGGGGAATTTATTGTAGTTTTCATTGTACCCAAGAAGGCAATTTTTTTTTTTTTTTTTTTTTTGGTGAACGTTCCACATTGATTTGAAAGGGATGAATAGGGCACAAGTTATAAAGTTTATTATTCTCTGTGTATAATACTTTAAGTTTTACTGTTTAATTTCTTTCTTTCTTTCTTGTGTTTTTATTCTCCGTTAAAAAGAAGTCTCGTTAGGGGCGCCTGGTTGAGCGTCTGACTTCGGCTCAGGTCATGATCTCACGGTTCGTGGGTTCGAGCCCCGCGTCGGGCTCTGTGCTGACGGCTCGGAGCCTGGGGCCTGCTTCCGATTCTGTGTCGCCTTCTCTCTCTCTCTGCCCCTCCTCCGCTCGCTCTCTCTCTCTCTCTCTCAAAAATAAATAAACATTAAAAAACAGAAGTATATTTGGATTTCCCTTTGTGATTTTAGCTTTGCCAACTTCTCTCCATACTTTTGAGTTTTTAGGTTCCATATGCTTTAGGCTGTGATACTTGGTATAAAGTTTCAAGATAATTGTATATTAATTCTGCAAGATATCTTTCTTCAGCACAAAATAACCTGCTTTATCCGGTTAGAAGTTTTTGCCGGGGATTGTAATTTGTGCGCTGTTGTGACTCCCTTGTCTTTTGCTTGCTCTCTTGGCATTATCTCATGCCCTCCATTCTTTTAGGAAGATACGCATTTTACATCTATTTGTGTGTTTATTTGAAATTCAATTTAAATGAATAGTCAACAGACGCACAGGTCAAAACACTCAAGAGGCACAAAATTATACAACGAAAACTCTTTCTGTCCCCCTGGATCCTCCAATATCTCCTCTAGAGATAGTCCTTCCTACTAGTTTATTTTATATTTGACTACATAGTTGGAGACGGTCTCTCATATTTTCATATAGTGCCTTCTTTATAAACACTGCCCAGTGCTCCCCTGGGAGGCCGTATCGTGACTTAGTCATCGATCACCAGTCTGATGGACATGGGAGTTTTTTTTTTCCTTAAAAAAAATTTTTTTTAATGTTTATTTATTTTTGAGGAAAAACGAGAAAGCTGGAACGTGAGCAGGGGAGGAGCACTGCCAAGCTGGGTAACGCTGACACGGTAAGATGTAGACGTCTCCAGGGGACTCTGGTTCTGCCTGCCAGACTTCATATTCAACACTCTCTGTTTCCGAAAGTGCTGTGGGAGGTCGGCTTATGTTAGAAACGTTTTCACCCCCAAAGCCCTTCAAAATCTGGTCCGTAAGAACGGTTAGATGCATTTACCTGGAAGATTGTCTTTTGGGCGAATGGTGGTGTTGAAAATAAGGCAGCAAAGTGCCCTGACCCTGAAATTAAAAATCTCAGCTGGGATGAGGGGGGGGCCCGTGTCTGGCGGGGGGTGTGGGGAGGAGGTCGCGGCTTCCTGGTGGCCTTGGGCGAGCTACCTCATCTTCCTGTGTCTCGGTAGGTCACTTCTGCGTAAAGTCAAGGGGGAAAGAGAAAATCCCAAACAGGTGAGCCTCGAGCCCATGAAACGTGAGATCATGACCTGAGCCAAAATCAAGAGTCAGATGTTTGACTGACTGACCCACCCAGGTGCCCCCATATTTATTATTCTAAATTAGTCTACACTAACCTAAAAGTTTTGTTTCTATTAAGAATCTCAATGATCTGACGGTCACATATCGATTGGAAGGTATACAGTTTTTGGTGTATAAAGAAACATGTCTTTTTTTTTTAATGCTTATTTACTTTCGGGAGAGAGAGAGAGAGCATGCGAGCAGGTGGAGGTGAGCAGAGAGAGAGGGAGACAGAATCCCAAGCAGGCTCTGTGCTGTCAGTGCAGAGTTCGATAAGGGGCTTGAACTCACGAACCGTGAGATCCTGACCTGGGCCGAAATCAAGGGTCGGACGCTTCACCGACTGAGCCACCCAGGTGCCCCTCATCAAAGCTTTTTTTTTTTTTTCTTTTTTTAAAAATTTGTTTTTTTCAATGTTTATTTATTTTTGGGACAGAGAGAGACAGAGCATGAACGGGGGAGGGGCAGAGAGAGAGGGAGACACAGAATCGGAAACAGGCTCCAGGCTCTGAGCCATCAGCCCAGAGCCCGACGCGGGGCTCGAACTCACGGACCGCGAGATCGTGACCTGGCTGAAGTCGGACGCTTAACCGACTGCGCCACCCAGGCGCCCCTCATCAAGGCTTTTTAAGAAAATTGCTCAACCCCGTCCCAATTCATTGCAAAGTGCAACTGTAGGAGCACAAAAGAGTCATATCACCAAGAGGGCCCCTGCTCCCCCATTACACACAGGGGGCACCAGCTCGGGCTGCCTCTGTTTTCTTCCTTGCCGATGGAATCTGGTTTCACCTCTAAGTTGACTTTGTAAGCCATTCTCTCAGGTCACACAGCGCTGCCTTCTTATGGTTTAAACCTGGACACTTTTTCATGACTACTCTTATGCTACGGAATAGTGATTTATAACTGGCAGGTTGTAACAATTACCGGAATCGGAAATGCCATTAGCCACGCCTGTTCTTTTGGCCGAATTAAAGGCCATTTGAGAGATTCCGTGTGGACCGGGTTTCTCACCTGGCGCACACTGGTGTTATGATACGTGGATGTGTTCGCTGCATCTTCTGCTTGCCTCTGACTGTAGCAATTTACTGACTTGCTGGGGTTTGGTAGGGTGAGGAGCGTGCAGGGCAGAAGGCAGGGTCCCTTGACCACGATCGTAGGAGAACATCCACTCTTGCCACGTTTCACGTTCTGGAAATGGCTGGAACATCCACACTTGCCACGTTTCACGTTCTGGAAATGGCTGGATCAGACTCATTTCAAAATAATTGAACATGAATTCGCAAGACATAACCTACCGAATTGAAAAGAAAGAAAAGAAAAGCCCGCCGCAGAAGGCAATTTGCACGCGAGGCGTGACGATTGTGTACTTTGGATTTTTATCTTTTCATCGGGGTAGGGGTGTAGGGGAGAGAATATCCGGTCTGCCTCCCATGCTACTAAATGTGCAGAAAAAAAAAAATCATGGAGAGGGAGGGCCTGAACCAATCTTGGCACAGCCATACTGTTGTCTCGGTCGGGGTCTTTTCCTTCTGTTTGGCTGATCTTCTGCAGGGTTCACACTGCCTGTGTCCTCTCCTGCAGTGGTCTCAGACTTTGGTGCGCACAGAGCCCCCAGGAGAGCTGTTACAACCCAGACGCCTCGGTTAATCATGAGAGGAGGTCATAGACAGGAAGCCTGGACCCAGGCCCTAGAATTCCCACCTTTAACAGGTTCCCCAGAAATGCTTTTGCGGATGGTCTGTGGACACCACAGCGCTGAGTAAATATTTAATGAATAAATTCAGGAATAAGGCATCGACCTCACGGTCTTTGCAATTTCTATAGCCTTCTCTGTTTGCTGTTCGTTCTTTGGAGGTACTTTCTTTTTGGGCTGTTGTTCTCTTGAAAGAGGCAGGAACTTCCTGGTTGGAAGTGAATTTGAAGGAGCCAGGAGACATTCTCCAAAAGTGGAACAGGAAGCCCAGTGTATTTTGATATTTTCTGAGCCCCTGGAAGCCATGAACTCAGTGCTGCATGACTGTAGGGGAACCGTGACGAGGAAGAGTCCCTGTCCGACAGACTCACTGTGTTGGAGAGCTTAGACTAGGTCACACGTGTGACACACAAGTCTACCTCTCTCCGGGGGTCAGCAAACCCTCAGCCAGAGGCTGCTGTCATTCTCCTGGGAACTTTCCACTTCCTCACTCTTATTATCTCTGGGAAGCTTGGACTTTGTCCTTCAAAGTTACCCAGCGTCCTGGGGAAGGTCCAGAAGACAAAACGTCTGCTTTCTGTTCCGGGTTTGCTGCGAGCTACCCCTATGACCTCTGGCTAGCCCATTCCCCCTTTTTGGGCCTTGGTTTTCTTATTGGTGTCATGACGCCCCTCCGGTTCTAATAGCCATGATCGCGACTCACAATCAAGACTCTACGGGATCTGGGCCGGGTGGGCTGTGATTGCAAACAAACCAAAAATAAGTAAAGCGAAGCAAAACAGGAAGCAAGTGGCCAGGAGCAGGGCAGGCAGAGGGGAGGACTGGTCAACCTGCGGAACCACCCCCCCCACCCCACCCCTACTTACTGCGGCAAGGAGGGCCTGGATGATGGCCTGGATGCTGGTCAGCTGCTGTGGCCTGGTCCATCGGAAGGCCTATTGTTTCTTGAGTAGCTTGACTCGACTCAAATGATTAACTGTCTTCCCCTATGCTCGTATCATATGGGGAGATCCTTTGAAATATGAAAACGATCCCATTATTCATCAAGCTTTCACCCGCTAGTTTTAGCCTACGTTGATGGCTTTTTTTTTTTTAATTATTTTTTTTAACGTTTATTTATTTTGGGGACAGAGAGAGACAGAGCATGAACGGGGGAGGGGCAGAGAGAGAGGGAGACACAGAATCGGAAACAGGCTCCAGGCTCTGAGCCATCAGCCCAGAGCCTGACGCGGGGCTCGAACTCACAGACCGCGAGATCGTGACCTGGCTGAAGTCAGACGCTTAACCGACTGCGCCACCCAGGCGCCCCCGTTGATGGCTTTTTGATGGAACCCACTATCACGTAAGATTTGCCAAAGGATGCTTTTCTAGAATATAACTCTTAGGAGTTTAGTCTTTTGGATGAACTTAGAACAACTTTATTAAATATTTACTAAGAAAAACACAAAACACAAAAAACCCTTATTGGGTATATGAGTCAGCTTAGGCCACCATAACAGAATACCACGGACTGGCTGGCTTAAACACGGGTATTTATTTTCTCATGGTTCTGGGAGCTGGAAGTCCAAGATCAAGTCCAAAATGGTTGGTTTGGTGAGGACCCTCTTTCTGGCTTGCAGACAGGGGAGAGAGAGAGAGAGAGAGAGAGAGAGAAGGAGAGAGAGAGAATCTCTCTTCCTTGTTAAGGCTTCAACATAATGAATTTTTGGAGGAAACAATTTAGAGCATAGCATTGGGGTTATAACTGGAATTTTATCACCTGTATCAACTCATCTAGGGAAGTTACTATCTTTGCAATATGGAAACTTTACATCCAGGGGTCTGGGATATGTCTTAATTTTTCAAGTGTTACTGTATGTTATTAAATAAAAATCTGAGGCTTTCTTCACTTGTGCACAGCATACGTATTGTTCTGTTTATTTCTAAGCATTTATATTTTTTCTTGCTTTTCCAAGTGGAATCTATGTTTCACTGTGTTTTCTAACTAAAATTTTCTGGAGTAGAAAAGCTTTGTCGGAGGTATTATTTATTTCGTATTTGCCTACGTGTTTCCAGTTGGTTATCCTGAATTTCCTAGAAAATTATTATTTCTTTAAATTTTCAAATAATGATAATTTGGTAAGCTCCCTTCCAGTATTTATATGTGTTTTTTTTCATTTTTTTTTCTCATGTTATGTAGCAATTAGAGCTTTCGGATCGATATTGAATAGCTGTGATGATGGAGACAATTTAGATGTGGTCCCAGGGCTGATGATAAATTCTGAATCTCGCTATCGGTGAGTATAACAGGGAGGAAGCACAGCACTCGTGGAGAGACAGACCTGGGAGCCAAACTACCTGTGTTCCAGTCCCAGCACATTTACCGGTTAGCTGGGTGAACTCGGGCAAGTCACTTAACCTCTCTGTTCTTGGTTCCAGCACCTGTAAGTTGGGGACGATAATGGTAGGCTCTTCATGGAACTGTCAGAAAATCAAATGCATTTGTATATGTACTTGAATAGAGACTGGCAGGTCATAGAGTCTATCTAAGCACTTGCCCCTATGCGTAAATAAGGTGTCTGCTAGCTTGAAATAGTTTTAAAAAATCATTTTAACACAATATCACCTTTTTCCTAGTTGACTGCGAGCTTTTTCAGGAGTGGATGCTTGATATTCGCAAATGCCTTTTTGTCCCTCCCTTTGATGTGATGATAAACTGGAGAAATAGATTTCTTAATATTGAACTATTTTTGAATGTGATGGGATCACTCTACTTTGATATGGTGTGCAAGTCTGCTCAAAAAGTCATTTTATGGGGCGCCTGGGTGGCTCAGTTGTTTGCACGTCTGACTCTTGATTTCGGCTCAGATCATGATCTCCTAGTTCGTGGGTTTGAGCCCTGCGTCAGGGTCTGTGCTGACAGTGTGGCGCCTCCTTGAGATTCTCTCTCTCTCTCTCTCTCTCTCTGCCCCTCCTCTGCTCCCTCTTTCTTTATCTCTCAAAATAAACAAACGAACATTAACAAAAACTTTACAAATTTTACACTCGTATTCGTAAGTGAGATTGACCTAGCTTCCATGTGTGTGTGATGTAGTGGGTAAAGTTATTTGGCTTTTGGGTTTTTTGAAACAAAATTATATCTGCATCGCAGAACAAAAATTATGTTTTTGTATTGTCCACCTAAATTTTCTCTCAAATTTCCTTTTACCCTTGCCCTTCTGGGACTCAGTCCATTCACGGCTACGGCTTTAAAAGCCTGCAGCCTCAGGAAAGGGATAATACAGTAAAAGACAGAAAATGAAAGCGACCCTGTGAGGCTGGAGGGTCCAAGCAAGAGTTTTGAAAGCGTACGTAAAGAGCTAAGCTTACGAAATAAATCGACTCTGACCTGGGGGTGGGGGAGGAGGGGGAGAAAATGGGAAAGTTAGTTTCAGTAAGTGTTGAGAAGAAAACATGTCCTTTGTCTTCCGCCCCGGGACCCCAGGCAGGCAGGGAGGGGAGACTGAGAACCCAGGTAATGAGGGGTGCTGGCCGGAGAGAGACCCCAGCTCTGGTCGCCAGGGAGGGCGCATAACAGTAGGAGCCCAGCCCAGGTGCTGCTGGTACGTAAGGTGCTTCTTGCAATTAGAAAAAGGGTCATTTCAGAGTGGGGACCATGACTTCTTCCATACCAACGCTATTTTTAGAAGTATTTTTAAATTCCCAAGTGTTTGGATTTCTCGGGATACGCCTTTGTTTTCAACTTCTTTGTACGAAGGGGTATTTCAAAAATTGCCACCAAAAACTGCCATGGGTAATTATTGTTTTTTGTAGTCGTTGAGTCTGTGCTCTGACACGAAATCGATTTTTGCGAATACGCTAGAAATATTTGCGAAGAATGTGTAATCCGTGTGGGAATGCCAGAGTTTAAACATTTGCGGCTATTGGAGAAGCTCATTGGTTTTATTACCAGAATGTTCTCTATCATCACCTAAGTCTGATCAACTTGACCTTCAAATATGAGAGATTTGGATTAAACTCCTCCACCGTGGTCGTCATTCTGTAAACTTATTCCTCTATTTCTAGTAGGTTGGCTTTATCTACTTTCATGACAATTAGAGCATCAGATGTTTTCATTGTTACACATTCATTGTGGTTTCCATCGATCATTATGAAATGTTCTTTGTTTAGGATTTTTCTTAGTTTGATCTAATATTGCTTTCCTTTTTAAATTTTCCCTGGTATCTATTCACTAATCCTTTTATTTTTATCCAATGTATGTTATTTTAGATAAGATTGTCTTTTCCAAATAGCAGTATTGAACTTTATTATTTGACTCAATATTAGAGACGTTGACTTTAAAAAAAAAATTTTTTTTTTACATTTATTTTTGAGAGAGAGAGAGAGGAAGAGAGCGCACACAAGCAGGGGAGGGGCAGAGAGAGAAGGAGACACAGAATCCGAAGTAGGCTCCAGGCTCTGAGCTGGCAGCACGCAGCCGAATGCGGGGCTTGAACTCACAAACCACAAGATCATGACCTGCGCCCAAGTTGGACACTCCACCGACTGAGCCACCCAGGCACCCCGAGACATTGACTTTTTAATTGCACTCAGTGTGTTCCTCTTTACTTTGGTCATAGATGTGCTTGGTTTTAATTATTTTGCATTTTTTATTTTTGTTTCCTTCATTTCTTTATTATGCTTTTCCCTACCTCTTGCACGGGCATTTTGTTCAAATTTTATTAATCTTTTTTCTTTCTAGATTTCAGAAAATATACAATCGTTTTTACTCTAGTTGCTTTAAGATGAAAATATATTGAACTGATATCTTTCTATCAAAAACAAGAAAAACGAGAATCTCTCCACTGGGGAGAAATTTATCATTCCTTCGCTTCATCTTTGCCCTTTATGTAACTACTTTATTTTGATAATATGTTTTGTGTGTGCGTATGTGAGAGAGAATACCTACGACTTTAGACTAATTAGTAAGTTAAATAATAAAGTAAATTAAATAATATAAATCAAATCAATATTGATATTTAAATGATGAACCCTTTTTCTGAAGATGTTTTTTGACATTTGCACTAAATTTGATGGTCACATTAACAATTATTTAGATGTCACCACAAGTGTTCTTAACACCGTTGGTGTTGAATGATATTGTCTCCATTTTGGTATTCTTTATTTTGGTACTCTTTTTTTTTTGCCAGTTGGGCTACTTACTCAAGAATTAGTTTTTCTTCAAGAAGTTACATGGATGTTACTTGCATATTTTAGGTTTCTTCCCTTATTTCACATTTTATAACATCAAAAGAACATTTGGGCCAATATTTTGCTATAACAAGTTTAGAAAAGTAGACAGTTAAATGCTTGTTTTCAGATCAACTTTGTTGAACTTGAAGCATGTCTATATCTCTTGGGTTCTGGGGCCTCTGTGTTTTTTTTTTAAGTTTATTTTGAGAGACAGAGCAGAGGAGGGGAAGACAGAGAGGGAGAGAGAGAATCTCAGTAGGCTCTGACAGAGCCTGATGTGGGGCTTGAGCTCACGAGCCATGAGATCATGACTTGAGCTGAAACCAAGAGTCAGACACTTAACCAACGGAGCCACCCAGGTGCCCCTGGAGCGTCTGTTTTTAACACGCCAATCTGAGGTATGGAATTCTGATGTAGTTAATAGACTAAATAGCAAAGATGATTTTTTTTTAATTTTTATATTTTATTTTATATTTTAGAGAGAGAGAGAGAGAGAGCAAGTGGAAGCAGGGGAGGGGGCAGAGAGACAGAGACAGAATCCAAAGTAGGCTCTAGGCTCCAAGCTGTCACCACAGAGCCCGATGTGGGGCTTGAACTTACAAGCAGTGAGATCAGTACCTGAGCCAAAGTCAGACGCTTAACTAACTGAGCCACTCAGGCGCCCCTCAAAGGTGATATTTTTAAAGAGTAATTCTAGGAAGTATCTACAGTTTTATGGCACTACGTCGGGTCCCAAACACATAATGCTTTGCTGTTCCCTGAGTAAGTAATGGTGATAAACATCCATGCACAGTACCCTTCATGACTATTGGACAACTCCTAACCTTGAATTACTCATTAATTGGTGTCCCTATTTAAGTCCCGTGCACATGTGACAAGGGAATAGGATTGATATTAATTGGGCACTTGATTCTTCAGGTACTGTGCTTAGTCCTTCAAATACCTTGTCCTAGTTTGTTCTAATCAGACTTCTAAGAGCTAGGTTGCATCACTACAATCTTCCATTTGGGAAAACCTGAGAGTGGGTTCCTGTTGTGTGGTGCAATCCCAAACTGGTTAGGTGGCATTCATGCCTAAGTTTGCCAGAATCTGGTACTTGTCTGTGCACCATGCTGTACTACCTTAGAAACGATACGTGGCTGACCCGGTACAGCTCACGTGTCCTGTGCAAGGGCGAGGATGTTTGAGTTTTTCTGGTGATTGAACCCATTGTGATAGGATGTCAGCTTTCTTTTATTGTTGCTTCCCTTCCAGGCTATTTTCAAATCTAACTAATCGATCTTCACCAAAGGGTCGCTTCCAATGATCAACTGATCGAGAAGTCACAGCCTTTACCAACAAAACCCTGGGAGGCAAAAGTTTCTTCTTCTAGACTCTACCTTTTGCTTCAGCCATAGCATCACCTACAGAATCAATTAATCAACAAACAGAATTAAAATAATACTAACCTTTTTAAACATAATGTTTATATAATCTCACGTATACCAAAGAGCTTTTGACGATGGTCTCGCCATTCTATTTATGCAGAACACTACACTTTGCGAAGCTCATCCATTTTCATGTTCCTCAATTAAAGTAACCTTTGCTGAGAACATACCAGGTGCTGGGTATGGTGATAGGTCTTGGGGAATCAAAGGTCAAGAAGATAAAGTCACAGTTCTTGAAAACTCATTGTCTAGTAGCAAGGTGTTATACAAAGAGATGTATCATCATATAATGTAGGAATTGCTATAGCGAAGATGTAAATAAAGCGAGTGGTGACTATAAGTCAATGACAGAGAGCAGTGAGGTGAGGTAGATAGACTTTTGAGTTTAACATGCCACGATCCAAAAATTCTATCCACAGCTGAATTTGTGAGTACAGACAAAAGAAAGATGTCAGATTTGCGAGCTCTTAAAAAAATATACTGCCCCCATATTCTTCCTCAAAATCTTTACTTAAAGACATATACCAGGCAATTGTGAAATAAATCAAAACAAAGAACTCAAGCATGGAGAAGTCATGGTGTAAAGGGAACAGAATATCATGCTACAGTAAGTAAACTGAAAGAAAACTGAAATATAAGCCCTTGTCAAGTTTTGAAACTTTTTTCTACATTGACACATGGGGAAAAATCAGTGAAAAATATGGCCTAGGAAACTATAATCAAGCACAAAAATAAAAAAATATAGACAGCAGAAGGAAGGCCACCTATATCCACTATAAAGCAAAATGTAATTGGGTTGGATACATTAAAGACAAGATAAATCAATAAAGAATTCAATTCAATTATATGCTGTTTCTGGGAGACACATCTAAACCAAAGTACTTCAAATCGAAAAATAAAAAAGTGAGGGACTCATCTTACATTAAAAAATGAATCAATGTAGTGAGGTAAACGTAGCATTCCACCGCTATATCAAAAGTGTGGTATGACCATCGCTAAGTAGAGTTGACTTCGGAAATGCAAGGACGGTTCAATTGTAGGAAATACAGCCATAAAATTAATGTGTTAGTAGACTAGAGGAGAAAAACTATGATCATTATAATACCCTGAAGCGCCACTGGTAAAATTAGGTGACAATTCAAACACAAATATTTTGCATTGACTAGAAGTTGAAAGGTCTCATGCTTCACATGGAAACACAAGGAGAGACTTCCATGAAAGTGAGGAAAAATAAGGGGCGAAAGCATAGATTGGAGAGCTACAGACACAGGCCTACGTCTCAATTCCAGCACTTCCTACCCGGGCGGATCTCCATTCCTTCAAGTCTCATGTTCTTGTTCCGTCTGGAAAATGATTGTAGAATAACAATAGTCATGATGATGAGATACTGCCTATCCCAACAGGGGCTTGCTGTGTGAGAAATGGAGCGAGTGTCTTGTAGCCAATCAGTCTCTACAACAACCCTGCGGTGTGGATGTCCTGGTGTCCCCGTTGTGCTGATGGAGAAAGTGAGGATAGGAGGCCAACTATCTTCTCCTACTACCTCTTAATGTGATGTTGAAGGAATGATAAAATAAGGCATGTGTTTTAGCCAGTCCCGGCTGCTACAACAAAAACACCATAGACTGGGGCGCCTGGGTGGCTCAGTCGGTTAAGCGTAACACTTCGGCTCAGGTCATGATCTCGTGGTTCGTGGGTTCAAGCCCCGCGTCGGGCTCTGTGCTGACAGCTCGGAGCCTGGAGCCTGTTTCAGATTCTGTGTCTCCCTCCCTGTCTACCCTTCCCGTGCTCGTACTCTGTATTTCTTTTTTCAAAAATAAACATTAAAAAAAATAAAAAAAAACAAAACACCATGGATTGAGTGGCTCACACAAAAAACATTTATTCCTCTCAGTTCTGGAGGTTGGAAAGTCCAAGTGAAGGTGCCAGCACACCAGGTGTCTGGTAAGAGTCCATTTCCTGGTTCATAGCCAGCCTTCGTCTCACTGGGTCCTCACGGGTGGAAGGGGTGAGGGAGCTCCCTTGGGGTCTCTCTTATCAGACCACTAATCCTCGTTAACTCAGGCTCTACCCTCATGGCCTAGTCAGTCACC
The DNA here is from genome assembly GCF_016509475.1 of Prionailurus bengalensis. Classification (NCBI taxonomy): domain Eukaryota; kingdom Metazoa; phylum Chordata; class Mammalia; order Carnivora; family Felidae; genus Prionailurus; species Prionailurus bengalensis. Next base: position 2,876,129 of record NC_057355.1, on the reverse strand, counting down.
TCCCACAAGTCCCACCTCCCAATTCTATCACATGGGAGTTAGGATTTCAACATAGGGTTTTTGGGGAACGCAAACATTCAGTCCAGAACAGCATGCCAACTGCTTTGCAGAGTGTAGTGCATACTAATTATGGTAACACTTCTTTTTTTTTTTTTTTTTTTTTTTTTTTTTTTTTTTTTTTTTTTAATTTTTTTTTTCCAACGTTTATTTATTTTTGGGACAGAGAGAGACAGAGCATGAACGGGGGAGGGGCAGAGAGAGAGGGAGACACAGAATCGGAAACAGGCTCCAGGCTCCGAGCCATCAGCCCAGAGCCTGACGTGGGGCTCGAACTCACAGACCGCGAGATCGTGACCTGGCTGAAGTCGGACGCTTAACCGACTGCGCCACCCAGGCGCCCCTAATTATGGTAACACTTCTTAAATGCCAGCGAAAAATACCACTATTGACACTGTTTTTCAATATTACTATGGATATATTTGCTGGGGAAGTACAAATGGAAGAAGGGACAGATATTGAAGATGGAGAGGCAAAATTATTATTTGTAGATGATGCTTTCTATCTCTGGGAAGACCCAAGTAAATAACTTGAAAAAGTATCCAAAATAAAAGAGTTAGTAAGAGGGTTGATTTTAAAATAAAAATGCTGTTGATACCTTTCCTGTCTACTGGAAATAACTAGTTTAAATATATAAAGGAGAAATTCTCATTTGAAATGGCAAGAGTAAAAAAAATATATACTGAAGAGTAAATTAAATAAGAAATAAACTGCATTTATTTAAAGAAAAGTATGAACCTTTGATGAAGGACATAAAAGAATTCTCCTTTAATTGGAGGGAATATTTGCTAAACACTTGGGAAGGCTATACACTGTAAATATGCCCGTAATCCCCAGATAAATCTATAAATTTGTGTTACCCACGGAAATCTCAAAGGTAAATTCTGGGAATATGGTTGCATGATTACAAAGTTCATCTGACAAAATAAACCGGTAAGAAGACAAAAAATATTGTGAAAAGGGATTAATGATGGAGAGCTTTCTCTACAAGTATGAACATGTATTTTATTTTATGTTTTAAAGGTTATTTATTTTGAGAGAGAGTGAAAAGGGGAGAAGGGGAGGGCAAGAGAATAAGGGAGAGGGAGAATCCCCAGCAGGCTCTGTGCTGTCAGCGCAAAGCTCAATGAAGAGCTTGAACTCACGAATTGTGAGATCCTGGCTTGAGCCGAAATCAAGAGTTAGGCGCTTAACGGACTGAGCCACCCTGGCTCAGCATGTATTTTAAAGTGTATTAGAACATGTATTTTAAAGTGATGGTAATTTGGGAGGTGGGTGAAGTAGGTGATGGGGATTGAGGAGTGAGCTTGTTGTGATGAGCACTGGGTGATGTATGTGGGTGATAATCACCAGGTTCTTCACCTGAAATGATTCCACTCTATGTTAACTAACTGGAATTTAAATAAAAACTTGGAAAGGAAAACAAATGACAATAATTTGACAATGCGGTTCTTTCAAAAGAGTGTGTGAACAAAGAGACGAGGAAGAGTTTAAAAAATCCAGAAATCGATTCCATTGGTCTATGTGTCTTTTTGTGCCAATGCCATGCTGTCTTAATGATGACAGCTTTGTAGTAGAGGCTAAAGTCTGGGATTGTGATGCCTCCTGCTTTGGTCTTCTTCTTCAAAATTACTTTGGCTATTCGGGGTCTTTGGTGGTTCCATACAAATTTTAGGATTGCTTGTTCTAGGTTCGAGAAGAATGCTGGTGCAATTTTGATTGGGATTGCATTGAGACGGAATGTTTTTCCATTTCTTTATATCTTCTTCAATTACCTTCATAAGCTTTCTATAGTTTTCAGCATACAGATCTTTTGTATCTTTGGTTAGATTTATTCCTAGGTATTTTACGCTTCTTGGTGCAATTGTGAATGGGATCAGTTTCTTTATTTGTCTTTCTGTTGCTTCATTATTAGTGTATAAGAATGCAACTGATTTCTGTACATTGATTTTGTATTCTGTGACTTTGCTGAATTCATGTATCAGTTCTAGAAGACTTTTGGTGGAGTCTATCGGGTTTTCCATGTATAATATCATGTCATCTGCAAAAAGTGAAAGCTTGACTTCATCTTTGCCAATTAAGTGGCTAAAATGAACAAATCAGGAGACTATAGATGCTGGTGAGGATGTGGAGAAACGGGAACCCTCTTGCATTGTTGGTGGGAATGCAAACTGGTGCAGCTGTTCTGGAAAACAGTGTGGAGGTTCCCCCCCCAAATTAAAAATAGACCTACCCTATGACCCAGCAATAGCACTGCTAGGAATTTACCCAAGGGATACAGGAGTGCTGATGCATAGGGGCACTTGTACCCCAATGTTTCTAGCAGCACTCTCAACAATAGCCAAATTATGGGAAGAGCCTAAATGTCCATCAACTGACGAATGGATAAAGAAGATGTGGTTTATATACACAATGGAGTACTATGTGGCAATGAGAAAGAATGAAATATGGCCCTTTGTAGCAACGTGGATGGAACTGGAGAGTGTGATGCTAAGTGAAATAAGTCAGACAGAGAAGGACAGATACCGTATGTTTTCACTCTTATGTGGATCCTGAGAAACTTAACAGAAACCCATGGGGGAGGGGAAGGAAAAAAAAAAGGTTAGAGAGGGAGGGAGCCAAACCATAAGAGACTCTTAAAAACTGAGAACAATCTGAGGATCCGTGGGGGGTGGGAGGGAGGGTGGGTGGGTGATGGGCATTGAGGAGGTCACCTGTTGGGATGAGCACTGGGAGTTGTATGAAAACTAATTTGACAATAAATTTCATCTTAAAAAAATTATTATCAGTCACCTGTAAAGTCGGAGATTTAATACAAAATAAGTTAAAAATCTGTGCCAGCTATATTGTAACAAAAGAAATAAAGTTAAAGTAGAACATTAAAAAATATATAAATAAATAAATAAATCCAGAAATCGATCCAAATATATCTGAAAGACTTTACTGTATGATACAGGTGATAACTTCAAATCTTGGTGGAAAACAGGACCGTCGGGTAAAGAGTACAAAAACGGAAGACTCACCAAACGGAAATAAGTGGAAGTAAATTGTGTTAGCATTCTCCGGAGAAACAGTACAGCTGTTAGCATGGTGATTTTGTAGTGTACGGAGGTTTGGGATGTTTAAATAAACGTTTTTTCTTTTTATGTTTTATTTATATTTGAGAGCAAGAGAGACAGAGCATGAGTGGGGGTGGGGCAGAGAGAGAGAGGGAGACACAGAATCCGAAGCAAGCTCCAGGCTCCGAGCTGTCAGCACAGAGCCCGACGCGGGGCTCGAACCCACCAACCGCGAGATCACGACCTGAACTGAAGTCGGACGCTCAACCGACTGAGCCACCCAGGCGCCCCTATAAAAGTTTTATATAGTCAGTTTCTCAGGTATCTTTTGGCCCATAGCAAAAACTACCCTAAATAACGGCATGAAATAAACACCATTTAATGGAGCCCATGGATTCTGGGTGCTCAGGATTTGCACGGCTCTGTGTCAACAGTGGAGGCACCTGCCACCTTCTCCGTGGCTGCGACACAACCGTCGAAGCTCACACATCTCAGCGAGCCGGAAAACCAGCCCGCTTCATCTTGGCGATGCTTTCACGGGAGGGGAGGACAGACCGTCCGGTGCTCAGTTATGGAACCAGGGACAGGTGCATGTCCGTGGTCACAGCGTGGAAGGCAGCCGGGCGGAGACCTCGGGGTCTGAATACGTGGGTCAGGGGGCTCCCTGTGACACCCCTCTGCCACCAGATGGTTCTGCCGGCTTTTGGAGGTGAAGAACAGAGCTGGGGAAGGTACAGCAACGATTGGGAAGATGGTCAGGACAGCTGTTGGTCTCACCAAGCTGGTCTCCGCCACCAAGAGTCGTGACATGAACCGGATGGGAGCTGGTTCTTCACGGTCAGACGCTCAGGCCCTCGGCTGCCCCTTAGGTGACACGCAGAGGACACAGAGGCTCCGTAGGAAAGCAGCTTCCCCCAGAGGATGCATTTCCATAGACTCCTCTGCCTGCTCAGACTCCTTCTGGATGAAGTCTGGGGTATGGGGGGGGTGAGTTTGGGGGACACCCTCCACAGAAAGCCTGATCTGCTCGATGCCACTCGTGATGGACACTGGCTGGTTCCCAGAACGCGGTGGCGGTGGCTGACTCTTTCCGGACCGCTCTGCGTTGGTCTGGCAGTCCAGACGCGAGGTTGATGAGCCGCCCTGTGGCCACTCGGGACAGGCCGAGTTCCTTCTCACGCCGACGGGGCAGATGAGACAAATCTTCAGATGACTCTAGCGGGGCCCGTTCCTCCCGCGTCACCGGGAACTGGAAGCCGGGCTCTCACTGCGCACAGGTGCCCGCTCTTCCTACGGGCAAGGCGGTTTTGGTCTGGCTTTACCACTGAGCTCAGCCAGCAGGAGACAGCACAGCCCCCCAAGAGCATCTGTGCAACCCCCCCGTCCGTGTCTTCGGTGCTCCTGTCACCGAAGCCCGTTCACCTTCTGAGCTGCGGAGTTTGGGACAAGAACAACACAAAACCGAATGACGAGTGCGCTGCCTGGGCACTGTCTGTGCGGCTCCCCGATCCGTCACTTGGAGGACACAGATCAAGGAACGGAGAAGTCGTCGCCTCTTAGCCTCGCTCCCTTCCATGGAGGCTCCCTCCTGCGCCCGATCAAGACAGGCAGGCAGGCGCCAGGTGGAAATCTAACTGGGGCCAAGTGTCAGCGTCCTGACACCGTATCTATCTTCTGACCTGTTCCAGAAGTTTCTTTAACAACCGTGAATCCTCCCACGGGGTCATTAGGACAGCCTGAGAAGAGCCCATGTGTCCTACACCTTACAGGGACACAGGGACCTGGGCTTCCTTGATCTGGTCGCCTCGGGTTGGTGACCTGACGGCTTTGCGCCTCTGTTTCCTAATCCAGAAAATGGGTTGCAGATGGCATTTTCCAGAGCCCTCCTTTCCCCCGAGGTCCCGCAGCTGCTGGGGGAGGCTGAGGGCATGAGCTCCACTGAATGTCCCCCCATCCCATTTCCTTGACCCCCCCATCTCCCTTACCCCTGCTCACTTCATCAGATTAGCCCGATTTTTCCCAGTTTTACATATTGAAATGCCGCCACGATCTGACCTCCATCCACAGCCTTCCCCACCCTTTGGGATCTAGTTTTGAAATGGGGTTGGGTCCCTTCACTTTGCCACCCAGTGGAAACCCAAACTTTCCTCCCTATTTCTGTTCAGTCCAAGAGAGGCTGATGTTACCGTCAGCCGTGATACAAAAAAGGCCCCTGGGCTTCTACAACAACAATTTCCCATCTGCGAGACATCCCTGAGCTTAATAGACTTTTCTGGAGGATTGTTGCAGGGAGGGGGTGCGTCCTGCCACGCAAAATCCTCTGCCATCTTGCGGCTCCCTGCCCCTGACCCCGGTCCCTTCCAAGGGACTTCCAAGTTCTCTCCCTTCTGTTGTGTAGAACGGTCTTGTCTGCCTCCCAAGCTTGGAGCCAGGCCTTGGAGAGTCACCCTCTACTCTGGGCATCAACGAAAGCTTCCCAAGAACCACCGCTCCCTCCCTGAGGAAGAGCCTGCCGTCATTATTGAGGTTGTCACATTTTCACTTTTTTCTTGCATTTACTTTGTCGAAAGGGTTTCGCGGCTAAGCAGAGTTTGAAAACCACTGCACATCACTGTGTTTGGACTGAGCCTGCTATGAACTTAGATACTGCATCATCAATACTCCTGGCAGATAAATCGGTGCTTTCATCCAATTAAAGTATTTGCCAGCGCTGATATTTTTTAAAATGTAAAATATCTCAACCATGCAAAAGTATGAGCCGGTGTTTTTTGAACTGCAGGTAACATTTTTTTTTTTTTTGAGAGAGAGAACAAACAGAATGAAAGAGAGTGGAAAATAGAAGAGCGTTATCAACTTAATAAATATAAACATTTCTTCATAAACATTTGGTTCCAGATCCCTGCGTGTGCATGTACGTGTGTGTATGTGGGTGTGGGTGTGTCACAATGGAAGATAATCTTTTTCTCACTGTGGGTCACGGTCACAAAGTTTGGCCATCACCGGATAGACAGGGCTGTGACGAACGCCAGACTACTCCCGGCTCGGTTCCGTGTCACTCGGTTCTAGGACGCACACTGTGTCACTGTAGGGTTTTTTGCTGCCGGTCTGTTTGTTGTTAAATCAAAACATTACAGTTGGAATTGGAGCTGAGCCCTCCCTCCCCCCGACCTTCCCCTCCTTGATTCCGTTCCTTTCCTTCTGCCCCGTGGACACTTCATAATGGAGCCGATCTTGTCCATGTGTGTTTTTTTGCTCTTACTACATATTAAACATATGGAATTGTTTCGTGCATTTTATGCCAGTACTCATAGCGGTTTTTAAAAAATATATCATTCTGAATCTTTTTCTTTTCTCTCAACACGGTAATTTGCAGATATCCCTTGCTGATACGCGTGGTTCCAGTTCAGTTACGTTCATGGTTGTATAAATAGACTGAAGGTTATTTGCTCATTTTATGCTTAAGGGACATTTCGTTTACTATTATGAAAAATATTGCAGTGAACATTCTTGTGTATCTACTTGTCCACATGTGACAAAAAACGGTGATGAAACGATTTTATAAGCCAGAGAAGGTGATTTGAGTATAAAGCCAAGCCATAGCCATATAGGCAGTGTCAACATCTCCAAATCAATAAAGTTGGGTCCTTTCCTCATACCTTAAAAGAAATCAATTATAGGGTGAATTAGAGACCCGAGTGTGTAAAAAAGAGCTAAAAATAAATGCAGAAAAATATTTTTGATATTGGAGGGGAAAGGATTTCTTAAATAAGCTAAAGGAAAGTAAAAACAATAAAGGAAAAGATTGAAACTTTCTACCATACTAACACTTCATATTTCTCTTTATTAGAAGGTACTAGGGGGCGCCCAGGGGGCTCAGTCAGTTGAGCATCTGACTTCGGCTCAGGTCATGATCTCACGTTCATGAGTTTGAATCCCGCATCGGGCTCTGTGCTGACCCGCTCAGAGCCTGGAGGCTGCTTCGGATTCCGTGTCTCCCTCTCTCTCTCTGCCCCTCCCCAGTTTGTGCTGTCTCTCTCTCTCAAAAAATAAATTAATTAAAAAAAAATAAGGTACTAATATAAAAGTTAAAATACAATCCACAACTTTGGAGAAGGTATTTGTAATGTACAGAAGCTAATCTACAAAGAATGGTAATATTTTTTTAAAAAACCATGACACCCAAAAAAACGTCCTTGTCTGCCTAGCCAAAAGGCCCACGTTTAAGGATCATTTTCTTGCTTATCTCTTATTTCCTGGATGACTAAGTCTGCTGTTACACATTGGCTGATGTCGTTGTCTTTTTGCAAAAAGGTCTGGCCCTGCCTACATTTCCCTCCCGAAATTTAGCTAATCTTTCAGGCCGAGATTAACCGTGCCTCTTGCAGAGTTACATACGTGACTTTGAAGACTTGCCTTCAAAGCAGTTTATTTAATTTTTTTCTTTTGAAATATACCAGTCAGCTTTTTAATGAACTCACGCTTGTGTCAAAGGTTGAACGTACAGTTGGAGAACTATATAACCCTATAGCTTGTCATGGGCTAAATTGTATCCTCCAAAAACTCATATCTACTCTGAACCTCCGAAGGTGATCTTACGTACAAACAGGGTCTCTACCGATATTATTAGTTAAAGATTGAGATGAGGTCGTACTGGGTGACAGTGGGCTCTGAATCTCAGGACTCGTGTCCTTACAGGAAGACAAGGCACATGGCACACAGAACGGGCAGTGTGAACGTGGAGGGAGAGTGGAGAGTGAGGTAGCTGCATTAGCCAAAGATACTAGTGATTTCCAGGAGCCAGCAGAAGCTAGGAGGGATCAAGGATGGGATCTTCCTTAGAGACACTGAAGAGAACATGGTCCGCTGATACTTTGATATTGGAATTCTAGACTCCAGAATAGGAGGGAACAAATTTCCATTGTGCTGATCCATTCAATTTGTGGTAATTTGTAATTACACAAGGAATATGTTACAAACTAATACAAAGCCAGAATATAAGTTTATATACCGGTCTGGCCAATACGCTGCCAAGTTTCTGCCATAGAGTGACCTGAAGCACATTTTTATTTCGTGTATCACCTTGACCTGTGCCAATATGCCTTGACTGAAACCAAGCCAGCCATGTTGACTATGGTGATCGTGCCAGGGACCGGTGTGTAGCTAAAGGCAACAGGTAAGCACAAGGAGGGTCAACCTTTGAGGTGAATGGACACCAACTTTGTCCAATAGAGGCACTCTGTATGAGAGAACAGCAGTCTGATGCAATCTGATCTTATATCTTTGGAAAGCCTAGATATAAGCGAAACCCAAAAAGGTTGCTCAGTTAAACTTTGGTCATTATCCTAATAGTGCTGCTTTGCCTTGTCAGGTCTTTGTGATATCGGAGTATGTCTCAAGCCCAGACACACTGGAGCAGAGAATGTCTGTGCAGCGACAAGGTGGCTCCCCGTGTGAGTCCACATCTTCGTGGGCCCACATCATAATACTTCATCATTGGTTCTGGTTCAAGATGGCAGGGTAGGAAGATTCTAAAGTCACCTCCTCCATGGAACAGCAAATTGCACCTATTGGTAGAACATTTCCTCCTGAAGAAGAACTGAGGGGGGACTGACGGCTACTGGACAACCAAAGACAGAGAGAATGGCAAGAGAACAGTAAAAGAGGCAGAGATGCGAAGGGAGCTCCCACCTTTGACCCTACCAATGAAAGTGCGGATGGTACTGAGGGACTAGGGAGAGGTCCCTCTGTCCTTGGACACAGAAAAAACCTACAGCTAGCCTATAGAAGAGACACTAGAACTTTGCCAAGCAGTAGAGGAGGCACGGAATGCTCTCCGAGTTAGAGAGACTGGAGACTGAAAGGGTTCACGTTCTCATCTCACCTCGGAAACCTGGGCTGGAGCAGGGTCCGGACACCATGATGCGTGGGTCTAGTCACCTCAGTGAGCTCACGACTCCAGCGGGCCCAGGGTCCTGAAGCCCACATCCACCCTGGTTGCACTGGGGCACAGAAAAAATGTTGTGGTTTGAAAGGGCCAAGGAACTTCTGGAACATTCTCTTCCCCTCCACCTTGAAAGCCCAGACCCAAGCAGGGTCTGGCTCATGGTGATCTTGCGACCTCAGTGAGCCTAGGGTTCACAAGCCCAGACCTGCCGCCCTGTGGTGCTGGCACACAGACAATAAGCTGAGGTTTTGTTTTTTTGATGTTTACTGATTTATCGTGTTTTATTTACTTTAAAAGATTTGCCCATGTTTTTATTTTTTTCTTTTTAGTTTTCATCTTTTGTTTCTTGTTCTCTCTCTTTTCCGTGTCTTCTTCTCATCCTTCTTTCCTTCTCTTTTTCCTTCCTTATTCTCTTTTTTCTTTTCTCTTCTTTTTTCTTTTATTATTTTCTTTTATTATTTCTGTAAAAAGCTGTGGTTTAAAAGAGAAACTGGCATATACAACCACAGGACCGGTCAGTCACCGGTCAGTCACCAAGTCACCAAGCACAGAGGGTCTACATGGGGGACACCATATACAAGACCACTCTTTCAGCTTTGGGAGAAGTAGCCATGTCACCTAATCCACAGAAACAAATACAGAAGTCAAGCAAAATGGGGAGATAGGGGAATATGGTCCACAAGAGAGAAGAAGAAACATCAGAAAAAGGACTAAATGACACAGAGAAAAGCAAAATGCCTGATAAAGAATTGAAAATAGTGATCGTCAAGGTGTTCAGTTGGTGGGAGAAAGACTGGAAGAACTTGGTGAGAACTTCAATCAAGAGACAGAAAATATTAAAAACAATCAATCAGAGCTGCAGAACACAATAACTGAAATATAAAACACCCCAGAGGGAATCAACGGTGGATTAGAAGAGGCAGAAGAATGTATTAGTGATCTGGAAGACGGCATAATGGAAAACACACAAGCTGAACAGCAAAAGGAGAAAAGAATTTTTTTAAAAGTGAGGATGGATTAAGAAATCTCTTGGACAACACCAAGCGAACAAACATTAGCATTACAGGGGTCCCAGAAGAAGAGAAAGAAAGGTGTAGAAAACTTACTTGAAGAAATAATAACTGAAAACTTCCCTAACCAAGGGAGGGAAATAGACATCTAAGTCCAAGAAGCACAGAGAGTTCCAAACAAGAGGAACCCAAGGAGGTCCACATCATGGCACATAATAATTAAAATGTCAAGGGTTAAAGATAACGAGAGAATCCTAAAAGCAGCAAAGGAAAACAAAAGTTACGTACAGGGGAAAACCGTTAAGTCTCTCGGCTGGCTGATTTTTCAGCAGGAACCTTGCAGGCCAGAGGGAATGACATGATATGTTCAAAGAGCTGAAAGGAAAAAAACAAAAAGCAAAAAACCTACAACCAAGAATACTTTACCAGGCAACGTTATCATTCAAATTTGAAGGAGAGATAGTTTCCCAAACAAAAGATAAAGGAGTTTGTCACCCCTAAACCAACCGTATAAGAAATGCTAAAATCCTAAAAGTGCGCACAGGCAGTAATTTCTCTGACATCAGCCATAGCAACATTTTTCTAGATACGTCTCCTCTGGCAAGGGAAACAAAAGCAAAAATAAACTATTGGGACAAGATCAAAATAAAAAAATCCTGCAACCACAAAACAAAAAGACAACCTACTGAATGGAAGAAGATATTTGCAAATGACAAATCCAATAAGGGGTCAATATCCAAAATATATAAAGAACTCACACAGGCCAAAACAGAAAAAACAAGTAATCCAATTAAAATGTGCAAAGGACCCGAATAGACATTTCTCCAAAGAAGACATCCAGATGGCCAACAGACACATGAAAAGATGCTCAACATCACTCATCATCAGGGACATGCAAATCAAAACCACAATGAGATATCACCTCACACCTGTCAGAATGATGAAACAAAAACCACAAGAAACAACAAGTGTTGTCAGGATGTGGAGAGACAGGAACCCTTGTGCACTGTTGGTGGGAATGCGAACTGATGCAGCTGCTGTGGAAAACAGCGTGGAGGTTCCTCAAAGAGTTAAAAATAGAACTACCATATGATCCAGCTATCGCGCTACTGGGTATTTACCCAAAGAATACAAAAGCACTAATATGAAGGGATACACGCACCCCTATGTTTAAAGCAGCATTATTTACAGTAGCCGAGACATGGAAGCAATCCAAGGGTCCATCGATCGATGAGTGCATAAAGACAAAGTGGCATACGTGAAATATTACTCAGTCACGAAAAGAACGAGTTCTTGCCCTGTGTGACAGCACGGACAGCTGTAGCGGGCATTACACCTAGTGAAATCAGTCCGATCGAGAAAGACAGATACCATATGATTCCACTCATAAATGGAATCTAAAAAAAAGAATCGGGGCACCTGGGTGGCTCGGTCGGTTGGGCGTCCGACTTCGGTTCAGGTCATGATCTCGCGGTCCGTGAGTTTGAGCCCCGCGTTGGGCTCTGTGCTGACAGCTCAGAGCCTGGAGCCTGTTTCAGATTCTGTGTCTCCCTCTCTCTCTGACCTTCCCCCATTCATGCTCTGTCTCTCTCTGTTTCAAAAATGAATAAACGTTAAAAAAATTAAAAAAAAAATAAAAAAAAAGAATAAACAAAAAACACAATCAGAGCCATAAATACAGAGAACAAACTAATGACTGCCAGAGGACAGGGTGGTGGGAAGGTTGGGCAAAGTGAGCGAAGGGGCGAGGAAGACACAGGCCTCCAGTTACGGGATGGATAAGTCACGGGAATAAAAAGCGAGCATCAGGAATACAGTCATTGTAATAACGATGTTAACGGGACAGATAGAGCTATACCTGCGGCCAACACGCCATCATGTGTGAACTTGTCAAATCACCAAGCTGTATACCTGCAACTAATATAACATTGTGTGTCCACTGCACTCAAATAGAATCACAGTAATGTTCCATAATTGGTAGACACGTTTTCTCAACTGTCTTTCAGTTTCCAAGAAATATCAAAAATGACTTTACAGCAGTATCTGAACAGTTTATCATTAAAGGCCGCGTTATGGTACATTCACCTCCTCTGAGCAGCATCGTATAGTTCTCTGAGGCAATGTTAGCCTCTCCCTCCAGCTTCTCTGCCACAGGACAAAGCATATTGTACAGATCATTTGTGTTCACATGTCTGTCGCCCCAAAAGACTGTGAGTCCCTGCAGGGCACCGTGAGACACTCCTCCGTCTGTGGGCTCTGTGCTCTGTGTATGTATATCATGCCGACTCTGTTGGATTGGAAAAAGCAACTATCTTGCTCCCCCCGTAATGAATGGGAAGCTTGAGGAAAGAGATTTTGTTTGGTTTGTTTCTCAGACACATCGTAGGTGATCATTTTACTCATGTGTGGCATTTAAGAAACAAGGTACATGAACAAAAGAAAAGAAAAAAAGGGAGACAAACCCCAAAAGGACTCTTATAAGGGATGCACTGATGGTCACCAGAGGGGAGGATGGTGGGGGGTGGGGGAAATAGATGAAGGGGAAGGGATCACGAGTACACTTCTCATGATGAGCACTGAGGAATGTGCAGACTTGGGAATCACTATACTGCACACCTGAAACTAAGATGACATTGTGTGTTGACGACACTGGATTAAAAAGAAAAGTTCTAGCAGAGCTGAGCGGCAATATGAGACTTCGCCGATAGGTGTCGCTGTGCTTTCAAAAGTCACCATTAGGGTAAGTACCGAGTTCCCACATTTAATCTTCCTCAAAACTGCATCTTGTAGGCGAGGAAACAGAAGCCCAGAGAAGTCATGTTGCCTGACCATGCTCCCTCAGCCACCAGTTTGGGAAGCAGTATTCAAAGTGAGGTTGATCTCCTTCCCGAGTGGGCTAAGTCAGCAGGCTGTTCTCTGGCCTGAAAATTCTTAATTTCCAGACATCAAGTGACGTGAGGACGTGTAAATCACCAGCATAATCTACTAAATCAGTTGTCTAGATTTAAAAAAAATTTAATGTTTTGCTTGTTTTTGAGAGAGCACAAGAGAGAGAGGGAGACACAGAATCCAAAGCAGGCTCCAGGCTCCGAGCTGTCGGCACAGAGCCCGACGTGGGGCTCGAACTCACAGACCGCGAGGTCATGACCTGAGTCAAAGTCGGATGCTTAACCAACGGAGCCGCCCAGGTGCCTCGTTAGTTACCCAAATTTTAGATTCCTTTCTTAGTTTTGCCAGATAAGTGATTGGTTCACAAGTAGGGTCAGTTTGCCCCCAGGTTATACGTGACAATATCTGGAAAATGTTTTTGGCTGTCATTCCTGGAGAGTGGGGTGTCATTTGGCATCCAACCAGTAGAGCCCAGGGAGCCTGCTAAACACCGTACATCGCCCAGGACAGCCCGCACGGCAAAGAATTATCCAGGCCAGATGGTCAGTGGTCCTGAGGCTGAGAAACCCTGCTTTGCAAGGATAGCTTTACTGCGTTGGTAACCTGTATTTTCCTTTTCCAATTCAGAGGATGGGTATAACGGTCTCTGTGTTGCCGACGAAGACAGAGCACAGAGGTGGTGATTTGTTGACGACAGAACCGAGTCTGGGATGGAGCCTCATTGGAAGGCTGACACCTTCTTCTCCGCTTTGCCACCTCGGGTCTCAGAGTGCGGCTTTTCTGGGACAGAGATCTTTGTTGATGAGTCCCAAATCCAAATTACAGGATTTCGGGAGGAGAGTGGGTGGTCAGTGATTCAGGGAAGAGCGGTCCGTGGCGAGGACGCCTCATTTTTTTCTGGATATGAGCTCTACGCTTACTAAACCGCAGAGTTAAGGCCGAGAGAGGCTGCAGGGACCATTCAGCCCCCGCACAACAGGACGAGCCGGGGCTCCAAGAAGTGGAGCCGTGTGCTCAGAGTTACCCAGTGACGGGTCCTGGTGGAGCGAGGTCTCCCGCCGTTAGCTCGGGGCTCTCTATCCTGTGCTGTCATTCTAAACTGATGGCCGAGAGAGATTTTGCCGTTTCAGGCAAATCTCAGGTTCTCCTTCTGTGAGCCAGGGCAATGGAGCATAATCGGGCTCAAAATTGCCAGGATTTAGGTGTCAAGGATTTTAGGCACTCCGTTGGGGTGGGATAGTGTCTGGACCTGCGACCCACTTAAAAATGGAAGCCAGTGTTTCCGCAGAAATCTGGAGGCTTCCTCTCGGCATTATAAGGCGACAGACTGGGGAGGTCCTGATCCCAGCAGAGTGACTCACGGGGGCCTTAATGGAGGTGAACTCCACCGCAGCTGAAGTGTGAGTACAGCTTGTGATCCCAGCGACATCCCGTCTTACGGGGAAGCTGAGAGACAGCAGATCCCACGAGGGCTCTGGATTTGGCCGAGATTCATGATCCAAATGGAAGCGCCAGCAGGGTGGACAGATGAGAGCCCAGCTGCCCGTGGGAAGCATGTCGTGGAGACAGACGCCGCAGGGCGACAGGCACGGGCTCCTTCAAAATCAGGCAGCGTGGCCAGCGGTCAATTCTCAAAAACCCAATTAGTCCCAAGTCCACCCGTCGGATAACCAACGCATCCGACGTAGCACGTGCATCAACTGTAGGCGTGCCCTTTAAGAGCTCTCACGTGACTGTTTTAATGGCTCTGGCAGAAATGTCCCTTTGGGGGTAGTGGTTCCATGATAAGATTTTCGCATTGTGAACTGATCTAAAGTCGCTCCCCTGTCCCTCCCACCCTGAGAAACTAGCAAACGAATTCTCAAGTTCTAAAAGTCTGGCCAAAGAGAAGTCACTAGAAGTGAACATCTCCCATATAAATTTTTCCGTCACTCAGACTTCTGTATCGTCAATGCGATAGGATTTTCTTTGTTACTCCTGATTGCTCTCCGGTAGGTTTCACTGCAGTTTTCCTTTTCTTTTTAAAGTGTTTTAAAGTTTTATTTATTTTTGAGACAGAGACACACAGAGAGAGAGAGGACAAGTGGGAGAGGGGCAGAGAGAGGGAGACCCAGAAGCGGAAGCAGGCTCCAGGCTCCGAGCTGTCGGCACAGAGCCCGACGCGGGGCTCGAACCCACGCGCCGTGAGATCGTGACCTGAGCTGAAGTCGGATGCTCAGCTGACTGAGCCATCCGGGCACCCCTGAATGCATTTTTCTATTTCTAGAAAGCTTCACAGTATAAGTATCGTTTTGCCAATCCCTCAAGTCAGCCTTGTATGTATTCCTAGCAGTTAAATTTTTAAGGATGAGCTAAATGAAAAAAAAAAAAAAAAGTGTTAAAGAAATCAGAATGAACTGCAAACATGTTGCCAAATATTTGCATTTTCATTTCTAATAAGGAAAGACTTGGATGTGTTGACTTGTTAATAGTTTGCAGGAAAATTAGACAATACTCAGATCGGGGTGGGGGAATGCAAATTCTCAGGGAAAAGACTGTCACGGGCCGCACGTTTGTACCTCAAATTCCACATCTGTTCACAAGTGTGACAAGAGAAAGAGGAAGAAGGATTAAAAAACGCTGAAAGATTTGTACAAACAACAAGAAAGAGACATTAACCAGGATTTCAGATCGCCTCTAAGAGTATCGACTGGAAAGTTCTCACACCAAATGCCGCAGGTGGGGGTTCTGCTCGTGAACTATTGGCTGGTTAGAAAATTGTATTTCGTCATCGGGAATAAAGAACGAGCACTCTCACAGCTGTTCTTGGTCACTGTTGACGTGGTCAAGAGCATCACTGAGAAACCGGGGAATGTGGTCAGCGTACCCCAGGCGACGAGTGAGTGATGTGCATGTGGGCACAGTACCTCCTGGCGGGCTGGTTCCCAGCTCGGCGCGCGCAGGGACCCTGCAGTTGTGGGGACAGACAGAAGCTGTGTGTCCAGGGGCCTCCGATTACTCTGCATCGAGGGAGAGTGATGTCATCTGCTGTGAGACAAGGCAGCCAGCTGGCCTGGGGTTCCTGGGGTCGGGAAAGATCCAGAAGGATGGCTGTGAGGCATGAGTCCAGCAGCCCCCCGGGGATCTGTGGTGACGCGGTTCAGGGGGTACCAGCATCCAGTGCAGATCTGTGAGCGCCCAACTGTGCCAGCCCTGTCCCCCGGGCCACTTGGTCACCTCCTTGCCCTAGCTGTCCAGAAGGCATCCCGGGCTCGCGGCAGATGTGTGTAGGGTCGCGTCCCCCATCGCTCCTGCCTCCCTGCTGAGCGTGACTGCTTTTCACTGGGCTGACCATGTCTGGTAGTGCCTGTCCGTCTGTCCTCGCTGGATCGCTCGCTGTGCAAGTCGGGCCCGGTGTTCCCCGCTCACCGCTGCCCTCCCGGTGCCCAGAGCAGTGCCGGGCACTGAGAGCGTGAGCGAGAAATGTGTACGGAGTGAATGAGCGGGTGGATGAGCCAGGGACGTAGAAGGACCTCCTCGATAAAGCCCTGGTGTCTCTGTCACCTGCTCCTGTTGTCTTCTCCTGGGTCCTGTCCTCCAGCCAACCCCTTTTCCCTGGGAGAACTCTCTTTCTAACCTGCCTTGTAGTTTTAAAATGTGCCGCTCCCTCTGCTTTGCCCACGCTGCGGACCCCTGCTCACCACTTGGCTCATCCCTGGAGACGTCTCCGTGTCCCCAGGAGCAGCTGACCGTGCGGCTGCCTCATTACTTGGGAGGTCTCTCCACAGCACTTGTGTGGATCGCCCTGGAGTGTAAGTATCTGTGCATACATCTCCGTCCGCACCAGGCTATGTGCTGTCTGACATCAGGGTTGTTCCCTGATCACCTTGATGTCCCCAGCACCCGTCACCGGGCCCAATACAGCCTTGCTGACTGTGGCTCTATGACTGGAAACTGGTCGCGTTTGTGAGTTGAGACCCCGAGACGCAGCTATGCAGGACACGACCCACCCGTATCGGGCCAGGCCCAGGCACGACAGATGGCTCAGGGGACGGAAACTCGTGGTCCCTGGGGCACCTGGAGAACATGGAGTCCTTGACCCTGGTTGCTTATCCTCCCCAGAGAGAGCGAGGAAGGGCGCGGAGGGCAGCAGTGCCCTGAGCCCCATGCTGCACAGTCCCCGATTCTCCGCCAGGTGAGGGCAGGAAAGCGAACCGGACCGAAGACGGACAACAAGCATGTCAGACTCGCCCCCCTTCGTACGACCTGCCCGTTGAGGGAACCAGCCGTGAAACTGTCCGGTTAACCCTCCGATGGACGGCAGCAGAGGGAGACTAAAGGCAAACGAGAAAAAGAAAAGGTTTCTGTCACAGCTTCAGTAACTTAGCAAGTGACTATATTTCTAAATACAGAACTGGAAAAACATCATCCCATGTGCTCCCTCGGCTTTTGTCGCTTCTCGTTTTGAAAATTCAGATTCCGTGACTTTCTGGATCTACAGCCTCTCTAATTCTCTTCTTGGACACCATCATCCGAAAGCAGATGCAACTCGGGGACATGCATGGAAATAATCACAGAAAAATGTCTCCAAGAGGCACTGGCCAAACAATAAATGACAAGATGCCTTTGGGTATACATCCAGAAAGGGCACATGTGAATTATAAATGACACCACCGTTTCTTCTCTCTCTCTCTTTTTTTTTTCCGAATACAGTTTCGGCTGCTTGACGCTTTGGGAGTTTAGGTGGCCATCTCTGTAATTTTCATCAGATTGAACACACTTTGAAATAGAACCAACATTGTTAGCACAGCTTGGGAGCCGCTCTCTATTTTTTCCCACTCGAATACCAGCCTCACCAGAGAGAGTTTCCATTTTAGATATGTTCACTCCCTGAGCAAAAATCCCATGGAAAATGATTCTTGGGAGGACATGCAAATGTGCCAGTGACCTACATACGGAGCCTATAAGCCCATCGGATCGCTTCTGCCACTTGAAACTTGGGGGGAAATGGAAAAATGGAATCGCATTTTGTACGGTGTGCTCCAAAAAGCACTAAGATTTTTCCAGGGCTGGTTTCTAAAAGATTGTTCTTTGTCTTTGTGACTTTGCCAAACAACACATTTAGACTGGATGTGGTTATCTGTAGACTAATGAAGGTGTGACGTTATTGTTTCTGGCGTTTTAGTTTAGCACCAGGAGCCGCTCACAACCTATGGCGTCGGGAGCTCTCAAATCACCGAGGTGGTGGGATTTCATAGCTGGTGTAGACAACGCGTGTGCACAATTTGCCCTGGCTACTTTCCGTAGGCTGGGCAGACGGCTCAGTCCCCCTGAATGTTTCCAGAGCTTCTTCCGGATTGATAAAGCTGATTCGTCTGTGGGAATTGGGGGATGTGGCATTTGCTGTCAGGAGGTCTGTGTTGGGTTGAGACACAGCGGAGTGGGGCTCATTTCTCTCTGGCGACGTTGGGGGCTTGCCGTTTTTGGCTGGTTTGCCCCTGTGCGCTTGGACACCGCCCCACAAAAAGATAGGACAATTGGATACGGCCCCTGGACTGCATTTCTCGGGAAATACAGCGTGAGTGGGTATGATGTTTGCCACGAGAGCCGAGGAGACCCAAAAGATGTGGACGAGCCCAAGGCACATGGAGGCCGACAGAAAGTCCCAACAGTGGAAGTTTTGTGCCATGAAGGGGACCAAGGCTTTGAGGAGTAATTGGAGATACGTTTCGGGAACCGGAAGAGCAAGGATGAACAAGGAGTGATTACAGGACTCAGGACACTTTTAGGCTCAAATGCTAAAAACTACTTCCAACTGGGTTGGAAATTAAAAAAAAAATTAAAAAACAATCGGCTGGGGGCGCCTGGGTGGCGCAGTCGGTTAAGCGTCCGACTTCAGCCAGGTCACGATCTCGCGGTCCGTGAGTTCGAGCCCCGCGTCAGGCTCTGGGCTGATGGCTCAGAGCCTGGAGCCTGTTTCCGATTCTGTGTCTCCCTCTCTCTCTGCCCCTCCCCGTTCATGCTCTGTCTCTCTCTGTCCCAAAAATAAATAAACATTGAAAAAAAATTAAAAAAAAAAACAAACAAACAATCGGCTGGTCGTGGTGGGTCAACTGGGAAATCTATGGGAGGTATAGGGCAGATGAACGAAAACAAAGACAGGGGACACAGAGTAATTTTCTACCCTCCGTGTGTCTGCTTTGAGCGGGCCCTCATTTTCACCTATCTTTCTCCATGGGGCCGAGAAAATGCCCCGCGACAGCCTTGCGTCTACAATCCTGAGAATTCTAGGTCCGCAGGTCAAGAGAACGAAAGTCGCCAGTTGTCTCCCATTTGCGAAGGTCTTGGATTGGCTCTTTCTGGGCCACGTTGTCAAGGGGGTAGAGTGCGTGATACGTCTACTCTTGGTCACACGCCACCTCTGCGGGCCGGGGAGGACAGGCTGGAGCACTTGGCCAGCGGCTCCGCCGGGATTCTTGGAAGGTAGGGAGGAAATTCCCCACGTGGAAAGTGTTCCGTGATCAGCGTCTGGGAACGGGAGCCCGCCGGACAAATAGGAAAGCTGTCGTTCCAAACCACCCATCTTGTCCCTTCCTTTCTCACCGGTTGCCTTGCGGCTGAGGCCGCTCATCTACTCCACCAGGGCGGCAGGGGGGTGGGTAATTGTAGAGGCGGGTGCGGAAGTCACGGCGGCCACTTCGCCGAAGAGGAAGCAGACCCAGAACGTGACGCTTCTGAGGCTATTAAGTCGGTAAGTCGCAGAGCTAGAACTAGAACCCCCAAGAATTTGGAAGCAGTAGGTAATAGACGAGGCTGTCGGAGGTTGTCCTAGTGAGGCCTCCCAGTGGCCAGGTCTGATTCCTCTTCCTCCATGTCTCTTATAGGTTGGGAGTGGCAGGAATTTTGTGAGGATCGTGGCCCTGATTGATCTGAACTGGCTCTAGTCCGACCAGAAGCAATGCCTGGATGTAGGTACCTGGGGGCCCCCAGAGGAGAGCGTTGGCTCGGTGAATTCCCCGGCACCGAGAGCTCACGCAAAGGACACCAGAACCCGGGCTGGAAAGACCCCATCTGTGGGTGCTGGGCCAGCGTCTCACTGGCTCAGGGACTGGGAAGGGCCACGCGTCCACACTGAAGACAGACGGGATCAGATGATGAGGTACCGAGAGTCCAGCAGCATCGAGATAGGACCAGCGGGAAAAGGGGAAGGACACGGGGTCACAGAGTCTCACTTATCCGGCCTGCGCTTTTCTTGGAAGCAGTGCCACGCAGAAGCTGGCACTCTGGGTCCTTCCCGCTTGGATCCTAAGTGACTTGCTCGTGGGCCCCTGAGGAAGACGGTGACCGGGATCTTCACACCTCGAGGACCAGGCTAGAGCGGCTACACTGGCTTCCCAGGCCCCACAGAAACCCGCCCCCCCCCCCCTTTCCCAAGGCTGTGTTCCAAAGACCGAAATTGCCAGTTAATAGATTCAGCTATTTCAAACTCCCGTGACTGCTGTGGGCACGGACCCTGTTCTCCCATTTCCTCTTGGAAGCTTTGTGCTTCTGGAACCTAACTTCTCTGCCTCCTTCCCACATTGTTTTCCGGCAACCACATTTCATTGTCCTTAATTAACCCGGAGGCATGACTGCTGAGTCCACAGATTAGAGAAGCCGTCGTTTCTGAAATGAAATTTCACTTTTCTCCCCCTTCTAGGAAAGGTTGGGGCAGCCGAGAACATATAGGTCATGTTTCCAATTATAAAACGCCAGTGATGCCGGTTTTTTTTCTCCCGCACTCCCAAAAATAGAAACGGGGAAGGCCGACTGAGCCCACTGTGTGAAGTCAGCTGTCCCCAGCATGGCCGCGGCACCCGCCAGTTGCTCACCACCCACTGGTGTGGCTCGCGCGACAGGAGGCGATGGGGCCGGGCCGAGGATTTTCCCCAGCTGCGTCGCTAGGTGGCGCTGTCAATAAGGAAGGACCAAAGGCGCTCCTGGCCGGCTCACCTGCCGAAAGCGAAGAATTGAGCACTTAACGTGCACTGCGACCATTGGGGTCTTAGCCCGGGACACAGAGCGCGATTCGGCACGTTGTTCCAAACCGCTGCATTCCTGCAGAGTCGATGCTGGGGGGCGGGAAGGTGACGGTGGGTGTTCTATCCCGGGGGGACGGGGGGACAGAGCAATGTTTTATTTGTAGGAGTTTGAGCTCAACATGGTATGGCTTTGGCTTCTATGGGAACAGAGGAGGGTGTAGGGTTAAGAGCGAAGAAGGCTGTGGGGTAAGAACAGAGGAGGGTGTGGGGCTGGGAACGGCGGGGGGCGGGATATAAGGTCGGGGAGGGAGAGAGGGGCTTGACGGAGAGGGGGAGGGGATTTCTTGCCAAGGAATGTAGCAAGAGAGACCCAGAGATGATGGAAGCCTCGGGTGAGGGACAGGATCTGTAGGTTACGGGGCTGATGTGACAGTCACAGGGGAGAGCCCGGCAGGGGCCCCGCCGACACCCTGACACGGGGGATAGAACGTGGCCCGTGGGAGGCGTCTGGCAGGACCCTCTCGTGGATGGGGGCCCCGCGAGCTGCCCGCTCCCTAACAACACCTGCGGGGTTCCCCGAACCCCGAGATTCACCTACCGCCCAAGATCGACGTTCGACCTCACTGAAAGAGTGGCCGCCAGTTTCTGCTGGAGAGGACGGGTCCGTGGATTGTGGGCCAGGGGAATGGCGGGAAGTCCTGTCCGTCGTGCTTGCCTCCGCTGCCTGCCCGGCTCTCACTGCAGCCCGTGCCGCCCGTGTCCCCCCTGGCTCTGCAGCGACTTTCAGCCACCGAGGAACAGGGACAAGGGGCCTACCCTCCCGGGAGCAGCTCCTGCGTGAGCGCCTCCCCAGATCCCCTCCCAAAGAGGGGTAACGCCGAGGCCTGTGTGGTTTCCCAGTTCTCCCGCAGGGTTAGGCTTTAGACACCCTCTGTGGTCAGCGGCCTCCCTGCATAACCCTCTGTCGCTTCCTTCCCTTCCTTGGCTCGCTTCCCGACCCCCCCACCGATGTCGGCCGGGATCCTCCCTCGCTCTGCTTTCGCGCTAACCTTTTTTTTTTTTTTGTCTCAGGAGATCCCAAAGTGACATATCGTTGCACGAGCCCCTGTTCTGCCTTCTGGAGAATGCAGCCCACCGGCTCAGCCGGGGCAGCCGATTTTGCCAGAAGCAGCACCATCTGGTAACTCACCAGAAATGCAGATCCTCGGGCCAACAGCAGACGAAGCGGTCAGAAACTCTGAGGACGGTGTTGGCAATCCACGGTTCAACAGATCCTCCCGGGGCTCTGATTCGGGCTCAGCTGGTCTGACAATGACCTCTCTAGAGAATCCCGGTGTTCAGGGTCTCTGAATGCTCCTTGTCTCTTTGGCCGCCCTCCTCTGGAGATGTCTTGGCTCCCCGACGTCACTGAGGACGGGTCCCGGGTCCCAGGTCGGATCAACCCACCGGTCGACAAGTCCAGCGGCAAACGCCGCTTGGTCCTCGGCCGGCGATCGAACTCTCAGCTAAGTGTTCCAGCCCTTGCGGAATTCATGCCCCTGATCTGTGTGCAGCTACTGGAGGCAGCCCCCCGACAGGGAGGATGCTGTGGCAGTGGGGCTCCCCTGTGCACAGAGCATCCGTGTGGCTTCTGTAAGACGTTAGGAGGAGCCGGGTGAAGGTGGTGGGGCCGCGGAGGAGGGCGCCACCTGGTTTCTCAGGTGCGTACCCATGGCTCACCCCGCCTCTGGCTCTGGAGGCTGTGAAGAGAAGCTGTGAACACCCCCAGGCCTTCGCAAGATCACGCCACAATCTCCGGGAGTCCGTGCCAACTTGTATCGATTTTGGTACCTTGGCCCGATTCTTTGCTAGCTTTTTCTGTTGAGTGACCTTGGTGCTTTCCTCAACAGACGTGAGGTCCTTCGAGATGCCACCTCCCTGATTTATGATGGCTTCTGGTGCCTCCAGTATGAATGATCTATCCGTTCGGTCCTACCTCCCTTCCACTCCCTCCTCCCTTATATCCTAGGTATTTAGGCAACATCCACTCTCCAGGACGTGAGCCAATGCCATCAGCGCTGTGGAACTGATCTTGGGGCCTATGACAGATGGTGCTGGGCTTGGCAGGCAGCATATTTTTTTTTTTTTCAGGAAACAGTCAGGGTCCCGTGTGTTCTTCAGTCCTGAGGCAGGGGAGGGGAAGAGAGTGAGGTGGGTAGCCAAATGGCTTTCTCATTCTGGAGGGAGTCTTGACACCATGCTCTGTCCGCCAGA
Organism: Prionailurus bengalensis; assembly: GCF_016509475.1. Lineage (NCBI taxonomy): Eukaryota > Metazoa > Chordata > Mammalia > Carnivora > Felidae > Prionailurus > Prionailurus bengalensis. The sequence goes on along the minus strand of NC_057355.1, from coordinate 2,852,917 downwards.
TTCTCACTTTCAGCCCAGCTGCTCCTGCCCACTCTTTTTCCCTCTCCTCCTGCAGCCCAAGGACCGTGCAGAGCCAGCTAGATAGGGTGGGACACCGGGTGTGAGGGAAGACGTGGAGACCAAGAATGAGAGGTGACAAGCAAACCATGGGTCTCTTCAATTACTTAAATGATGGGACTTTGCCCGTGTCCAGGGGCCAAGGTTCTGCCGCAGCAGAGGCGGGAGGCACCGTCACCCCCTGGCTCCGTCTGGAAAGTGCCGGAAGACCAGTGCCAAGGAACCCGGGTACGGGAAACCGATGGCTCTGCCATCTCCCCCACTGATGAGTCCCTGGATGGTTGGCAGGAAGGGCGCGCACCTGTACTCGGCAACCACCAAGCTTCACCTCCATGCCTGTGGTTCCACTGAGCCCACGTACCTTCCGAGACCCTCGTGTGCCGCGTCCTCAGAGGCCTCCATTCGCTCGCCTTCGGGAACTGTCCTTCATCAGCACCTGCTCTTGAAACATGAGCTCTAGAACGGAGCTGGATTCTGATGCCGATGGGGCAGGAGATATGGTCCCATAGCTCTAGGGATCATGTCACAATCTTGGCTCCAATCTGTTCGTTTAAGCTCACGTGAGTTTCCTTAGTTTTAGCCTTCTCAATTGCAAGGAAAAATTGTGGTCAGAATATAAAGAAGATGTGAGAGATAGAGATAGAGATCTCTATCTGTATCTATCTATCATCTATCTATCTATCTGATGGAATATTACTCGGTCATCAAAAACAATGAAATCTTGCCACGTGCAACGATGTGGATGGAACCAGAATGTATTACGCTAAGTGAACTAAGTCAGTCAGAGAAAGACAAACACCATCTGATTTCACTTATGTGTGGGATTTAAGAAACAAAACAGATGAACGTAAGGGAAGGGGAAAAAGAGAGAGAAGCAGACTACAAGAAACTCGTAGCGATAGAGGAGAGGGTTCAAGGAGAGAGGTGGGTGGGGGATGGGCGTTGAGGCGGGCACCTGTTGGGAGGCGCACCGGGCGTTGTATGTAAGTGGTGAACCGCTGAATTCTCCTCCTGAAGCCAATATTACACGGTACGTTAAGTAGAATTCAAATACACGCTTGAAAAAAACGTAACTCTGTCACGTCCTCTTGGAAATCGTTTTGTTTACTTCTAATTGCAAATGTGTTTTTCCACGTCTGAACTTCCCCTTGCCACTAGACCCTGGGAATCAGGCTGTACCCCAGTGCCCAGGACAGCGCTTGGCAGGTAGGAAAACCTCCTTTCTATATGCATAGGATTCTTTCTGGGCGCTCTATTTTATTCCACTAATGTATGTTCCATTTTTAATGGCAGTCCTGTTCTGTTCGGGTTATTATAGCTTTGTAGTATACCTTGAAATCTACGATTGTGATATCTCCAGTTTTGTTCTTTTTTCTGAAGATTGTCTGGCTATTGGGGGTCCTTTTGTGGTTCCATACCAACTTTAGGATTGTTTCTTCTATTTCTGTAAAAACTGCCACTGGGATTTTGATAGGTGTTGCATGAAATCTGTCAATCGTTTTGGGTAGTGTGAACACTTTAACAATAATTAATTCTTCCAGCACGCGAGCGTGGCATCTCTCTCCATCGACACGTGTTTTCTTTCACTCCTGTCACCCGTGTCTTACAGTTTTCAGCACAGAGGTCTTTCGCCTCCTTGGTTAAATTTATTCCTAAGTAGCCCATCCCTCTTTTTGATGCAACTGTAAATGATGCTGTTTCTATAATTTCTATGTCTGACAACTTGTCGTTAATGTGTAGAAATGCAAATGATGTTTATACTGATTGTGTGCCCTGTAATGTTACTTGATCTGTTTATTAGTTCTAACAGTTGTGTTCCTCTGTTTTTAATGCCTAGGAAGACACGTTCTTACCCCTTTCCAGCTATGTGAGCTTCATCGACTACTCACTTCTGCTTTGACCTTTCAGGTCTTACACACTCTTTCGGGTGATTGTTCTCCAGGACAATCAACCTTCCCGTCTTCACTCACCATAGATTCCACAGATATCTACTATAAGGATGGGATCTTGTTTGGGGCGCCTGGGTGGCTCAGTTGCTTGAGCGTCTGACTTCGGCTCAGGTCACGATCTCGTGGTTCGTGAGTTCGAGCCCCGCGTCGGGCTCTGTGCTGACGGCTCACAGCCTGGAGCCTGCTTCGGATTCTGTGTCTCCCCCTCTCTCTGCCCCTTCCCTACTTGTGCTCTGTCTCTCTCTCTCTCTCTCTCTCAAAAAAATAAATAAATGTAAAAAAAGAAGTAAAAAGAAAGGATCTTGTTTGACTCACTTGTGCCTTGATGGCTGCTCGGTGTGCTTTCTTCCATTCCCAGCCGCCAAGCTTTGCCCCACAATGGGGCCTCCAGTCCCTCCTCGCCCACCCTTAGTCTGGGTCTCAGGCTCTTTCTGGCGGCACAAAACCCTGCCAGTGTGTTCTGTGGCCAAAGCATTGCATCGGGATAGTTGCCTGCTTGTCAAGGATACGTGGGAGTGTGGCAGAAAAGCCTCCAAGACCCCTTCGAGTCCCAAATTCTAGGATTCTGTCGTTCGTGCCTTATGTTTCAGTTAAATGCAAGTTGCCCACGCCAAAATAGAAATTGACCTGTGGCTTTTAACACCAGGGCCTCTGTGACTCTTTATATAACGATGCGATAGATTTGCAGCCAAAATGATGCCCTTGCTTTGCTAATAAAGCAGCCGGTTGGAGTTCAGAAAGAGGAAATCTCAGTCGTATTATTAGACCTGGACAAGTATCCTTTCTGACAACCTGCACTGTCCCATCAAGGCCTCTGTCGTTCCTTAGGGTTTTTTTGGGGGGGGGGTTTGTTTGTTTTAAACTAACGTCTTCCCCTCGCGTCACCTCTGAGTAAATCAGTCAAAACATTGAAGGGCTGGGGAGGCTGGGTGGGGAGGTCCTGAAAATGACAATAAGGAAAGTGGCATAAAATTATTCTTATAAATAAGAAATCAGTAATTATTAGAACGCAGACATTTATGCTAAATGGATGGCAAAGTACTGGAATATGTTATAAAGTGTCTGCTTTAATATCTATATCCTGGTGGTTGCTAGGTTACACGGGTACTTTTAACTTCTTTCCCCATTGAAATTATTACTGGCAAGAAAAGGGACATATTGCTGGCTAGTGCAGTGGGGTATTATAAGCTCTCTGTTGCTCGTTAAAATGCATATGAGTTGTTCATATTATTACTGGTTCGGTTTAGAGTTTTCCTTCAAAACAGTGAAACCTTGGGATAACGTTACTTGCATTGAGGGATCTGGGTGGTGGATGCCTCTGTATCCCGGAAACGTAATTCTATCCAATTCCATTCAATAGTACTCCATTCAGTTTGATCCAAAAGACCTTTACTGAGCACCTAGTATGTGCTGAGCACTGTGTTTGGACAGTCGGGGTGTGCAGGTGAATGAAAGCGTGTACGTTTCCTTTTTGTTCCTTGTGTATCAACTGCAGAGCTGGGATTTGCCCGTGGCCCTTCGTGGAGGGGAAGCCTGCTCTGGGAAAGCTGCATGAAGCAGTTAATTTAAATAAAATGCCGCGATGGCTCTAATTGGGTCTGGATAAATCTCCTGGGAGCACAAACTGATTAATTTTAACTCAGAAAATAGGAAAAGGAAAAAGCTCTAAACACTTCAAATGGTGATATTTGAGCTGGGATTTGAGAGAAAACAAGGGATTTTGAGACGGGAAAGGCCGGAGGAGCTTTTGCCGCAAAGAGGAGGGTCAGCTTCGTGGGAAACGTGGACACTCGTTCTGGATCGCGAACACCACCGAGCCCGTGCTCAGGGCTGGACAGTCACCGAAGCGCTGTGCCTGAATCAAGTCAATGCGCATAACAACCGTCCGAGGTAGACCCTGTGACCGGTCCGTTTTAGGAATGTGGGAATACTGACCAGAGACGGTCAGTAACTGCATAAGGTGGAACAGCCACTATAGGTCAGGAAGCCGGGCTTCTGACACAGGCAAACCGAATTTGGAGCCTGAACCCTCATCCATATTCCACTCCTCCCCGGTGTGCGTAGCCCCGGGGGGCCAACACCTCGGCGAGATGGGGGTCGGTGGGGGGACAGAGGGTGCTGGGTGGGTTAGACGACGTCCCGTAGGGTAGGTAGATTGTGCTGGGCTTTCAAGGACATGTTTAAAGTGTTTGTACCTTTTCCTTAATATGATGGGAAGCTGATGAAGGCTTCCAAAAGGGATAGGTCCAGATTTTAGGAAGATAATTCCACTGGGCTTACGGGGACCGGATGGGCCCGGACGTTACAACTGGACATTAAAGCAAATTCGTTAAGAGACTATTGCAAAGGTTCAGATGAGAAAATTAGCCGAATAAATACATTTGCAGCACCTAAGACACGATCCGTAGAAACTCGGGTCCTTCCCAAATTTTATTTTATTTTATTTTATTTTATTTTATTTTATTATTTTATTTTATTAATTTAACTTAATTTTATTTTAGTTTATTTTATTAAAAAATGTTTATTTATTTTGAGACAGAGAGAGAGCGCTCTCATATAAGCAGACGAGGGGCAGAGAGAGAGGGAGAGAGAGAGAGAATCCCAAGCAGGTTCCGCACCATCAGCGCAGAGCCCGATGTGGGGCACAAACTCACGAGCTATGAGATCACGACCTGAGCAGAGACCGAAAGGTAGACGGCTAACCGACTGAGCCTGCCAGGCACCCCCACCCCACCCCACCCCGAAATAAAATACTAACCACTGATGTTTCATGAGCACGAGCCTTGCTAATCCTATGGTTTAGCTCTGGCCACCAGCCAAAACCTGAGCCTTCCCACTTCCTCCCTTGACTCTTCCCTGCAGAACCTTCCAGTCCTATCTGCTGTACTCTCTGGCACTCCCGTCTCTGGGAGGACGTTTTCTACTAAAATTACAGCTTCCTCAGCAGATGTTCTCTCCCTCTTCGCCCTCAGCGGCGACCGGAGCCACCCTAAGAATATTACTTGCTCAGCCGCTGTGCCCCATCTGGAATATCTGTTCTTCTGTCCACGCCCTGAGTAGCAGACCCGTGTCCACCCTCCCTTCCGGCTCAGTGACACGCATACCAGCCCCGTCTCCACTCCAGGGCCCCCAACCCTCCGGCCTTCTAACCTGTCACCTCTCCCTGCCTCCTGTCATCGTCTCTGTGGCCCGCCATCGCCTGCGCATCTCTGTTACAGGGGCGGCCGGTGCCTCCGGGTGACCCTAGAGGGACCACCCAGCACATACAGCCAGTGTCTCATCCCGTTCACCTGCTTGCACGTGTGGTTCATACCCTGTCTTCATTTTCTTATTTTCCACTCTCCCACTTATTTCGGGGTCTCCCGAAATGCGTCCTCTGCTCCCACCACAAGCCGGAGCAATCACGACCGAGGCCATCGTCGTCATCATTGCTGTTAAAGCCACCGGCAACTCCCAACCCTCTCGGAGGCACGTGGCACGTATATGGGTTGCCCCCTAACTTAACAGTTCTGTCTTTCTTTGGGCGTGACACCACCGAGGGGTGGCGGAGAGAGGGGGACTCTGGTGTAACTTTTCCACTAAAGTTCAGAGGGAAGCGTGTGTACATAACTGCCGTGCTTGCTTGCGGGACACAGACCTGCTGCGATTTATTCTAAAACTTTCCCTTCAGCCTGTGAAGTCTACCTGCTACCCTACATGCTTCGTAGGAGGAGAAACTGAGATCCAATTTCCCTCTGTCCTTCCTTCCTCCCCTCCTTCCTTCTTTGCCTCCTTCCTTCTTCCCTTCCTCCATCCCTTCCTTCCTTCCTTCCTTCCTTCCTTCCTTCCTTCCCTCCTTCCCTCCCTCCCTTCCTCCCTCCTATCCTTCCTTTCATTTCTTCGTTTCATTGTTTCTTTCCTTTTAGGAATTGTTCAGATATTTATCTCTCCCTCGTTTAGCCCTCACCTTGAATGAAATCCATGAGCTTTGTTTGTGTGTGTTGGGGGTCGAGGCTGCTTGCTTCGGGGTAATTAACCGTTGATCTTAGAGTCACATGCAGTTTCTGACTGTTGGACACAACCAGAATATTCCTCAACCCATGAGCAAAAAGCCTTGGTTCTTTGCAAGGGAGCCGAGCCTGTCGTGGGGGTGGAGGGAGTCCCGGTGACTGGTTAGGTGGCCTCTCTGGACCCAAGCCGTGGCTCTGCAGCCCGCACACTTTGTGGATTTCTTCCGACCTTTACACTGCCTCGGTTTCCAAGGTGGACCTGGGGGGCATTCTTGTACCAAAATCTCTCCTCGTCTCTCAAATCCTTTCTGTTACATCCAAATTCCCATTTCTCATGATAACTTCTCTGTAGAAACCCTCCACTCTCATCAGTCTGAGGTTTCTGCCTGCCAGACGGTGACTCGCCAAACGGGGCGCCTCCCTTCAGGCCACCAGACTGCCCGCAGGCGGAACCCCCCTCGGTCAGCGAGAGCACCTGTCGTCTGTGACCAGCCTTGCCCAGCTAGCCTGCTCAGACGTTGGCGAGTGCAGACCAAACTCCCATTGCGCCGAGTGAGCTCAGGTGAATAGTCTTTCACATCACGCTTACTGGTTTTTTGGGTTCATCGGCAGGAGACTCTAAAGAAGGAAGAGTGGGAAACAGATAATAGTACAAAAAGCGAATAGAGCCATTTTCAACCCCACCTTCTGAACATAACGGCCGTGGCACCTGGTGGCTTCTCACCGAGTCTGTTTTCTGTGCCTGCGTGGGGAGCCCCATGTCCAGCAGCATGGCAAACCCCAAAGATCCTTGTAGACCAAATGTTGTGACTGGATGCTTTTTTCCAAAGTTTACGTTTCTAGAAGTGGAGCCGGGGGACCAAACGATACAATTTTCTCAAGCCTTGATGTGCGTTGCCCAAAAGCCAGCCTGGAAATGACCATTTCCCACATCTTTCCCAGCACTGAGTAATATAGTTTTGTTTGTTTTTTAAATATTTACTTATTTTGGGGGCGCCTGGGCGGCTCAGTCAGGGAAGTGTCCAATGTCGGCCGGGTCGTGATCTCACAGTTCACAAGTTCGAGCCCAACGTCGGGCTCTGTGCTGTGTCGGGCTCAGATTCTGTGTCTCCCTCTCTCTCTGCCCCTCCCCTGCTCACGCTCTGTCTCTCTGTCTCAACAAATGAATAAACACTAAAAATTTTTTTTAATATTTGCTTATTTTTTGAGAGAGAGAGAGAGAGAGACAAAGCGTGAGCGGGGGAGGGGCAGAGAGAGAGGGAGCCACAGAATCCGAAGCAGGCGCCAGGCTCCGAGCCGTCGGCACAGAGCCCAGTGCAGGGCTTGAACCCGTGAACCACGAGATCATGACCTGAGCCGAAGCTGGACGCTTAACCGACGGACCCTCCCCAGTAATACGGTTTATTAATAAATTCTAATTTGATGGCTTAAAATGGTTTATTGTTGTTTCACTTTGCAGGTATTTGCATACTGGCAAAATGAGACCCTTAAAGATACTTTGGGCTATTTTGTTTTATTACTTCCGGAGTTGTCAATGTGTGTCCCTTGCCAATCTTTCAACCATAGCTTAGTTCCCCATTCCTGTGTGTCACTTAGCCCCTCCTCAAATGTCACCCCTTAGGAAAGCCCTTCGCTGACTCCTCCACTCAACCTTGTGCCTCCCATGAACCCGCCCGACTGGCTTTCATGACACTCATCAGCTGTCTCCCCACAGGGCAGGGCTCCGTGTGCTCTGTCCCCCCCGAGTGTCCAGTGCGCCCCAAAGTGTCCACCATAGTGGGCCTTCAACACGGTCAGTCATACGAGGGAGTGAGACTGTGCACCTCCCTGTGTGCACTGTCCTCAACTGTCCCCATTCTTTCCGTGCTCTTCTGGCAAAGAGAAGGTCGCTCTCCCCACTCTCTTTGGCGTGAACAGCAACCTTCAGCCTCCTAGACTCATGACTTCTAGAAGGCACCGTTACAACCTCTCAGTGGTATTTACGTGTAACTGTTTCACTTCTAAAATTTTTTTAATGTTTCTTTATTTTTGAGAGAGAGAGAGAGAGAGAGAGACAGAGCATGAGTGGGGGAGGGGCAGAGAGAGAGGGAGACACAGCATCCAAAGCAGGTTCCAGGCTCTGAGCCATCAGCACAGAGCCCGACGAGGGGCTCGAACCCACGAACTGTGAGATCATGACCTGAGCCGAAGTCGGTTGCTGAACCGACAGAGCCACCCAGGCGTCCCTGCTTTCTTTTATTGTGATAAAATACAGATAAATTAATATCGACCACTTAAAGCATTTTAGACAGGTTTTTTTTAGTTTATTTATTTATTTGAGAAAGAGACAGAGAGAGAGAGAGAGAGAGAGAGAGAGAACAAGCAAGTGAGGAAGGGGCAGAGAGAGAGGGAGAGAGAGAATCCCAAGCAGCCTCTGCACTGACACCACAGAGCCTGACTCGGGGTTCAATCTCACAACCCTGAGATCACGGGCTGAGCTGAAATCGAGAGTCCGGTGCTTAACTGACTGAGCCAGCCCGGCGCCCCAACCATGTAAATCATTTTAAGCATTTGGTGGTGCAGCCATCACCGCCACCTGGTCCCAGTACGCGTCACCCCAGAGGGAACCCCGGCCCGTATGCAGGCACCCCACCCCGTGCCCCTGCTCTCGGCCCCCCCGCACCCACAGACCTACTAGACTGTATTCATTGCCCCTTGACTTTGGGTACAAAGAGAAAAAAAAAATGTCATGAAATCACCTCCATCCAGTTTCTCCGGGTCTGTTGTCAACTGCTCAGCCTTCCAACTTTTCGAATGATTCCCGACAAGCCCGGAATATGAATTCGGGGGATTTCTCAGGATTTCAGCAGGAGGCGTAGCCCGGGGCTGCAGTAGCCGGGCCCTGCTCTCTCTCTCTCCTGAAATCCCATTTTTTCTGTCGGACACCTTGCCACTCTTCTCCACAGGGCGTGGGCCAGAGGAGCAGTGAGGGGGCCCCCGATGGATTCCCGAAAAGCCGGGGCCGCCATTGAAGGACCTCTCAGAGCCAGGCCCCTTGGGGTCATGTTCACCTGAGGGTCTACTGAGGTCCTCCCTGGTCTAGATCCGGGGGACCTGCCTAGTGCTGGGGGATATGTTCCATCCCAACCCCTGGAACTGACGAATATCAACTCACACGGCCAAAGGTGGGATTAAATGAAAGATGTTGAGAGGAGTGCTTATCCTGGATTATCTGGGGGGGGGGGGTCTGGAAGATAATCCCAAGGATCCTTATGCAGCACCCTGCCTCGAGAGACAGCCAGAGGACTGCAGGGACAGACACACAGGAGAAGACGAGACGGCAAGAGGGGGGAGGATGTGCCCATGAGCCAGGGGATGCTAGGGGCCACCAGAAGCTGGACGATGGACAGATTCTGCCCTAGAGCCTGCAGAGGGAGAGAGAGGCTAACACCCGGATCTCACACTCCCCACCCCCCACCCCCCCCCCCCCCCTCCGCCCCAGGACTGTGAGACAATAATACACTTTGGTTGTTGCAAGCCAGCCAGTCCGGGTAATCTGCTAAGAAGCTCTACAGAGGGTGACGGAGGCGGGTTACCACGGCCTTTCCAGCAGCCACAGAGCGGGTCCCATGGCCACTTTTGTTGATGGCCACCACTGCTGAAACAAATGGCCCCAAGTGCAGTGGCTTACAGCAACGCCAACTTTTCTTAACAGTTCTGGAGGTCAGGCTCGGCATGAGCCGTACGGGGCTAAAATCAAAGAGTCAGCAGGGCCGGGTACCTTCTGGAGGCTGCCTGTCTCTAGAGGCACGGCCACACATCACTCCCGCCCTGTGCTCTGTCATCACATCTCTCTCAGCCTATGACTCTCCTGTGTCCCTCTTATAAGGACTCTTGTGTTTCCATCATGTGCCCACGCAGATAATCCTTATTAAGATCCCTGATTTGCCTTCCGTGTAAGGTAACTTATTCACGGGTCCTGAGGATCAGGGTGTGGGCACCTTTGGGGCACCGTCACTTGGCCTTGCTCTGAGATCCTGGGGGACAACACTTGAGCTGCCCTTTTGCTGATACAAGCATTCCTAGCTCCTAGGTATTAGGGTTCCGTTGCGGAAAGCAGAACGTACCCGAGCTGGTTTAAGCAGAAGGAAGTAAACTCAAGGCAGCACACGGCTTGCCAGATACTGGAAGGACTTCGGGAACAGACTGGAGACTGAGCGTCCAGAGCGGGCTCCTAGGGCCTCACCGTGGCACGGAGGTCCTTCCTGTTCATTGAAAGCCACCGCGAGCCGTCCTTCCCCAGGACCCGGTGGTCACCATCCACGAGAGCAGGGTGGACGCCTCCCTGGTCCTCCTGCCCGCTCACCCCTCTGTGTCACTCCTCCTTGACCTGGTCTTCAGGTCAGCTCCTGCCCTAGTGTCTATCTAGGTGGGGCATACCTGTGGAAGCCTGGCCGCGAGGGGAGACGGGGACTCCTTTCAGCTTTCCAGCCCCTGCGGTCCGGGAAGACACATGGAAGGCAGTTGGAGCCAGCTTAGTAAGACATCTGCCACCGGGTCCCCCAAGACTCCGCAGTGTTGGCTATTCAGAGTCCCTTCTTATCTCCCAGTCAATGCAATAACTGTCAGCCTTCTGGAACTTTCTGGGCTTTAGAACCATTGCCCATGGACTTTGGAAATGTCTGGAAAGCTGGGCTCAGGCTGCCAACTTGCCCAGAAAGAAGACCAACCCCACCCCCAGGCCCAGACACCTGTCCCTCCCCAACCCGCTCCCCCCACTGCCCATTGTTTCATGGCTTTGTTGTTACGTGTGTGCATTTAAGACGCCAAGTTCCTGAAAGCAAGAATCACACACTCTCATTTTGATTCCTTTCTTCCCTCGGCTGCCCTTTATGAACTGGACGTAAATTCTAACCGAGCTGGAGGGTCACCGTCCCCCAGAAAAAAACCCTGCCGGGTCTGTCCCTTATTCTCCCTTCCAGCTCTGCATCCTTCGGGGCTCCGCACAGACTCTCTGTTCTCTTGGAAACAGTCCCTTCACTCTGGCCAAGAGCTGTATTTCCACAGCCCGTGAACATTCTCTGTGGCCGTTGACAGCGTGTGATGCTTTCACTTTCCTACCTGCGACGACTCCCACCCCAGCTCTCCCTGCTGTGGGTCCTGTGGGGCAGGGATGGCTCCCGTCCGTCTTTGCGATGTTCCGGAGACAAGCACAGGGCCAGTTCAGAAACTCCCGTAAGTGTTTCCTGAGTCAGTCCCTTTCTCCGTTTAGAAATTAGGGGAGGGATATGATAACAGATCAAGTGACAGGAATGTCTGGAGAGCCTACCATGAATGAAAAAAAGATGTCTACCAGGAGGCCAGAGATGGCTTATGAAAGGTGACAACTTGGCCACGTTAGGTACTTTTTCTGCTTATGCAATGTTGGCATGCCTCCTGAGCCATATGCCTGGAAGGCTTGCACGGACGGAATGGTGGCCAGGACGCGTCTGGCCTGGGGACGAGTCTGCCTTCCAGGCGTCTCTCTCCAGATGGGGCACAGCGGCTAACTAATGTCTCTGTTCCTTTCTTTCTTTCTTTTTTAAAATATAATTTATTGTCAAGGTAGCTAACATACAGTGCATAGAGTGTGCTCTTGGCTTCAGGAGTGGATACCCGTGATTCATCACTGACATACAACCCCCAGGGCTCATCCCGACAAGTGCCCTCCTCAATGCCCATCACCCACTTTCTCTGCCCCCCCCGCCATCAACCCTCAGTTTGTTCTCTGTGTTTAAGAGTCTCTTTGGGTTTGCCTCCCTCTACAACCCAGCAATAGCACGGCTAGGAATTTACCCAAGGGCTCCAGGGGTGCTGATGCATAGGGCACGTGCACCCCAATGTTTCTAGCAGCACTGTCAACAATAGCCAAATGATGGAAAGAGCCTACATGTCCATCAACTGACGAATGGATAAAGATGTGGTGTACATATACAATGGAATACTACTTGGCAATGAGAAAGAATGAAATCCTGCCATTTGCAGTAACGTGGATGGAACTGGGGGGTATTAGGCTGAGTGAAATAAGTCAGGCAGAGAAAGACAGATATCATATGTTCTCATTCATACGTGGAATTTGAGAAACTTAACAGAAGACCATGGGGAAAGGGAAGGGGAAAAAGAGTCCCTTTCTTACTCCAGTTGGGAAATTAGGGCTCAGATAATTAACTTCTGGTGCCTCTTAGACCCGTCAGACGAGGGGTCGTGTGAGCAGACTGAGTTTGCTTTTCCTGGTCTGGCATGTTCAGAAAACCTCTATTGCTGGCCAACTTGGCAGGTGCTCTGGAACAGAAGCGCTGGCTGCTAAGTGACAAATAGAACCTTCTATGGGTATGGTGTTGCCAACTGGCTCTCTTCCTGGCCGGTCCTCCCAGGGAGCACGTCTGTCCTCTGGGGCGAGATCTGGGGAGGGCTCCGGTGGCGAGAATGCCCCTAGGGCAGAACGGAAAGGATCGAGACTGTTCTGTATGTGACATTTCCTATTCCTCTTGTCACCTTTCCTGGAGCCCTCTAGGGTTAGAGGCTACAATGGACGTATCCAGTCCAGTGGGTCATGGGAAGTGGTTACATTGGGAAGGATGCCCCATGTCATTCACATGACCCACTCTGAGCATGCTAGGGGAGACCTGAGCCAGCTGTCCACGCTTTCTTTGTTGTCACCATTGCTGGTACCCAGCGTGACCCACAGGTGACTGCTACCTCCCACTGTGGGGTCATCAGGACTCTAAACAGGTGAGTCACCCCTGTCCACCTTGAATAGTCAAAGGGACTGACTGGTGTACTGGAAACTCAGTCCTGGCCTCTGTGCAAGGCAGAATAATGGTCCCCAAAGTTGTCCATACCCTAATCCCTGGAACCTGTGAATATGTTACCTTTTACTGGATGGAGCATTTTGCATGCCTGGGAGAGCCCAGGTCACAAAGGAAGTAGGAGAGGTTGAGAGGTGACCACAGAAGCAGAGGCCAGAGTGACGTGCATCATGGTGCAGGCAATGGACTCAGCCTCTAGAAGCTGGAAAAGGCAAGAAAGCAGATTGTCCCCTTGATCTTCTAAAAGGAAGGCAGTCCTGATAGCACTTTGATTTTGGGCCAGCGAGAGCCATGTGAGAATTCTGACATCCAGAACTACAAGGTGATAAATTGTGTTGATTTAAGCCACCGAGTTTGTGGTAGTTTGTTACAGCAGCGATAGGAAACTAATACGGCCATGTTGGGAGGTCGCTGCCCTCTGCCAGCAGGGCAGCTGAGGGTCGCCCACCTCAGGCTGGCAGCCATCCTGTTTTTATCTACTCTTGAGGGCTGAAGAACAAGGGAGTGGTGGTGACACGATGGGCTCTCCTGTTGCCACCTTATGTTCTGAAGGAGGAGGCGCTGGGCTTTGAAAACCCCAGGACACAGGGAAGACATCCATTTGTGGCAACACCCTGCCACCCAATATGGCGGAGAGATTCTACCCCAAGTCGGTGTCCCCCCTGCCGTGTGCCCTGCCACGAGCCCCCCAGACTCTTCCTTTGTTCTCTGCTCCCACCTGCCCCCTGGGAACGTCTCTTGGTTACAGTGCTTTCCTCAGCTGCGTCCGCCCCGCTCCCGTCCGTGGAACTTCAGCTTCGGGTGACTCAGATGCAGATCTGGTTCCACACCCGCCACGGTGGCTCCTGAAGGGCAGGGGAAGAGCTTGCTGTGGTGTGCCCTCCAGGGCCACACTTGGACCATCACTCCGATGCACGGTGGCTTTGCGACCCTCCTTCCTGCCACTCACGTTCACGTCCACATCTTTGCGTAATCTCATGTCACGTTCCAGGCTCAACTTCTCTTCACTCTCGGTACCAGTCCCTGAACACCGTCATTCTTGCTGTCTTGTGGGGCAATTCTATGGGCAGCCCGTGTCTTCCGAGGCTAGTTCTCTTATATCCCGTTCCTCCAGCCCTAGTAGAGTCCAGAAAACTGCCCGTCTTCTTTACAGCTATGCCACCATCCGATTTCCCCTCCCACTTTCTTTTTTTTTAATTTTTTTTCAACGTTTATTTATTTTTGGGACAGAGAGAGACAGAGCATGAATGGGGGAGGGGGCAGAGAGAGAGGGAGACACAGAATCGGAAACAGGCTCCAGGCTCTGAGCCATCAGCCCAGAGCCCGACGCGGGGCTCGAACCCACGGACCACGAGATCGTGACCTGGCTGAAGTCGGACGCTTAACCGACTGTGCCACCCAGGCGCCCCTCCCCTGCCACTTTCTATGCCTGCCCCAGGATTAGCTATGGACTGGATATATCAGGCCAGCCCAGTCCAAAGCAAAACCACATCATTCGTTTTAACAGAGAAAGTCTTATACGAAGAATTGCTCATTAGTTACTAAAGAACCAAAAAGGCCAGAATAAAATACACAGGCCATTTACATTTTTTTTCATGTTTATTTATTTATTTTGAGAGAGAGAGCGAGCATGTGAGCACATGACTGGGGAAGGGGCAGAGGAGAGGGAGAGAGAATCCCAACAGGGTCCATGCTGTTAGCACACAGCCGGATGCAGGGCTGTGTTCCACACCCCCGGATCATGACCGGAGCCCAAACCAAGAGTCAGACGCTCACCCAGGAGCCCCCAAGATATGCAGATCTTAAGAAGTGGCAACTAGCATCCTTCAGGCTAGGGGGACCGAGGAAAGAAGTGGTCATTGTCTCTGAGTTAAAGCAGATTTCTGTGAAGGGGGCACTGCTCGACTGAGGCCAGAGTCTCTGAACTTGGAGGACGGTCTGGGATGCTGGGGCCCAGACTTCGGGGGAGGGGACCCTGGCCAGTTGGTGCTGGCATCACTGAGTCTGCTTCTGCAAGCAAGGGCTGGACCAATCGCCCGGCGGGTTCAGTTGCTTCTCCCAGAACACGCCGTGGCCACCGGGGAGGAACCGGAATTACTACATACTTTCTCCGAGGATTGTCGGATTTAGCAAATAAAAATGCAGAACGCCCAGTTACACTTCAATCGCAGATCAACGACGGATACTTTTTTGGTATATCTCATGCAAGACTGGGCACATGCTTATACTAAACACATACCTGTTATTGAGCTGAAATTCTCGCCGGGTGCCCCGTATCTTACTGGTCAACCGTCCTCGCTCCTGCAGCATTCCCCCAGCCTCCCTCCTGCACCCCTACTGCCAGACCACGGCAGTAGGCAGCCGTGAGCAGAGCAGGAAACACGGTCCTCAGAGGGCTGCTGCAGCATCCTGAGGACAATCACAGAGCTTCACGACTGGCACAGCGAGGTATTGTCACCTCAGCTCCTGCCTCCTGCAAAGTCTCTTGGACACTTATCTGACTGCTTGTAGCCATAGGCCAACTGTTGCTCGTGTGGACAGTTAACACTGGGAAAGTCTAAAGATGGCAGAAATCGGAAGCTATGAATGACACACACAGACCCGCCTTCTTCCTGTGCCTTGGGACACGGGCCAGGCCCTCGCTCTCCTGTGACTTTGCTTCCTCGGCTCTTTCTGCCTTGGCCTTGAGGAGCCATGAGCAGAACGGGATGAGGGAAAGCGTAGGATGATCTGGGAGCCCAGACACACGTGCGGAAGTGCCCGTGCCCTTGGTGAAATGGCACCAACATCTCCACTTGTATTTTCTTTTCTGTCCTGGAAAAAAAATATGTGTATATATATATATATATATATATGACTTTTTCTTGTTCTCTGTCACAGAATGAGTAACGTTCTGTAAACAAGCATGAACAGACAGGCACCTTAACTTACGCGGCTGATTTCACAGCTCTTGGCGGGTCTCTGGCTTTTCCAACGGCTACGCGAGGTCCCCCGGGATGCTGTTGGAGGAAAGTCAAGATGTGCTGGGTCACTTGCCTCGGTGGCTCCATTAATCCCCTTCCCCTCCAGGGTCCCTCCTTCAGTACCTTTGTGTTCAAGGGTCTGCTCACCTGACATCCATCCACCCGCTTTGACCATCTTACGTTTCATTTCAACGCCAGCCCCATCCCTACTCTTCCGAAAGGAAAAACACACTCTCGCCCAAACAGATAAGCTTGTTTTATTGAGAAGTGCATACTTAGGGGATTACAGTCATCCCTTAACAACAGCTGAATGTGAGTAAGCCCTCGAATGGCCAGATAATTCTCCCGGAGATCTTATCGATGTACTTTTTGTTTTCCAAAATGGAAGCGGCTTCTCTGTTTCTGGTTTTATGTGCGCCCTGTAGAAAGTTCAAGAAAAAAAAAATATACAGATTAAATTACAGCTATGGCAACAGATCACCCCAGCGAAAGTCGCAATTTAAAGTTGGGAATACATAAAAAAGAGGTTAGAGTGGGAGAGAGCCAAAGCATAAGAGACTCTTAAAAACTGAGAACAAACTGAGGGTTGATGGGGGGTGGGAGGGAGGGGAGGGTGGGTGATGGGTATTGAGGAGGGCACCTTTTGGGATGAGCACTGGGTGTTGTATGGAAACCAATCTGACAATAACTTTCATATATTGAAAAAAAAAGATTTAAAAGAAAATAAAGTTGGGAATACCGTTTTCCAGATATTTCACCAAGCACATTTACATAGCACCCCGCACATTCCTTCTGTTGTGATTTTATTTAAAAAAAAAAATAGCGTATTACTCATGTTAGCTAAGTTTTACTGCAGCAATAAATTAACTCTGGATTCTCAGTGGCTTAATAAAACAAAGATTTATTCCTCATGCTTTTCCAACGCAGATTGGCAGCGGCTCTGCTCTGCTCAGCCATTCTCGGAGCCAAGCTACCGGAGACTCTTGTCTTGTGACCACACTGTCTGGACCGCGTGGCCTTCTCGGTTGCTGCGGGAGGGGGTAAAGGGACTGGACAGTCAGGCATTGGCGTTTTCCTGCCTCGGCCCAGAAATGAAACAAGTCACTCCTGTACGTGTTTTGTTGGCCAGAACTAGTCCTATGATTCCACTTAACTTCAATGAAACTGAAAAGTATGACTTTCCACACGCCCAGAAGAGGAGGAAGGCCACATACTGGTGAATGCTGGCGAAGTCCCCCACTCATGGGTTCGTACTATACGTATTAATTTATAATCTACTGTTTTCAGCCAACGGTTTGTCACGGGCATCTTTCCACGGGTCCTTGTCATTGTTAGTGACTGCACAGTATGTTATGGTGAGATTACATCAGCTCTTATTGCCATGACCCCGTATTAATGGTTGACTATTAGGTTGGTTTTAATTTTTCCCTAGTAAAAACAATGTTGGAAAGAGCATTCCTCTACAGTCTGTGTGCATTTGCTGGATTCTGTTGCCAGGCTGAACTCTCCAAAATGAAAGTTCCTGGTCAAGAAATATGCACATTTTAAGACGATTTGCTACATCTTGACCGAGAGTTTTTCAGAAAAGATGAATCCATTAAGTCCGGAGAATAATGATCAAAGTGCTGATGTCCCCAGATCGTTTCCAGGGCTAGAGAGTAAAATTCTCTGCTAATACAATCAACCAAAATGGTATTTGATTTGAAATATGCTATTTCTTTGCTGCGAATGAGAACAACATTGTTTCATGCATTTGTCAGGGCTTCGCGTAACTTCTTCGGTGAATTACCCCATTACCCTCTTAATCTTGTGAGTCTCTTTTTGCTTATTAATTATTGGGAGCTCTTTACGTATTCATTAGATTATCAACCTTTGAGAAAACACATTACAAATATTTTCTCAACATTTTATTTTTGTCTGTAACTTTTTATGGGATTTAGAACTTATAAACACTTATTACACAATCTTTCCCTCCATCCCCCCGATTTGAAATGCTTCTCATCTGTACACTGGAGGTTTGCATACATTCTGGACCAAGGGTGTGTTTTCTGTTGCCAGCCTCACACTGTTGCTTTCTATTATAATGCGGTTTAAAATCGACCAGGGAACATTCCTCTTTCTTACTCTTCCTTTTCAAAAACGTCTTGACTATTCTAGGGCATTTACTCTTTCAGATCAATGGTTCTTAAAATTGCCGGTTTCAAGACTCCTTTGCATTTTTGAGCCTTCGTGAAGACTTCAAGGAAGTCTTGCTTTATGTGTGTTCTACCTACTGATATTAGAAATTAATACTGAGAACTGTTTGAAATATTTCGTTACCAAATCATTGAAAAATAAACGCCATGTAACTATTACATGTTAACACGAATGATACATTTTCTATAAAAAAAAGCACTCCATTTTCCAAAATGAATTATTGAAAAGGAGAGAGGTATTGTTTTACATTTTTGCAAGCCTCAATCGGTCTCTGTCTCTCTCTCTCTCTCTCTCTCTCTCTCTCTCTCTCTCTTTTCCCTCTTTGGTGGTATAGCCCTGGTTACACAGTGGGGTCAGGGGGAAAGGGTACAGGACTCATGTGATCCACTTGGGTACCTCCTGGTGCTACCTTGACCAGTTGTGACTGTGGACAAATACGGGCAGCCACCCCGTCTGAGAAGTGTGATTATCGAGGGCTCAGACTTCTCAGGAGCAGGGGGTTGGGTCACCGCACTAGACAAGTCATGGAGACCAACGGAGGTGATATCTGAGGGCAGAGTCTCCCAAGAAGTGAGAGAACAAGTGTTAGGGCCTCGATCCCACGACCCTGGGATCATGACCTGAGCCGAAATCAAGAGTCGGATGCTCAACTGGGCCACCCAGGCGCCCCTAGAATTTGTGTGTTTGTTTGTTTTTTTAAATCAAATGCTAAAAGTTAATTCTGCTGTAAATTTGGATGGAATGGACTTAACTGGGCAGAGAATTAATTACTGGCTGAGGCTTTATATCTTAAATTTCTTTTATGTCCTTTCGCAAATTTTTATAATGTTTTCTGTGACACGTTCTCACGTTTTAAGTGTATTACGAGGTATTTTATATTTTTGTGGTGTCTCAAGACTCTTCTCTGACTTTTTCAAAGAAATTCTCTTTAGGTGAGCTTATCCATTGCCACAGCCTCAGTTAAAATTAAAAAATATATATATATTTATATATATGTATATGTATATTTATGTATATATAAAAAATATATATATTTATATATATGTATATGTATATTTATGTATATATAAAAATATATATATTTATATATATGTATATGTATATTTATATTTATGTACATATAAAAATATATATTTATATATGTATATGTATATTTATATTTATGTACATATAAAAATATATATTTATATATATGTATATGTATATTTATATTTATGTACATATAAAAATATATATATTTATATATATGTATATGTATATGTATATTTATGTATATATAAAAATATATATATTTATATATATGTATATGTATATTTATGTATATATAAAAATATATATATTTATATATGTATATGTATATTTATATTTATGTATATATAAAAATATATATATTTATATATATATAAAAAATATATATTTATATATATGTATATGTATATTTATGTATATATAAAAATATATATATTTATATATATGTATATGTATATTTATATTTATGTATATATAAAATATCTATATCTATATCCATATATCCATATATCCATATATATATATATCCGTATATATAGATATATATTTGGATGATTCCAAAACCTGTGTCTCTCTATGCCTGATCATTTCCTGAGCTTCTCACACATATATCCGACCCTCTGTTTAATTTTTTTCTCATAATAAAGAATTCTAATATTACAGGAAAGAGCACATTCATCTCAGGTAAAGCAGAAGACTGACTCTGGCAAAATCCATTGGTTTTCATGAGAACGTGAATTCCACTAAGTGGTCCCCAACACGTTCTGCCCCGCCTACAGGATAAAGCCAAGCTCTTTGCTGTGACCCTTGAGACCCCTTCGCCTACCAGCCCCTCCCCGGCTCCTCTCCTGGACAGCCGGAGCCCAAGACATGTCAAACTTCCAGACCACGCCAGCCCGTCCTCCATGTTTTTTCTCCTCAGCTCAAATGCTGTCCAATCTTCAAATCTTTCTCAGCAACCCCCAAGTTCCGGGCAGAGTTGGTTGTCATTGTTTCTGAGGTACAGGGTCCCTTGGTACGCACCTGTCAGAACAAGTATCTCACTGCGTTGCACTCAGTGTATGTGTCTGTCCATTTTTCTAGACTGCAAGCTCTTTGGGGCTGTGTTCATTGTTGTGATTCTCTCACTAACCCTGGTTATCTGGCACAGAGTGGACCCCAACTGTTGAATTGATCACTGAGTGAATGAATGAATGAATCAATCAATCAATGAAACAGCATTTGCATGCTGAACTTTCAAACTGAACCTATAGAGTGATGGGAAATATCACACACATGAATGGAAAAAAAAAATGGCCTCAGGCGTCCAGGTTTCATCGAACATCTCATGCAGTTTGACTTGGACTGATTACAACTTTGGAGAACGCAGAGCCAAGGGGAGCTTTAGAAAACCACGGGCCGTAACTAAGGCAGCGGATGACCTCTCTTGGGTGGGTGGGTGGCAGGCGAGCGTCCCTGTCCTCAGCCTGCTGTGCCCCAAAAAGTGCCATCAGAGCAGCCCAGGGACGGCATTAGCCTTTTCAAACTTTCAACAAGGCAGCTCCCAGCGATCAGATTTTAACAGGCGATGAATCTCTGGACGGTGTTTGTGCCGCACTGAGTGTGTTGCAGTAAGGAGCTCTATAGGATCCTATAGGATCAGACCGGCTGCTTGTGTTATGTTCCGATTGGAAACCCAGTCACAGGGAGGCCTTAACGTGGCTCCCCATCCTGGGAAAGACCTTCCCTTTCCCCAGGGCCGTGCTCACCATGATCCTGTCCAGTTGCCTCTGCCGGGAACGTATAGCCCAGGATTTCCCCCTTCGCCGCCTGCCCCTTGACTCCTTCTGTGCTCTGGTGCTGACCCGCAATCTTTCCTGGAGTTGTATCATATCAAGGTCAACCTCGGCTCTCCCTTGGTCAGAAGCTCCAGGCTTTTCTGCGTCCGAACTCTGGCAGCAAAGCACACCCAGTGGGGGTTACGCTTTCAGGGGCTGGGAGGTGGCTTCAGTGGGGAAGCCCCATGGAGCCCACGGAAAAGTAAGCACGCAGAGCAGGGGGAGGAGAGGTAGACAACAGGGGCCGTGTGGGACCAGGAGGTGCATCCAGTAAGGAGGCCAGGGACATGTGGAGCCTGGACATTCTGGGACTGTGTTCAGAGATGGAATTTGGAAAGGGACACATTTTAGAATGCATGTTCAGGGGTTGAGCTTAAGAACCCAACAAATAAAAATTAAATCGAGGGGCACCTGGGTGGCTCAGTCAGTTGGGCGTCCGACTTCGGCTGTGGTCACGATCTCACGGCTCATGGGTTCGAGCCCCACGTCGGGCTCTGTGCCGACAGCTCAGAGCCTGGAGCCTGCTTCGGATTCTGGGTCTCCCTCTCTCTCTGTGTTCTTCCTCTGCTCACACTCTGTCTCTCAAAAATAAATAAAGATGAAAAAAAAAAACCTTAAAAAAAATCAAATCGAATCTGGACAAGACACATGGGATAACCTTAGGTAGGAAACTTAGGCCACAGAGTCGCTGGGATTTTAGGGCCCAAATTCCCGAGGTACACCTCTTTGCTCTCTCCCTCTGTCTCTTCCTTCTTTCCTTATTTGCACAGCGACTGAGGCCCACTGTGTGCCACACGCTGGTCTGTGCAAGACGGGCCATGCAGCTCAGCACTAGTCCTGCCACCCAGGCCTGTCAAAGTGCCTGCATTTTATGTCTGTGAAGCTCCCAGACTCTCTGAGGTTGGACATTTTTTTCAGTGCCTTGGGAAAGGAAACACTTAAGGCTCGCCAACTTCTTCACCGGGTATCTGTGCAGAGCCTGAAGGTTACTGCTGTTATAGGCAGTATGGCGACCGTGGAGATGTCCCGCTTGATACTCTGTTAGTGTTTTATGACTGCTGTCGCAAATTAACACAAACTTGGCAGCTTAAAGCCACACAAACTTATTATCTTACGGTTCTGAGTATCAGAAGACTAAAAAAGGTATACAGGGCTGGGTTCTTTCTGGAGGCTGTGGAAATGGAGAGAATCTATTTCCTTGTTTTTCCCAGTTTCTAGAAGCCACCTGCTTTCTTTGGCTCATGGCCCCTTCTTTCATTCCAAAGGCAGCAGCATCATAGCATCCTAATCTCTCTCTCATCCTCTCTCTCTCTCTGACCTCTGCTTGCATCATCACATCCTCTCCGGCTCTGACCTTCCTGCCTCCCTCTCATAAGGACGCTTGTGATTACCCAGGACCCACTTGGACAATCCGAGATAATGTCCCCATCTCGAGATCCTTAACTTAGATTTGCAAAGTCTCTTTCAGCATGGAGGAAAGCATATTCCCTGGGGATTAGGACGTGTACAGCTGTGGGGGCAGACGGGAGAGCATTATTCCCCCCTCCAAGACAGGACCTGGCTGGGCGGAGACTTTGTTGGACCTGTATCACTGGCTCAGACTTTCCTGGCCCAGCCCCACTTCTCTCATAGAGTGACTGTCCTGTGAAGGTGTCGCTCCACCTCCCCATTAATGTCTGCTTTCTGGAAGACTGGAAACGTCACAGCTCACACAGCGTGGACGGCCCTGATGTATGAATAAGCCAACGGAAGCCCATATAGCACGCTCACATTGAAGTTTATCCTTTAATATTGGGTCATTGACGTTGGATGGGGCTGATGTGGTTCCTCTGTGTTCCTTCGCAGATGAATCCTGGGGCGTGTCCAAAGTCTCTCAGCAGAGGAGGAAAGAATGGGGTAGGGCAACCTTCACACCATCTTTGGGGTGCAAAAAAGGATATCATAAGAACAGAAGATCTCCACCCTTTCCTCAGTCATTATTTTTCATCTGCAAAACTACTCAGAGGCAAGAGCCCTTACGCAGACTGTGGTTCGCAAACTATGTCTACATCCATTACTCCCTAGTTCCCCTACTCAGCCCCGTACTCTCATCCCCACTTGACTGACAAGGAAAGTGACAAGTGCACGAGTCCCAGAATTAGCAAGGGTGGAGGCAGGGGCGGGGGGCAGGCAGGCATGCCCTCGCGCGGGTCTCCGAGAGCCTGGAGAGCAGAGAGGAGAGGTCTGATCACGTACATTTCATGGAGGAGAAGCATGAGCCTCAGAGATGCTGAGGGAGCTGTCCCGGGCGCCACGGCTGAGATGCCACGCCAAGGCTAGTGTCCCTGCTGATATATGGTGCTGTCACTTAGACAGCGATGCTGCTAATTATGCACTAATAGCTAGTAATTAATTAGGGAGAATCAGAGCGGGGGCCTGAGAGTTTGGAGAAAAATGGGAATCAGTAAAGAGTAGACCCAGCGCCTTCACTGACTTCGTTTCATGTTTATTTCCCGTTCATGTGCCACTCAGTGTGTCTCATATATTTTTTAATGAGAACATTCTACTAATGCCAATGGGATTGATTTTTGAGGGAGCATTAGGAGCGTAAGACATGGTTGCCGTGTGTCATTGACTAAGACCAATTATCCAACCACGTCTCCTCTGACCTTGACACTGGCCAACAAAAAAGAAACAGGACCCTAGCGTGTTTGAGGAACCCATGTCCCAGAATGGAATGTTCCTTCCGAATGGCCTCGCGTGAAGAGTGGGCCACAGAGCCAGCCCGTGTCTGGATGGAGCGAGGAGTCGGAGGGGCTGCTTGGCCCCACACACTCCTCCCCTCTCCCCTCTGGGCTCAGCATCCTGCAAGGCTCACAGGGCACTCACAGAGCCTCTGAACGGACTCCAGCTCCGGTGATCTTTGTTCCTCAGTCTCCCTACCTGTATACTGGGTGTAATTCTCATACTTAATTCGTACGCTTCCAGTGACGATTGAGTGAGTTAGTAAATGGGAAATGCTTAGAGCACTCCCTGGCATGTAATACGAGCTATTGAAGAGCTGGCTAATAGTATTGTGATTGTTGCTGCTGTTTGTGTCACAACTAGAAGAAGGAAAACATTATCAGGTCTCCATCTAGAAGGAAAACATTATCAGATCCAGCAGAAGCATCGTACGGATTCCACACGTGGTGCCTGAGGTGTGCGAGGAAGGCATCTACTCAGATAATCTTCCGAGACGGGAGCTTATGATGAGGTGTAGAACATCTTCTTCACCAGAATTCTTTGGACCGCCCTCTGTTTGTCCAGAAGCATCAGCGATAACCTCCATCGTGAAGGGTGCCACCCAGCGGGTGCTGGTCTGTTGCCAACCGCCCTCTGTGTTTGCTGGTTCTTTTACCTCTGGGGCATTTGCACCTGTGTGGCGTTGAGCAAAGCTGAGTTGTTGTGGGTGATAAACGCCCGAGGAACTTGAGGTCCCACGGACAAGAGAAAGATGGCAGTAAGGAGGTGTCACCCAGGGGGGTGAGGGGGGTGGCGAGGTGTCGGAAGGAACGAAAGAGCAAGGATAAAACATACAGGTAGTGGGGAGCCCAAGGAAGGCTTTGGACAGAATGCTTTCATGTCTAACGTGGGATTCGGAGTGGTTTGAAGTAGAATTTGGGGCATAAACCCCCTCCTCTGTCCTTTCCGTGAAGCCACTGATACTAAAATTCATTTAGGGAAAATGCTTGCTTTTAATAGTAATCAAAGAGATTCGGGTGAAAGTAACGATCAATAATGTGATCCCGCGAAGGACGTAAAAGCAATGGCACGGTCGTGACGAAATAATGACTCTGACACTGCTTGTCCCAAGGTCACGGGGGCCCCCCCTTCGGGTAATCAGCCATCTATATCAAAGCCATATACACACGTACGTCCTTGAACTCGATTCTATTTCTGGGGTTTCGTCCCAAGGAAATCATTTAGACGAAAAAAAATTCTGAATTCTGGAAGATCTTGAATGTTAATTGCAGAATTAACTTTAATAGGGAAAAAAGAAAAAGACTAGATCTTAGGAAAACAGTTAAGTAA
This sequence comes from Prionailurus bengalensis, assembly GCF_016509475.1. Lineage (NCBI taxonomy): Eukaryota > Metazoa > Chordata > Mammalia > Carnivora > Felidae > Prionailurus > Prionailurus bengalensis. Next base: position 2,828,037 of record NC_057355.1, on the reverse strand, counting down.
GGAATTTTATAACCGCTCTATGGAAGCTTAGGTGGTCATTAAAATGGTAATTTTTAAAGCAAAGTGGAAAATGCTCATGATAGGACATTAACTATGGAAAAGGCGGACACATCGTTGTATTTATACCTTAATAAGCATGCAAGCTATGTTTGTGCATAACAAGGATTAGACGGGAATACAGACAAATGAAGCTAGTTGATGTGTGGAGGGGTGGCATTGTGTGCCTGGGGGTCACGTTTTTCAGATCCTTTATTCTGGTTCAAGTTTACCGAGCCTGTGTCCCCCGTCCCCAGCAAGGGGCTGGTGTAGCACACAGCGCTCGGGCTCTGGTGGGGCTCGAGAGCCAGGGTGAGGGCTGAGATCAGGCAAACATTCGTGGGACGGGATTAAGACGCTCCTGGGCCTCTGTAGCTGGGCCAGCGTGGTTGCAAAGTTGGGGGCATGGTCAACTCTGCACCATCAGCTTTGAGAATCCAGACAAGGTGAAATACACATGACAATACTCTCAGAGGCAAAGACATGGTTGGGGCCTTTTAGAGGACACCCATCTAATGGGAAGGGCCTGAGCGGGACACAAATCAGGGAGGACTCCATGGTGCTCAGGTCTGAGTTTCCCCAGGTGGGGAAGGGTGGGGGGTGACCCCCTGCCTGGTGGAATTATGGAGGTAAAAGTCGGGTTCCCCTGGCTTCTCTCTGCGTTGTGTCTTTCCCAGGTGAATGGATCCTAGAGTTACCCATGGTGTTGCCACAAGCCCAGAGTCCCTCTACAATAGCTGCAGGTTACCGGGGAGACGGCCAGAGGTTCAAGTGGATGGTGCACTCTCCATGCAAAGGGCGGGACAGCTGACATAAAACAAGGTGGGCTCTTCTGGGACAGACACCTGGGGTCAAAGGCCACTAGGCTGAGGACTTCTAATTCCGAGGAAGAATGTCTGGGGAAGGGAGCAAAAGGGTACTCCAGAAGCAATGGGATGCCGGTGCGGTTATCTCCTCAGAGTCTTATTCAAATGTCCGGAGAGCGGTAGCTGCCATACCTCCCAAAGAGCTTTACTCTTTCCTCTCCGTTTCTTCTTCTTTTTTTAATGTTTATTTATTTCTGAGACAGAGCGGGCATGAGTGGGGGAGGGGCAGGGAGAGAGGGGCACAGAGGATCCGAAGCAGGCTCTGTGCTGACAGCAGAGAGCCCGATGTGGGGCTCGAACTCACGGACCGCTGGATCACGACCTGAGCCGAAGTCGGCCGCTCAGCTGAGCGCCACCCAGGCGCCCCTTTCCTCCCCTCTTCCTTCACCTCTTGGGAGGACAAAGGTTGCCCTTTAGGCCACTGGTGGTCAATCAGGGGTGATTTTACCCCTAAGGGATATTTGGAAACGTCTGGAAGCATTTTTGTGTCACAACTGAAAGGCGTGCTACGGGCATCTGGGTTAGGCGGTTGCTGAACATCTTACAACGCCCAGGACAGGACCCCACGGCAGCCCAGAATGTGGGTATTGCCCAGGAGGAGAAGCTCTACTCTACACCCATCCTACTTACTGGGGTGCCCGCCACTGGCCACCAGTGGCCAAGCTGGTGCCGATGATGGTGGTGGTGGTGGTGGTGAGGCTGGTGTCATCCCAGACTTTTAACGCACATGTAGTTTGCATACATCTAATTCATCAGATCCTTCCAACCCAACAAGGTGGGCAGAGGTTATCATTCCTATTCTGGAGGTGAGACCGGGTAGGTGGACAGAGGGCAATACTCTGTCCGAGGTCGCACGGAGAGCGTCAGCATCAAGCAGAACTGGTTTCGAAGCCTTGGTGTCTCGTGCCTTCTAATCGTATCCTTTTTCCACTGCACTGGTTGGATTCTGTGAATATAAAAAGAAGGAAAGCCTCACCACCGCTCTGAAAGCCTGAATTTGTCCCAGGCTTTACACATTAGTGCTGGAGCCAGGATTCCTCATTCCCAGACTATTATAAACAAACACACCTACAAGACACACAGAGACTTTTAGGGACTGGCGGGGTGTGTGGTCCTCCTATGACTGACACCATGGTGAAGCTGGGGATTTGGCTGCTTATCTACGTCTCCCGTGTTATCTTAGGTCAGTTAGAAAGCCACATGCCAAGAGCGACACCCGCTAACTTCTCTTTTTCTTGTAGTAGATGCTCCATAGTAACTATTGGTAACTACAAGTTTTATCGACTTTTTCCTCAGAGCTAAGTATGAATTAAGTGTAAGCTTCCTTGGTATTTTCTTTATCCCCATCCGCCTCCCCCCCACTCCCCACCGTCCTAAAAAAGACTCGACTGAGTCCTGGGCATTTGCATGGAATTGATATCCACAAGTTTTCACGACGCCTCACACCCCCAGTTGTGTTTTTCCTGAAAAACACCAAGCAGGATGCCCCCAGCCCTCCTTGCGCAGGTGCATCGCCCTCCCTTCCTTTAAGAGTGTCACCGACAAAGGTTGGAAACCCAACTGCTTAATAACTGGCTGGAATATAAAGTCGGCATTATAAAATTGGCAGAGCTAGAATCATCAAGAATGGCTTCCAAATAGCTGGCCCAGATGGCCAAGTTAAACCATCCAGCATTTTAGAGCCAGAGCATAGAGGAGTCTGAGCAGGACACGGTGGTGGGAACAGGCGAAGGCTGGCTCAGTGATTCTGGGGGAGCCGTGGTGCTCGGGATGTGGAATACTCCTCTGAGGATTGTCTTACAGTGTCTCTTTTCTTTTCTTTTCTTTTCTTTTCTTTTCTTTTCTTTTCTTTTCTTTTTGGGACAGAGAGAGACAGAGCATGAATGGGGGAGGGTCAGAGAGAGAGGGAGACACAGAATCGGAAACAGGCTCCAGGCCCTGAGCCATCAGCCCAGAGCCTGACGCGGGGCTCGAACTCACGGACCGCGAGATCGTGACCTGGCTGAAGTCGGATGCTTAACCGACTGCACCACCCAGGCGCCCCTTACAGTGTCTTTTTAAGAAATTGATACAGGGGAGCTTGGGTAGCTCAGTCGGTTGAACGTCCGACTCTTGGTTTCAACTCGGGTCGTGATCCTGGGGTCATGAGATAGAGCCCCATGTTGGGCTCTGTGCTGACCGTGTGGAGCCTGCTTAGGATTCTCTCTCTCTCTCTCTCTCTCTCCCTCTCCCTCTCCCTCTCTCTCTCCCTCTCCCTCTCTCTCTCTCCTCTCCCTCTCCCTCTCTCTCTCCCTCTCCCTCTCTCACCCTCTCCCTTCCCCTCTCCTACACACACGCATGGGCACATGCTCTCTCTCTCTCTCTCTCTCTCTCTCCGTCTCTCAAAAATTTTAATTTTTTTTTTCAACGTTTATTTATTTTTGGGACAGAGAGAGACAGAGCATGAACGGGGGAGGGGCAGAGAGAGAGGGAGACACAGAATCGGAAACAGGCTCCAGGCTCTGAGCCATCAGCCCAGAGCCTGACGCGGGGCTCGAACCCACGGACCGTGAGATCGTGACCTGGCTGAAGTCGGACGCTTAACCGACTGCGCCACCCAGGCGCCCCAAAAATTTTAAAAATTGATCTATAATTGACATATGACATTAAGTGAGCTTAAGATATACAAAATGATGGTGCAATGCGATTGCCACTGTAATTAGGCTCCACATTCTTGCCAACACGTGTTATCTTTTGTCTTCTTGACGATAGGCATTGTACCAGGTGTGAGGTGACGTCTCATGGTGGTTTTGATTTGCATTTCCCTGATGTTCGTGATAATGATCATCTTTCGGTGAGCCTGTTGGCCATTTGTACATCTGCTTTGGAGAAATGTCTGTTCAGTCCCTTTGTTTAACGGAATTGTTTGTGTTTTTGTTACTAAGTTGTATGAGTTCTTTATATATTTTGGATATTCACTCTTTTTTAAAGATTTTTTTAAAAATGTTTATTTATTTTTGAGAGAGAGAAAGAGATAGAGCACAAACGGAGGAGGGGCAGAGAGATAGAGGGAAACACAGAATCCGAAACAGGCTCCAGGCTCTGAGCCGTCAGCACAGAGCCCGATGCGGGGCTCGAACTCCCAGATTGCAAGATCATGACCTGAGCTGAAGTCGGGTGCTCAACCGACTGAGCCACCCAGACACCCCTAATGTTTATTTATTTATTTTTGAGAGAGTGAGAGAGAGAGAGAGAGAGAGAGAGAGAGAGAGTGCATGCACACAGGAGGGGCAGAGAGAGAGGGAGACACAGAATCTGAAGCAGGCTCCAGGCTCTGAACCGTCAGCACAGAGCCCGACGTGGGGCTCAAACGCATGACCCATGAAATCAGGACCTGGGCTGAAGTTGGACGCTTAACAGACTAAGCCACCTAGTCGCCCCTGGATATTTACCCTTTAAGCACAAGTGACAAAAGCAAAAATCAGCAAGAGAAACTCCATCAAACATAAAGAAACAATCAACAAAATGAAAAGGCAGCATACAGAAGGAGAGAAAATATTTGCAAACCATAGATCTGTGTTGTAGTGTCTTGAGTCAGGGTTTGGTTATTCTGTACCAGCTATTTTAATAGGATCATTCTTCACCCTGAAGACATTAAAATGCTACTTTTTTTTTTTTTTTTAATCACCACTAGCGCGTACTAGGATCTCAGGAGCTAGAGGTGGGGCTGGGATGGGACGAAGGGTGGGTTACCATATGTGTCGGGAACAGCTAGTGGAAAAAAGGCTGCTGGGGGCCCTCCTCTTGACATTTTCCCTCTTCTTGGCTTTGCTCCCAGCAGCACTCAACGCACCTGCGCTAGAAGCTTCTGCACCTCGCATCTCAAAATGTTACCCCCCTTCTGCCCATAGCGGGATTGACTCTCCTGATTCTGGGTCTACTGAGGAAAGACCCAAGAAGGTAGACCCTAATTAGCTGCATGAGAGGGCCACCCAGCCTCTAGGTCATCAGCTGTGGCCAAGGCGGTGGGTGCGATGATAGGTTGTCCCTTCCAGAGTAAAAATAACAACACAGCACTTCCTCCGGGGCTGATAATGTTCCAGACGTTTACTCGTATGAGCTTTTACTCATGACACCGGGACATCATCCGTGACCGAGGTACTCTTCTGATCATCCTTATCCTAGGGATGCACAACAAAGGCACAGAAAGGTTGAGTGACATGTCCAAGGTCACATAGCCAGTAAGGTGCAAAGTTGGAATTAGCATCCAGGCAATTGACCAAAAATGACCCAAAGCTGTGCTTTGAACCACTAGTCCGTAGCTGGTCTTACCGCATGTTGGAGGGGTGAGGGACAGAGCCTGCCCCGAAGGGGGTAGATATCATGAGAAGAAAGGAAACGTAGGTGGGCAGCCTGGAACTTTACATCTCTCAGTGTGACTGGGCATCACACGAGGGTGGTACCTGCTTTGTGTGGTCATGAGATGATCGTGGTCAAGGATGACGTGAGAAAACGCACAGGACAGGCAGGCAGCGTCCCTGGCGGCCGGGACAATCTTGTAAGTATAGTGGTTGTGGCTTCTGCATCATCCATACTGGTCCTAATATCCTTCTCTCTTGGTGTTTGAATAGCCCCTTTGAAAACCCCGAGCATCCGTGCTAAGCAGAAGCAGAGAGGCGGCTGTGTCCGGGCTCAGGTAGGGGAAGCCGTGTCTGGAGGTGGCGGCCTGAACGCGGGAGCAGAGCCCCCCCCCCCCCCCCCAGGAGGAGATCACATGCCGGAGCAACATTCGAGCTTTTAGGCAAGGCCACAGCCCCCCCACGTGGAGACTGACTTCTGAGCACGCCAACCTTGGGGACGCCGCGTTTTGTCTTTTGAGGAAGCTGAGACCCCTTAGAAGGTCATAAGGGGGCTTTGCGTGGCCCCACAGCTTGGCTGGGTGCCGGCCCCAGACTGAAGCAGGTCCCAGGGTAGTGGGATGTGATGGATGTGCTTAAATGGGAGAGAGTGAAAGCCTGGGGGCAGGGCACACCTCCCTTCGGAGGAGAAGGGAAGTTGGAACCAGCCTGGAGTCGGCAAGCCTTCCAGAAGGGGCAGACTGCTGCCCAGACTCCCACAGCCACCCCCCTGCAGCCGCCCTCAGCCCTGCCCAGCACCACCGTCGTCTCTGAGCACACTTCGCCCCACAAGGAGGCTCGGGCCGCTGCATGCCAGAGGGATGAAAGGTAGTTTCGATGCCAGTTGAGGAAAGGAAGTGGGGAGAGGAGTCGAATATTCCTGCCAGAATTCTCCATAAGATCAAATTTCTGCTTTTTTCTTTTCTTTCTTTTCTTTTCTTCTTTTCTTTTCTCTTTTCTCTTCTCCTCTCCTCTCCTCTCCTCTCCTCTCCTCTCCTCTCCTCTCCCCTCCCCTCCCCTCCCTTCCCCTCTCCTCTCCCCTTCTTTCCTTTTCTTTTTTACTTAATAGAGTTGGACTCGCTCCACGGAAACAAGTCATGAAACGGCCACGCTCACTGCTGTTGAGAAGCAGGGGCTGCGCTTCAACTTTGACGGGAGGTTAACAGAACTTATTCCCGTTGATGGTTCCTCTCCGTAGATCAAAACACAGAAGCCGCAGCCTCTTCTGACATTTGCCTGTTTCGAGCATGGTGCTTTGCCTAGACTCAGATCTCCATTCCCTCAGGCAACTTCAGGTGGGAGCTAAAAAGATATTAGGGAGAACTCGCTCTTTTTATTTCTAAATGTCTCTTGAGTGATTGGAAAAGAGTGCTCCCTTGGTTCACATGTTCAGAACCGCCAGCTGGAGGCTCATGGTTACTGGGGAGGAAACTGGGGAGCAGTGGGTCGATCATCCACCCCTTGATTTCGTTAAACTCCGCCTCCCTTCTCTCATCTCAAGCTTAAGGGCGCTGGCCTCCACCGCCAGGTTTGGGTAAGAAACAGTGAGGTCCTACCCACTGGAACACAATGCTTTGATTTGTGATAGGCTTTTCTTGATCTGACTGGGGGGCTTATAAACATCGATTAAGCAGCTACCGTGTGCCAGGGCAAGTGGAGATGAATCTGATTCAGTCCCGGCCCTCCGGGAACCCACATTCCCAGAGACAAACAGCTAGCTGGTTAATGACAGTGCTGCTTCATAAACGCCTCACACTCGTGGGACGTACGCAGCAGGGAGCACTAATTCTGACCTGGAGCTCAGAGGAGCTGTCTTGAAGGACGCGTACGACTTCCAAGATCAAAGGGATGGAGAAGTGGCTTGTGAGGGACGGAGAGAGCAGAAGGTGAGGGACCATTGGGGGAACACACAGCGGCTTCGGGTGGTGGGGTGAGGAGAGTGGTGGAGGGCGTAGACAGGATGGCCAGGCAGCCGATGAGCTCACAGCATTAGGAGGGGGGAGCCGGAGATGGGTCCCGGCAGTCTTGAAAGTCACGCCAAGGAGTTAGGCTCCATTTCATAAGAACAGAGACCCATCAAGGCATTTGGGAAGCACGTGACCATTTGTCAGCAGGAAGACTTCTCAGAATCTACGGTCCAGATGATGAGTCCGGAGACCTTCAAACTGGCGGCTGAACTGAGACTAGAGACGAGGGGTCAGATGCTACAAATATTTTGAAGACCCTTTGGGAGAAAAGCAAGATTAAAATAAAAATCTGAGTTTCACAATTAGGTTTACTGCTTCCTGGCTGATTGATATTGGCCAAGACACTCTCTATGATTCGATGTTCATGACCTCTAAACTATGGGGAGTAATCATAATCTCCCCTCCATAGACTGAGGATTGTATGGAGGCCATGAGAAAGCACCCCAGAGACTATCACCTTAGCCAAGGGCCTCAGCTGCTGGGCTCTGATGTCGTTGCTGGTTGGTGCCCAGCCTTGCCTTGCTTGGGCTCTCCCCGGGGGCCGCAGGTGAGCCTGTTCATGGGCAACGGCAGCCCCGGACAGCCGACTGTGACTTGTAGACTCTCTGATGGCCTTGCTGAGTCTCCCTTGGATTGGCTGGTGCCTAGGACATTTCCAGGCACCCTGCTACCTCTCCCTTCCAGGTGGCTCAGGCTCGCACGGCGGTCCCCGGCCTTCCCCGCTTTCCCTCATAGGTGGCTTAACGTAATCCACAAATATTTAATATTTGATCCCATTGTGGCACCTGTCTCTCAGAGGACGCGGACCGAGATAGTGATCGGTAAATTCTAAAAGTCTATGCAGAGCAGCCCAGATACCCACAGACGGACGAGTGCACGGCTCCGATGTCGTGTGTCTACAAAACGGAATTATTGTTCATTCGTAAAAAAGACATGACGTACTGATACACGCTACAATGTGGATTGACCTGAAGGAACGAGAAGTCTTACGCTAAGTGGCAGACGTCAGCCACGCGTTACCCCGTCACACTGACACGAGACATTCAGAACAGGCAAACTCATAGAAACACAAAGAAGGCGAGTGGTTTCCAGGGGCCGGCAAGGTTGGGAGGAAGGTGGAGGGACCCCATAATGAGTGTGCAGTTTATTTGGGGGACTGGAGGTTTATTGAAGTTCATCTTGGCTCTGGAAGCAGGGGTGGTGATGGGGCCACATGGCAAGTGTCCCCAATACCACTGATTTGTGTCCTTTAAGACGGTTCAAGTGGCGACTTTCATGTTATGCGTATGCTTTCACAATTAAAAAGCCCTCCGTGAGGGGCGCCTGGGTGGTGCAGTCGGTTAAGCGTCCGACTTTGGCCAGGTCACGATCTTGCGGTCTGTGAGTTCGAGCCCCGCGTCGGGCTCTGGGCTGATGGCTCAGAGCCTGGAGCCTGTTTCTGATTCTGTGTCTCCCTCTCTCTCTGCCCTTCCCCCGTTCATGCTCTGTCTCTCTCTGTCCCAAAAATAAATAAACGTTGAAAAAAAAAAAAAAAAAGCCCTCCATGTGGGGATTAGGGACATCATTATTACAAAAGTTGTTCTTCTCCATTAGCTTTCCCCATCTCCCAGCCTCTGGATCCTTTCTCTGCTGGCTTCCTCTCCCCACCATCCGCTGGAACTCTTTCGCTAAGTTTCCCAACCCCCTGGTTACTCCCACACCGGTCTGACAGAAGTGGTCTTGTCTGTTGCCTCCGACAATCCCTCCTCCCTTCTCTCCGGGGTGTCCGAGGGGCGCCCTTTCACTCGGTCCCTACTCCCTGGAAACCTCGTTGGTCCGCATCCGTTCTCAAGAAATGGTGACAGCTCCCAAAAGCACGACTCACCCTCACGTGTTCACTCCAGTCCCAGCCTCCTTCCCAGAGCAGAGCCCACTCAGAATCTTCGGGGCTCCTGCCCATCCATCCCGGTGAGTGTCACCCCCCTACACGCACTGGGTTTCGCTTGTGACTCGTCCCTCTCTCTCTCAGTGCCCAAATGGACTCCGCCCAAGTCCTGTCAAAGCGATCTTTTTCTTGCTGTTTCAAGTCCCCGCCCTACGACCCGTCTAACCTGGACCACAGAGCAGCCTCTCGCTGGTCTTTCTTTAGTCCTTCCTTTCCTCCTCTTTCCAAAGCATCCTCTTTGTCGCCGTTCACGTGATATTCTTAAAGGGAACTGTGACCACATCGCTGCCCAGTGTAGGGCCCTTCAGGGTCTCCGTGCGCCTCTTCCGTAACGTGACTCTGGGGTCACTGGGCTGGTCCTCCCCCTCCCGCTATGGGTCTCCTTGCAGACGGCCCTGCTCTTCCTTGCGAAGGGTGGAGAGACCCCGGGTCCCCAAGCTGCAGAGTGGAAGGAACCAAGGGAGGCAGCCTCCCATCCCCCGGCAAACATTCTTGGAGGCACCCCCCCCCCCCCGGGGCCTGCTGAAATGAAAACATCCCTCCTTCTTACCTGCTGGAGAGGGGAATAGGCCGAGGGGCCTGCCCCCTGGAGCAGTGAGTGGGGCCAAGAATGGTGGCCTGGATCCCGGCAGGTGGCCGGCCCACTCGCCCTCCCCTCAGCCCCCACCCACCTGACCTAGCTCGTTGGCTGCGGCAACAGAACATCACAGACTGGCTGCGGTAGAGACGGCCTCACGCCGGGAGCTGGAAGCCGGGGGTCCAGGTGGGGACACGGCTGGTTTCTTCTGGGGGCCGCGAGAAAGACTGTGCTGAGCCCCTCCTGCCTCCTGCCCTTCGGGGGCCATATTTTGGCAGTCTTGGCCCGTGGTCGTGCTGGCGTTCCTTAGCTAGTGGGCACATCGCCCCGATCTCCGCTTTTGTTGTCACATGTCCTTCCCCCTGGTGCCCGTCCCCTTCTAAATTTCCACATTCCGGTCACACTGCCTCAAGAGTCCAACCAGCTCCAGGATGAGCTCATCTTAACTAACTGCTTCTGTAATGACCTTGTTTCCAAATAAGGACACGAGTCAGCCCGTCTCACCGCACAGAGACAGGCAGGCCACAGGCTCCCCTGACTGATGCCTGCAAAGAGGCGGCAACATCTTTAAAACTGGGCCCGGGCCGTCCCCCGCGCCTGCCCATCCAAAGCGACTCGAGCCCAAGACGAGAAATGAGGAAGAGACCACGTCTGACCACATCCCCATCCCCTACCCCGCCTTCACTGCCTTTTACCCCTTCAAATCTCGTTCGCGTCCCCGACCCCAATCGCCAACGAAAACCCTTGCTTTTACTCAACTTACTGTGGGCCTCGTTACGGGGCCGATGTATATTCTCGTCGGACACTGAGAAACTGACCTCAAAGCCCTTTTTATGGACGTTGATGGTTCATTATTCGAGTCTGGTTCACAAGAGTAGCTTAGAAGAGACTTGGGGGACCGGCGGTTTAGTGAAGGGTTAAGATAGCCAATGAAAGGACACCCGGGCGGCTCAGCCAGTTAGGCGTCCCACCCTTGATTTTGGCTCCAGTCGAGATCTTAACGGTTTCCTGAGTTCAAGCCCCTGCACCGGGCTTTGCGCCCACAGTGCGCAGGGCCCGCTTGGGATGCTCTCTCCTTCTCTCTGCCCTTCCCCTGCTCCCGCTTTCTCTCTCTCTCTCAAAATAAATACATAAACTTAATTCTAAAAATTTAAAAAATAGCAAACCGCATTTGGAGCAGCCGCACTGAAAGTCGGTCGACTGAAGACACAGAACAAATTCTCCTGTCCCGCCTGCCTGCCTCTCTTTCTTCCCCGTCTTCAGGGTGTGCAGCAGAGTTCCGCCGTCCCCATCTGCCACACGGGCCTTCTTCTCGGCCTGGACGCCGTGACCCTCTTTGTTGAGGGGCTGTGCTCTGCGCTTGGGACACCGTCACAGCATCCCCGCTCTCTTCCCAAGAGATGCCAGTCGTGTCCAGACGCTGCCCAATGTTCCCCGATGGGCAAAATCACCCCCGGTTGAGAACCACTGTCTTAAACTTACAAAAGGCACGTGGTAACTCTGAGATGCTGTGCGGTGTGTGGGAATATTTCATTTATCACTTGTAGCGGCTGAGCGGTTCGTTCTCCTCCCCCGCTGATGGGTGGGGAAATAGGGCGGGTGGTCCAACGCCCTGCCTTGGGTCACGCCGCACATCTGTCACCGACGCTGTGATCACCCCAAGCTTCTCGTCTAAATGGTGTCCATGGCTCTGTCCTAAAGGAGAGGGTGTTGTCCCCACGTCACCACCAGAGGTTGTCTCTGCGGGTCCCCCCTGCTCACTGCTGGCCTCGCGAGAGCCTGGGTCCCCCATTGGCTGTTCGTCCAGCCGCTGCCAGCGTGGACCTCGCATCCTTGCAAACGCAGCCCCGGTAGGACTCTGGGGCGAGCTCCCGTGCTCGGCAAGGAGACGTGCACGTCCCTCCCGGTGAGTGTTTACATCAGGTCACGTTCTCCCTGCAGGGCCCCGCACAGCTACCGAGGACTGGATCCCCGCGTTCAAATGTCGGGAAACGCAGCGTGAGAATGAGATGCCCCTCCCCCTACGCCTGCCGTGGCCACCGGCGCTGATCTCATTCCGCCTGCTGATCGAGGGAGCCTTCGTTAATCTCATTAAATGAAGCCAGTGCCCCCCCCCCCACCACCTCCATCAGGGAACGGTCTTAATGGCCCAACAAAGGGTTCAGCCCCATGCACCGTGGACTTGAGATAATGTCCCGTGTGGGGTTAACCGAACTCTCCTGCCGGCAGTGCTGAAGCCATCTGCCCATTTATTGACAGCCTTGTCAGCAAAAATCTGGAGTCTGAGGCTTGGCGGGCGGCCAGTCCGCCTTCCACTGTCTCTCCAGTGTCTCGGTAACAGATGCTGTGCCTCATGCCTGGGGCTGCTGTTGGCAAATCACTGCTTCTTATGTTATTTATCAGGGGGTGGAGGGAGGGCAGGAAGGGATACGTGTTTTCCAGGAAGGACTTGGCGTTTCTTTCCAGGTTCTCTTTTTGCAGATGAAAAAAAAAAAATCATTTGACACTGACTTTTGGAAAGGTGAAATAATCGGCTTATGGTTCAACCCCCCAAAAAAAGAGAGAACGAAGAAAGAGACAAAGAGAGAAAGAAAGAAAGGAAGAAAGAAAGAAAGAAAGAAAGGAAGAAAGAAAGAAAGAAGGAAAGAAAGAAGAAAGAAAGAAAGAAAGAAAGAAACGAACTTATTCCAAACCCTGGAACCCTTCAAGGTGCCAAATTACAAGTTGTCCACGTTACGTGGGCTTGAGCACAAGCCACACAGTCCATTCCCCTTAGAAGGTGCTTTTTAGTTATACGGTTACAAAAAAACCAACTGACTTAGGAGGATTTTTCACCAATAATAGCTGGATCATCATGAGTTCTTATCCCCCCATCAATGGAAATCGATCAGGGTGCTGTTGCTGAATGAATCGAGAGTCAAGTATGACTCAGGGAAGAGGCGATTGGTACGTCCTCGTTAGAAGACGTTTTCCTGGTGGTACCTTTCCCTTTAAAGGAGGAAACAAGGGGACTGGACTAGGAAATGATTGATTGCAGGGGCTCCCAGGTAGCACAGTCGGTGAAGCATCTGACTCTCCATCTCGGCTCAGGTCACAGTCTCGCGGTTCGTGGGTTCGAGGCCCACATCGGGCTCAGTGTTGATGGCGCGGAAGCTGCTTGGGGCCCCGTCTCTCTTTCTCTCTGGCCCTCGCCTGCTTGTGCTCTCTCGCTCTCTCTCTCCAAATAAAGAAATAAACTTAAAAAATTAAAAAAAAAAAAAAGAAATGATTGATTGCAGCTTCTCTGTGGAGCTTTGCACACACGTCCCGAGCAGGCATTCCCAGCTGGACGCCCCTCTTTGGAGAGTCTTATACAAGCAGTTGTCAGAGGAATTTTTCCCTTTACGTGCGGGACCGTCGACCGCTGGTTCACGTGGGCTCTGTTTGCTCCCTCAGCCATAACAAAGGGAGTCTTGGATCAGGAGAGAAAAATAGCGCACGGGCACCCAGGAAAGAGAACCACTGCCCTGGGGAGGTGGGGGGTGGGGGACGGGTGGCCTGGTGGGGCCCCTCCGCAGCTCCCTGAGCCGCACGGAAGGTGTTTCTCTGTCGGTTAGTCCTCGCTGCTGTGCACATTGAAAAGGCCAAGCTCCTGACTATAGGAATCGGAGAACTTGGCAGTGGATGGGCCCAGGAGAGGACCCCTCTTCCAGCACAGGCCACTGAGCGTATCCGAGGCCAGCGGGACTCGGTGGCCCTTGGGAGGCCCCAGAAGCCTCACACACTCCTGGATACCTGTAGGCACGCGGCAGGAGGGTGCAAACCGCTGTCTCGTGTCTGGTGCCCCCTCTGCGTCTCTGACGCAAATGTCAGTGCCTTCCGACGAGCTGGTCTCCGGCATAAATAAGGCGAGGAGAGCCTGATGCAAATGAGTGCCGAGTGCATAGGGCCGTAAGCCCCAATCCCGCTGGAGAACGCACGATTTACGTTTTCGGCTCTAGCTCCAAGGCCACAGTACCACTAATCGCGTTTGGCGTTCCTAGTGGCTTCACGGTTGAAACGTCGGTTCCAAATGCGTCTTCTGGGCCACCAGAAGGCTGCCTTCCTTGCCGGTGTCCGGGCTGGACTGTGCAGTCAGGTCAGGGCAGTGGCGTGGTTATCTGCTGGCGGGAACGCACGGGGGGCAGTGGGATGAGACCCGGCGCTGGGCCAGCACGGGTGACCTGGGGAGGGGTGGGTCCCGGGAGCCGACGGCCTTCCGAGTCCAAGATGGTTTGCGTCACAGCTGGGGACACCCGTTTGCGTGACAGATGAGACCTGCGCTCTGGGCCGGAAGGGCTCCAAGACGCGTTGTGCTTCGTGTGCAACCAAAGGGGGGCCTCTAGGACTCGGCTGAGGGCAAGGCCACGGGGACTGCCCGAGGGCCGACATTGACCGTGAGGGCGCTGGCAGCACTGGGGGCATTCCCATAGAGCGGAGCTGCAACCAGGCCTGGGTCGTGCAGGGTGCATGGGGCCCAGGGGTGACAAGTGCGTGATTTCTGCCCTAAACGTATGTGAATAAAACTACCCACAAACCCCTTTGGGGGCTGGTGGGGGTCATGGAGCTGTGCCTGGGGGCTGTGCTCCGGGGACTCCTTCTCAAGGGTTCCGGGCTCCTCTGAGGGTCGCGTTTTGGTTTGTGCTCTTGGGGGCTAGCTGAGGTCTTTCGGGACAGCTACCACCAGAGGGAAGCTAAACTGTGAGTAATTTAAGCCCAGCCTTGCAGGGTTTAGTGTCCGAGCTAAGTGTACCCGTTTTCTATGCTGTGCAGCAAATTGCCATAAACTTCGAGGCTTAAAACAAGGCACATCTGTTGTTACACGGCCTGTGGATCCGCAGCTTGGCACAGGTCAGCCGAGTCCACGGCTCAGGGTCTCAGCGGAACTGGGACAGGGCTGCAGGCTCATTCGAGGCTCAGGGCCCTCTTGGAAGCTCCCGCGGGCCGTTGGCAAGATTGATTTCTTTGTGGTTGTAGAGTTGAGGGCCTCAGCTCCTTTGAGAAAGTTCTCTGCCGTGCGGCCCTGTCTGCAACACGGTAGTGTTTCTTCAAGGCCAATAAGAGGATCTCTCTTGCTTTGAATCTCCGATTTCATTTAGGACTCACCTGATTAGGTCAGGCCCACCCATGGTAGTCTCCCTCTTAATGAACTCACAATCAACTACCTAGAGACCTTAATTACATGTGAAAAATTCCTTTGCCTTTGCCCCTTGTATAGCATAGCCTAACCGCCCCCTCCCCCCACCACCAAAAAAAAGTGCAATCCACCCACACTCAGGGGAGAGGGAGATAATCCCACCCACACTCAGGGGAGAGGATGTCATGTACACCAGGGGGCGGGAATCTGGGGGATCATGTCAGAATTCTGCCTACCGCAGTCGGAAAAACTCCTCTTCTCTCTGACTTTTAATCATCCGTTAACTTAAACTTACGCTAGATGATTTTTTTTACGTCAGCTTTTTAGATCTAAAACGTGAGCGTGATCTCGAAGGGCAGACTGGACGCTGAAGCTGCTATATTTTCCACTGGCAGGGCCGCAGAGACAAATCGGGGTTCCCACGTGAATTCTGAAACAAACAATCCTGTTTCACTCAACGATCGATGTTTTGCTCAGTTCTTGGGCGGGGGGAATTTAAGGCCCGCCGAAGGTGCACAAATACCCAGGCACTAGAGGCATCCTCCTGGTCTGTATGGATCCAGATCACTAAGACTCGGTTTTTCGTCACGAACAGAGATTCAGCTAGATCATAAACCTGATTGCTTCCGGGTCAGGGTCGGTTTAACGACCGTGAACGCCTCTCGTGAGAACGCTGGATCGCATCCCGAAACCCGAGGCCGCCTTCCCGTGTGTCTCAGGCTGTCTTCCTCCTGGAAGAAGGAACAGAAGCTGCGGACCCGGGAGGCTCGCCCGTCCTGGCCCTGCGTCTTGCGGTCCGCGCTCTCCCCACCCGGTCCATCTCCCTGGCTGCTCAGAAGGAGCCGCGCAAGAGCGTGTCTCCTGTCCGAAGAGGAAGGAACACAGAGCCCCGTCGGCGTCCTCAGGAAGATGTTCTCCCAGGCCCCGGGCTCAACAATCCACCTGTCAGCCGCCCGATTTCTGTACGAAAGGCTCGGGACTCATTTCTGAAGAGCCAAGCAAGTCTGGGACTTCTGCTGTCTGCCGTCCCACATCAGAAGAGGGGGGACAGCCTTGCCGAAAGTCTTCTGCTAGAAGAGTACCGACCTTCTGCCGCTTCTCTCATGTTTATTTGTTTTGGAGAGAGACAGAGACAGAGCGTGAACAGGGGAGGGGCAGAGAGAGAGAGGGAGGCACAGAACCCGACGCGGGGCTTGAACTCACCGACCGTGAGACCGTGACCCGAGCCGAAGTCGGAAGCCCAACCGACTGAGCCTGTCAACCCTTCGATTTCTAAAAGAAAGGGCTCAAGATCCAGGAAAGTCCATCGCCCTAAAATCTGCAGGCTGCTGTGAAGAACTTCCGTAGTAGAAAGAAACACTTGGGAATCTTCTAGAAGGGTTTGCTAACTGCATAAGGCAAAACGCCCTTTTGGGAATTAAAAAAAAAACAAAAACAAAAACAGACAATTGGCTGTTCTTTCCCTCTGCTGTATTTGTCTGTGCCTCCTCCTGAATTTGTTGGGAATGGCGTGCAGTTTCTGTAAGACAGCTACTGGATGGGCTCTTTCACGTGAATCAGGAAAACGTTGCAGATGAAAACAAATAATCTTGGAAACACGAAAACAGAAACATCAACAACACATACAATAACAAGACCCTGTCTTTCCTCCCAAACTCTCCTCCCATCTTCTGTCCTGACGGGGCCTTAGACCCAGCCCAGTGACTGGGGCTGACAGCGGATCTTTGCCAACGTGCTTTCGACATCGATGAAGTCAGAGGATATGAATCAGTGGCCTGAGTCTTCTCCAGGCGCAAGTGAATTAACAGTGCCGTTGCATTCTCTATAATTATAAGCTTTGCCTGAGTCTCCACATTTTAAGTATATAAAGATATACTTAGTCTGATGCACTATCACGTAATGGAGAGGAGCTCTCTTCTGATGGACGGAGCCCCGGACAAGTCAGCGACACTGTGCTCTGTGCGGTCAGACGCTGCGTGCGGTATGACCAGGCTCCTGCCTGAACGAGTCCTGACCTCATTTTCAATATCTGTAAATAAAATAAAATAAAATAAAATAAAATAAAATAAAAAGGGACTTGTGGGGCGCCTGGGGTGGCTCAGTCGGTTAAGCGTCTGACTTCGGCTCAGGTCATGATCTCACGGTTCGAGGGTTCGAACCCCGCGTTGGGCTCTGTGCTGACAGCTCGGAGCCTGGAGCCTGTTTTGGGCCCTGTGTCTCCCCCTCTCTCTGCCTCTCCCCTGCTTGCACTCTGTTTCTCTATCTCAAAAATAAATGCACATTTATTTATTTTTTTAACCTTTTTTTAATGTTTATTTACTTTTGAGAGAGAGACACACACACAGAGCACTAGCAGGGGAGGGGCAGAGAGAGAGGGAGACCCAGAATCCGAAGCAGGCTCCAGGCTCCGAGCTGTCAGCACAGAGCCCACCTCGGGGCTCGAACCCACGAACTATGAGATCATGACTTGAGCAGATCCAGAGTTGGAAGCTTAACTGACTGAGCCTCCCAGGCACCCCTAGATTTCCTTTTCTAAATGCTTCTTCCAGGGGCACCTGGGTGGCTCAGTCGGTGAAGCATCGGACATTGGCTCAGTTTATGATCTCACGGTTCATGAGATCAAGCCCTGCGTGGGGCTCTGTGCTGATGGCTCGGAGCCTGGAGCCCGCTTCGGATTCTGTGTCTCCCTCTCTCTCTGCCCCTCCCTGGCTTGTGCTCTCTCTCTCTTTCTCTCTCTCTCTCTCTCTCTCTCTCAAAAATAAATAAACATTAAACAATATTTTAATGCTTCTTCCGGCTCTGATGTCTCACAAGTCCGTATATTGTCATCTCGTCCACAAGGGCTTTTCTATAGATTTGGAGACCAGAGCCAGAGCTTGGAGGCAGCTCAGGGCTGGTCACATGCACAGTGTGCAGTGGAGTCTGACCCGAGTGGGCGAGCCCGCAGCCCGGTCACCAGGTGCCATGGCTCAGTCCTGGCACGGACACCCGGCCCCTTGTTCCCTCCCAGACGGGCAGTCAGCCTTGCCAACAGACCTTTGCCGGCTACACGGCAGGCTGTGCACTTTTCTGACCATTATTCTCTCCTCAAAGGTTAACCTTTCTGCGTCCTATTTAATCAGGGTCCTAAAAGATGAGCTGCAATCGTATCTAGTAAATAAATCGAGGCCAAAGTTTTAAAGGTAATGCCAGGTAAGACGTTCACTTCCCCGGATTTACGGTGTTTTGGTCCAAAGAAATGAATAATGGCGGTGTCCCAGACACCATGGGAAGCCTGTTTTTATTTCTGTACCAATTTAAAGCACTGGTCCTGGTGGGTCACCTCCACGCCCCCCATTCTGCCCTCCTCCTACTCCAGCCCCTGCGAGGCCATTCGCCTCCGGGACGTGCTCCACAGACAGCTGGTTCCACAAGTTACCGCCTAAAAATACTCACGCTCCGTGGCCGATAACTTCCTCTCAAATGACCCCCGTTTCCTCATCAGAGACAAGAGTAGATTGGATTAGATGAGTGTTTTTCTTCCTTCCCCACTTCCTGCCCTATCTCACTTTAGCGTATTCTTTTTTTAAGCATGTTCTTAAATTATTATAATCATAAGACATTTTGAATATATAAATATGCACAAAGAATTATTTAACGATCTTTTACATCCACCGGTCAGATCGAACAGATGTTAATTTATTTCTTCATATTTGCTCTGGGTCTTTTCATGTAAGTCACGAACCAGTTCTGAAAATGTTAAAAAATATGAGAAAATGACCCTTTTAAAACCAAGGAATCATGGTAAGTTAAGGAGGAAAGCAAATATTACGTTAATAAATAATTACGAAAATTAGAACACTGCGTATGAAAATCAGTGGAAGTGTGTCGAATCTATAATCGGCCAAAAATAATAATAATTTTAAATGCCTTCCTCATTTACCAAGCAAAGACAAGGCACTCTAGAAAAGAAAAGAATAATCAAAGAGCCACGAGGAGAGACAACAAAGGAATTAATACAGATAAACCCAGAAATGAACAAATCAGGAACAGGATAATACACGTCCTAAGAAGAGATTATATACAATGAATGAACTGACCCAGAGTATTAAAACATGTGGGCATCTGCCCAGGTATGAAGCAAACCAAACTGTGACACCAATTCCTACCAAAGATAACAACCAGAAGGCTGGTGGGAAGGTGGTGAGCATGGCGGTCTTCCAAAGCAAACAACCCAAAGACACCTGTTGCAAAGCAAACTCATAATGTTTAGATATAGTCAATATAGCCCTATCGGATTCAACAATGTGTGAAAAGAATACCGTGACCAAGAAGGGATCCATCCATAAATGGAAGCCAAATAGTTAGGGAATATATCACTAAATGTGTAATAATAGATGATGTAAGAAAAACAATTGTCTCGGGGTGCCTGGGGGGGCTCGGTCAATGGGGCACCTGGCTCTTGATTTCAGCTCAGGTCACGATCCCGGGGTCCTGGGATCAAGCCCTGTGTCGGGCTCTGCACTGAGCATGGGGCCCGCTTAAGATTCTCTCTCCCTCTGCCCCTACCCCACTTGCACTCATGGTCTCTCTCTCTCTCTCTCTCTCTCAAATAAAAATAAATTTAAAAAAAAGAAAAGAAAAACAATCATCTCAACATATTCCCAAAATGTACTGACCATCACATGGATGAACTAGGGTGACAGCATGCTATCAAATCAAAAAGGACAAATATCGCATGATTCCACTTAAATGGGGTCCCAAGAGCGTCAAATTCCGAAACAGGAGGCAGAAGGGTGGTTGCAGGGTTGAGGAGAGGAGGGAATGTCCGCTGTTCAACGGGGACAGAGTTTCAGTTTTGCAAGATGGGAAGGGTTCTGGAGAAGGGCTCCGCAAATGTGTGGGTGTGCTCGACGTGACCGAACCGTCCATTTCAAAATAGTTAAAACGATAAACTTTTATATTTTGTGTATTTTACTACAATTACACGAACGGAAGCATAAGTCAGAATGTCCGTCTTTCTGCAAAATTACAAAAAGGATCTAATGTCAAGTTCTGACCCCAATCTACATATACTTAATTTGCTTGTCCTAAAAATCCTTAAAAAAATGTTATTAAAGTAGTGGTTCATTTTACGTCTGACGGAAATCAGAAAAATCAGAAATCAGAAAAAATCAGAGATCAGAAACAAATGCTGATACTTATTTAATAGAATTGTTCAATTTGCAAATGATAGCAGAGTTCTTTTTCTGTCTGATATTTTTAATAACAGCACCTAATTATTAGTTTTTGTTGAAGAATGTGATATCTGTTATTTCTGCTTCTTACGCGTGTGGTTTCTTTTGTGATCAAAATGAAATCTTTAAGCACCCCCTAGATCCTGCGTTAGAATGCGTGCTGTCGGTTTTAAAAACGTAGATTTTCATCTGTGTTTCCTTAATCCTACGCTAGCAATTGCAGAGCTTAAATTCTTCCTACCTCTTTTTTGTTTGTTTGTTTGCTTGTTTGTTTCTGTGCACTTGCTGTCATAAACCGAGATTGGTGCATTGAAGTAATTCACTATAATTACATTTTTTCTTCTTCTCCTAACAGTTTTTCAATTTTCAAACCAATTCCTGTTGTCAAAATGCTCCACACTCTTGTTTCTTCAGTGTGCATGATCATGTGTTCACCAACAGGAAGGGACTGTCTCTGTTGGTTGGCAGAGATGGGACCAGGAGTCCAGCATCTCTGGGGACGCTGAGTAGCGCTGGGAGTGCCGTGATCTGGGGAGCCACCAGTCATTGGAACCGGGCCTCTGGCTTCCCTGGGGTCCAGGGACGCTCAGTTTAGCAGGCAGTCGCACTGGTGAGAAGACTCAATATGACCACACCATACACCTGGCGTGGAGGTGACGGTAAGCGGACATCACAGAAATGGGAAGCTTGGAGACAAAGGTCCTCCCTCAGCCAGAGCCCATCTGCGTGTCTGGGGAGGCAGCATCAGACGTGCCGACAAAAGGCCAGTGAAGCTTGGGGTCACTCCATAAGCATCTTCTACATGATTTCTGAACAAAGAGTGGTCAGGGATACATCCTTCCTTTTCCTCATTCAAGAGAAACAAACAGTTAAAACACAGGGTTTCGATGTGAAAAGAATCTATACCATCCAGTTCGAGATGATTATCGAACTCATCTTTAATTCCTTGCCCTCTTGTTTTCCCCAACATCAACAAACTATAAGGGAGAAAAAAAAAAGTCTACATAAACGTTGGAAAATAGGAAGGAGAGCCACGGCAACTGTAGAGACAGACTGAGGATCTCCTCGAAGGGTACATCCTCCCCTCTAAGAAATTCCAGTCAGACTATGGTTCAATGGACGTGAATTGGACAGTGTCCCATCAGAACTAGCAAAAAAAATCTCTTCAAAATGAAGAGAGGCAAGGGCTTGAGGTTCTAGCCATGGAAAAGTCAACTGAGTCCGGGTCAATGCCATGAGTGTCCCTAGGGAGTGGACCGGTTTGGGCAAACAGAGCTGCTGAGCACGACGCTCCATTCGGGAATCCGAGCAGTGAGGATGGTGTGCGAAATGAAGGAGGCAAGGTCACGGTGAAGAAGGGGCTATGCTATCACTCATTTCAGGCTTTCACTCCGAACACATGGAGAACTGCCCCAGCAGTCCGCTCTCTGCTATGCAGTCCTAATAGGTCCCATATGAGCTCCTCTGCTGAGATGTTGCCTCCTTCAGATAAGTAAGACTCGCTCCCGAAGGTGTTGTGTTTCTATTTTTGAGGGCATTGGTGATTTGGGGAACAGATTTATTCTTCCTTGACCCCAGATATCCTTTCCATGTTTATTCATTTGTTGTCTTCAGTTTCAATCTCCTGATCTTCGCTGAGAGCCAAGTGGCTTTTTATTTCTATGGAAAGAAATGATCTTTTCTACTCGTGGAAACATTAGTCACCACGCGTCCTCATTTAAAAACTTTCTTTTCTTGAGAAGGTGCCAATACCACGGGTGCACACTCACTCGTTTCTCCAGGGATCACTACCGGGATTGTTTTCTGGAGCCATTGTTTCTTTAAATTGAATCTTGATACTTAGCGGCCTGTGATTTTAAGGAAAATTAAGGCCTAATGGATGGCTTACGGTATCATTCTGCATTTCCAGAGATTCCATTTACAATAGTATCAATTGCACTGAGATGAATGGGTTTCACCCTTCCCTGGAAACTGGGAAAAGCAGAGCCGAGTTGACTTTTAGATACGTATTCATAGCGATTGCTGAAACGCAAAGGTCAAGAAACAATGCTCAAATACTTGTCTTTACTAAAACACTTAAATTATGGAGCACTTGAAAATCTCCTTCCATTTTTTTAGGTGAGCACATTAATCTTCTAAGCAATGAAAGAAGCAGTCATGAATGGAGGGAGTGAGAATAATTTAGATCTGACGTCATCGTTCCTTTGGAACCAGATTAAGGAGGAGAGCAGTCAGAGGGTTGATAGGGCCCTTTTCTAGGAAAGGGTACCAAGAGCCCAGCGTGGCCCCACTTACTGATGGGTTTATGTTCACGTCTGTAATCGTCTCCCCTTGAGTGCAGGAGGGGGGGGCTGTGATTTGCCTCAGTCCAATAGACTACCGCTTGGTACGAAACTGTCAGCAGCCTCAAGGATGTGCAAGAGTCCCGTGGCCAATGGCCAGCAAGCAAACAGGGGCCTCAGTCCTACAGCCAGGAGATGAATTCTGCCAACAACCTGAGGGATCTTCGAAGCGGCCCTTTCCCCAGTCCAGCCTCTGGAGGGACCCCAGTCCCGGCTGACACTTGGCTTTACCACCTGGAGTAGAGTTCAACGACACCGTGCCTGGATTCCTAACCGACAGAAAACTGTGACAGCACAAATACACGGTGCTCTAAGCCTCTGAGTTTGCAGCGATTTGCCAGGCGGTCATGGAGAAAGAATACAACCACGAACACGTGACACAGGTGGGGACAGTTGTATGTGCCCGGAGTCCATGCAAACGAGGGCAGCAAGGGTGGTGGGAAGAAAGAATGTCATGAGTGACTTAGGTTAAGAAGCAAGTTAATTTATTGTCTTATAAGGTGGATTGGCCCGAAGTCAGAAGTAAATTACTCAGAACGATCAAGAGCTTGTTTGTTGCCTGCCGCCCACAGATTTCTCTACCCTTGTCCTGCAGTGCTCAGACCCTACACAAACGGACGGAAGACAAAATTTGAAGTACCCTATTCCTGCAAGGTGACAAAATGCTATCCCCAGGCACCCACATGGTTTGGTCTGGCTAAATCCATTATTAAGGTTGCAAGATGCACTCACAGACACTCCTGAATTTGGCAACCAAAGACTCAAGAGAGTTTACCTGGGTCACACTAAGATCCCATCTCCCAAAGGGCTGGGGTGAGTCGGGGGAAAGCTTGATTCTCTGAAGGAGGGCTTCGGTGGGTTTTCTGAGATCCTGTCTCTGGGAGCCTCCTGTCTCACGCTGTTTCTGAAACAGGGGGCTTTCCCCAAGCACTAACTGAGGCGTCTGGGAAGGAGCTACATGGTGGTTTCATTGCCTCCAGAACCCAGAAGAGGTTTAATTGTAAGGTGCTGAAGCTGTCTGGTCTTCCTGGAGGCACAGAGTCTCTTTCCCCAAGTAGCCCCGACTCATGCGCTCCCAGCGACCACCTCCTCTGAGCCTGTCCACAACATTTCTTCCTCACTGACCTGAAACTCTTTTTATATTCACTCGTATTGTTTTATTTCACACTGCAATAGTTCCCATACTTTGGGCAACACAATTCAATCAATACAGACGTAAATGTAAAAGCTCCCATTCATATCCTACAGTCTCAGGGAATCCCACTGCTGTATCCAGAGATGACCATTATTAAAGTGTGTGTGTGTGTGTGTGTGTGTGTGTGTGTGTGTATACACGCTCAAGGAGAGGTTTTATGTATAAAATGGGGACCATTGTTTATACACACTGTTCTGTCACCTCTTCATCGCTCAGTGAAACGTCGTAGATGTCCCAATGCCCACTCATATGACTCCGCCTCATTATATTTCGTATCTGTAGAGTATTCCGCTTTAAGAATACATCAATATTTGTATCCCAATTTCTTTATTTTTGGACATTCAGCTTTTTTGTTTGTTTGTTTCCCCCCAATCCAGAAACGGGGGAATCTTTATACATCTTTATACACACATGCAAATATTTTCGAGGCTAGTTTCCTTAGTCGAACTGTTGGATCACTAGGACACGTGTGTTTTACCTTTTGAGAGACAGCCGCTAAGTTCTCTTCACGAAGACGGGACCAACATACACTCACTCATTAGAGTATGAAGGTACCCATTCCCCACAAGCTTGTCTCTACTGGATGCCACCAATGTTTTAAAATTTTGCCAGCATGGGTGAAAAACGAAATCAGCAACTTGGCCTTTCCTTTTTAAGTTTCCCAGAGGGACGATGGACTTTCTGTCCCTCTCCTCTCCTGCTCCAAAGAGAACAGGTCTGATATAACTCTCGTGTGTAAATTTACGTTTAAATTTTATTACTAGACTTCCTCATTTCGAATCATTCTTGTATTCTGGGGTGTTACACTTTGCAGTATTTTAAAAAAAATTTTTTTTTCAACGTTTATTTATTTTTGGGACAGAGAGAGACAGAGCATGAATGGGGGAAGGGGCAGAGAGAGAGGGAGACACAGAATCGGAAACAGGCTCCAGGCTCCGAGCCATCAGCCCAGAGCCTGACGCGGGGCTCGAACTCACAGACCGAGAGATGGTGACCTGGCTGAGGTCGGACGCTTAACCGACTGCGCCACCCAGGCGCCCCACACTTTGCAGTATTTTTAATTTGCTGCTGGGTTTGGTTCGATAGCATTTTATTTAGAATATTTACCATTGTAAATGAAACCTTTACAACCTTCCTTTTTTAGTTATTCTTGTCTGGTTTGGTATAAAGGTTTTGCTAGACTAGTAAAACTAAATTGGGAGAGTTTTCCATTCTTTTGTGTGCTGTGGGACCTTATCTGCATAGCAATTGTTTTGTATCCTAGAAAGTTTTGTCGAACTTGATGGTCAAACTTTCTGATCTATGTGGCTTTAAGATCGAGAATTTAAAATGGAGACAAAGACTGTATCCCACAATTATGGATAAAAACAGTTAGAAATATTTGAGCCCCACCCACTATCATGTACAATCTATCAACAAGACTACATATAGTGTCTTTCTAGTTTGTATCAGTGGAAGGAATTAGAGAAGAAGCTATAAAATCCACCACGAGGGAAAAAAACAGAAAGGCTCGAAGAGAAGTAGCTGGCCACGACACTCGTTGGATGGCGTTGACCTCTTTGAATCATGAAGATAACACAGAAGCTCTGCTCCACTGGGTTGTCATGCGACTCGACTTCTCGGCTTGATTTAGAGTTTTTAAGCATGCCTCACTTGGTCATGAAAAACTTCTCTTCCCAGAGGGCTCACAGACCAAGGGATCATTTTACTTTGCAAATATGCAAAGGGTTTTTAGCACGGGGTCTGGTTCATGGTAGGCATTCAATAAAAGTTGGTTTCCTTGTCTCAGACCCATTAAAAACCTCTGCTTCGCTTAAATGTATACGCTTCTGTTCTCTTAGAAGGAAAGGTAGCAGGTAGGGGTGTTATTTAGCTTAGTAGCTGGAAATGAATGCCAGCTGTGTGAACTTCAGATGCAATCAGAATTCCAGGGTCTCAACGAAATCTGGATGTGAAAAAAAAATAAAATAAAGCGATTTTGTGAAGGCGCAGCAAATCCAGTTGGCCAAACCTCATCCTTGGAAAACGTTTGGGTTTTCAATCAGCTTCCGTATATATCAGAGACTCCTTTCCTTATGATTTGGCAATTTCCATTCCCAAGATGTGTGGAGGTAGACGAGCATGACTAACCCCGGGCTTTCAAAAGTAATTAATGGGTCCACCTTCCACTGGTAGAAATTCCCGCTTTGGCGCCTAGATCAGAACAATTCTTACTATATCGCACATAAAACAAAACCATTCTTTCTTACTTTCATAGATCATTCCGTACATTCTTCCCGTGTTTTGGCACAAATCACTGGCTCTAATATAAGGCATGCCTTGTACTTCATTTTAATTCAGTAACCCGGAGAGCCGTGGCTTGAAGGATGGCTGGGCTAAAATCAGCACGTACAGAGTGGGGCTCCAACATGCCAAACATCTGTTGGATGTGAACATATTTCAGATGGCTTTAATGCAGCTGAATGTTTGATATCACACGGAAACAGACACTCTGTGATCAGAATCCCTATGTAACAGCTACAGATAGCTGTAGACAAACATGTCTCTGAGCTCTCCCTTGGAAATGATACATATATGGCCGACCTCTCTAGTTGTCTACCCTATTTCCACTCTCCCTTTTTTTCCTTACTAGTAGGAGGCCAATTTTGTGATACATCCAGCTAAGACACTAATTTTTCCAATTTATGGTGAAGTTAGGGATGGCTGTATGATAGAATTCTGGATAATAAGATATACGCAGAAGTTAGCTAAGCATTTCTGGTAAATGTTTTAGTCTTCTTCTTTTTCCTTTCATTTTTTTCTCTTCCCTCCATTGCATTTTACTTTCCTGCCTGGAACGCAGTATTGAGGCCGGAGTTGGAGGAACCCTCTTTTGACCATGAGGCAACACACATTAAAATAAAAGCAGGTCCAAGGGGCTCCTGGGTGGCTCAGTTAGTTAAGTATCCGACTCTTCCAAAAAAATTTTTTTGATTTTATTTATTTTTGATAGAGAGAGACAGAGCACAAGTGGGGAGGTGCAGAGACAGAAGGAGACACAGAATCCGAAGCAGGCTCCAGGCTCCGAGCTGTCAGCATGGAGCCCGACACAGGGCTCGAACCCACAGACCATGAGATCATGACCTGAGCCGAAGTCGGACGCTCAACCGACTGAGCCACCCAGGCGCCCCTAAGCATCTGACTTTTGATCTTGGCTCAGGTTACCATCTCACAATTTTGAGATCAAGCCTCACATCGGGCTCTGCACTGACCTCAAGGAGCCTGCTTGGGATTCTCTCTCTCCCTCTCCCTCTGCCCCTCCCCTGCTCATTCTCTCTTGCTCTCTCTCTCTCTCTCTCTGTCTCTCAAAATAAATAAATAAATGGAGAAAAGCACATCTTAAAGATGGTGGGAGTGAACAGAGAGATAGCTCCTGTGACGTTGCCAAATAGGACCACTTATCATGTGAGAAAACTAAACCCTATAACTAGAGTTATACTTATTATTTACAGTTGAACACAATCCAGATTGGAATCACACAGACGTTGTTTTTTCTTTTTCTAAGTTTTAATGATTATTTCCTCATTTTACCTCTTTCTTATGGAAAAGCTGGATTCACATGAAGAGTGTACGTACATAAGAAACCTCAGACACTCGTATTTCCCTCACACTGAGTTTATAATTTCTTTCAGAGGTAGCCATCTCCATCCGTGTAAGCATGATTATTTGGACAAAAGGACACAGGTTTTTATAACCAGTGGAGAGGCAGGATCGAGGTGATGCCCAGGTCTTTTGCTTTAGACTTCTGTAAAAAGTTATACTGTGCGCGCGCGCGCGCGCACACACACACACACACACACACACGCCTTTTGCAGGGACTAGGAGTTCCCAGAGACATGGGACCATCACCTCTTATGGTTCAACAGCTTTCTTCTCCTAGAAGGGGATCCCATAGGTTCAGGAATGTCCAGAATTACTGATGGTATATTTGGTGTATTTTCAGAATCGACAATACGGCCAACCATCCAGTACAGAAGGATTCTAGTAGAATTTGTGTGTGGTTCATGCACAGATGAGAAGTTCATATAGCCTGGCTGTCATCGTGCCATACATCATACCGTACGATCATACATCAAGTTCACGTAATCATGCCACACCCTTGACTTTCCTGAGGCTTCAGCTTCCTGCTGCTTCTTTGTGAGGGGAGAATGTCCTGCCCAGGGACAGGGTGATTATCAGGGTCCTCACTCCTATTCTTTCTTTACTTGCCTTTGTGCTTGAGCCCTTTATGGTCTGTCGATACCTCTAGTGATACTGAGTGTGTGGGGACGAGGAGGAAAGGACGTAATCCACAGAGTCAGACTTGCCACTCGGTCCTGGAGTTGAGTAAGAAATTGCAGGAAGCATTGCCACTAGATAGCTCTGATTCATGGTCCTCCCCGCCCTCCCATTTCACCCATTTCCATGGAAAATTAAAAATTGTTTACAGAAACAAATTAAAGGGACAGGAGGAATGTTGACAACATTCGTCATCTATGTGTCTTAACCATGTGGCTTTAATAGAACTACTGTGACAAAAACTCCCAAATAGTTTACCATAGAAAAAAACCTGCACCAACTAAAAACAGTATTGTTTTGATTAGCTGTGTTAAAATATTTAGAGAAAGTAAAAGATGTTTGGAACCCGTAGAATTTCTGGACGGCCGGTGCAGAAGGTCACGTTGTGGAGGGACACAGCCATGTGTCTCCATCAGGGGCGAGCCTCCTGGAGGATGAGAAATGAGGCATGGGGGCCAAGGGTCACTGGGATCCAGCCTGCAAAGTCATTTGCAAGGAGGACTGTGGAAAGACAATACAGGAGAGTTCTAGAAGGGAGAAAGTTGTCCCAGATATAAAATGATTGAGAATAGCCCCAGTGAGAGCCATCAAGACGGGCAAAAGCCTACAGGTTGGCAGGTGGGGTGAGTAGGGGCCAGACCAGTGATGCCCTCGCTCAGCCAACTGACTGCTCTGCCTGCAAGAAGGGATAGCTGGCTGTGCAAGTCCAGTGCTCAGGGAGGCAGAAAAAGTGCTCAATGAACAGATTTTGTGGCTCGATAAGTGAGACAGACCTGGCTGGAGACACAAACTGAACCAGCATGTGAGGCCAAGTAGAAGGAAAGGAGTAGGGTAAGATGAACGCGGGAGTTGGCAGCCTTCTGTGAAGTCCACAGAGGGCCGTGAGCCTCTATCACAACTACTCAGCTTGGCCGTTGTGGCACAAGACAGCCAATAAGTAAGGTTGGATTAGAACCCAGCCTCGCCCATTTGTCGAATATTGTCTGGGGCCCCCAATCTAAATTTGACAGTTTTCACATGTCACAAGATAATTTTCTGTCCTCCCCTCACCCGCTTTCCCCAACCATTGAAAAGTTGTAGAAGCTATTCTTAGCTTGTGGGATGTGCAAAACCAGGCAGTGGGCGGGGGCCATGTTTTGCCAATTCCCGTGTTAAACAAATAAAAGCCCAAGGGTGGGGACTGGGGGCAGGGGAAATGAAGGGAGCAGGAGATGGTGAAAAGGGGTAGAAGTAAATGTATGAGGTAAGAACATCAGATTTAATTTTTTTTTAATGTTTATTTAGTTTTGAGAGAGAGACAGAGCGTGAGCAGGGAAGGGGCAGAGAGAGAGAGGGAGACACAGAATCCGAAGCAGGCTCCAGGCTCCGAGCCATCAGCACAGAACCCGATGCGGGGCTCGAACTCACAAACCATGAGATCAACCTGAGCCAAAGTCAGATGCTCAACTGACAGAGCCACCCACATGCCCCCCAATTTATTTCTATTTTAAAAGAAGGAGCTATTAAACAAAAATGAAGGCATTTGTTGTTGCCTTTCCTTCCTCTCTTGGGTTTTTGACATCTGGGAGCAGGTTATGTTGTCCCCGTACCTGCTGCTGGCTTCTGGGGCTCCTGTCTAGTAGCCCTGCTCCTTAGAATTTTTTTTTAAGTTTTAGAACATTATCTCTGAAATCCACACCTTCATTAGGTGACAGATCTATGAGGAGCGTGATTTTATTTGGAATATTTGTTCTTTCTTTCTTTCTTCCCTTTTTTTTTTTTTTTTTTTTGGAGCCACAGGCTGTTAAATTGAGGGCTTTCCCACAGAATCTGCCGCAGCCAACCTTCCAGGAGCATCTTTTACGGCGTCCCTCCATGGGAATTTGTACTTAGTTGGAATAGGCACAGAGATCATTTAATTTGATTGAAAATGATTCCGACTGCCGAGTAACTAATTTGGAAGCTTTTTGAAGCCGGACAGCCCATCAGGCCACCTCTGTTCCCTTTCCCTGCGTTCCCTCCGGACGACACTTGGGGCATAAGACAGGCTCACAGAGCGTTTGCTGATTGAGCGAATGAGCCGGCGAACGAGTGGTTGCCATGGTCATGTCAGTCAGTGGGAGATCAATAGACATTGCGGAACAGAAGATGTTCACCGCAGCTGTGCTACAGGTGTCGATGCTTCTAGAATTATGGGAAAGTCGCTGGAGAGTGTATTTCCTGGTTAGTGGGCTCTGATTTCTTTCCTTCAAATCAGGGGCTCTGAATTCTGTCAATTTGGATGGGGTATCATTTGCCTATGACTACACAGCTGTGGTTATTGTTGGAGCCAGTTCTTGGCCATGATTTGCTTTGTGAAGTGTTTGCTCTGAAATGTGGCTGGACAGGAACCAGAATCCAAGACATTTCAGTGGTTATGGGACATGCTGGAGGACGTTGTGGAGATCGAGGGCCATTTGGGGATGTGGTAAAAAGGTCATTAGGAATGAAGAGCTATGATAACCGAGGAAATATGGTGCCTTATTCATTTTTAACCCAAGATTAGACGAAGAGAAAAGCATGGGAGAACTGCCCTTTGGCCCGACTTGGTGAAGCAACAGTAACCATAACTCCCTTCTTCTGGTCTCTTGGTTTGTGTTGTTGTGTAAACAGCTTCACTGGTATGGGACCAATGGGAATCTTCCTTCTGGTTCTTGCCTTCAAACGAAACGAAACGAAACGCAACAGCTAAGAAGCAAAGGTAGTGTGCAATTCTGTCACAGACGAATGGGGGCACAATTTAGGGCAACAGGATTAAATGTGGGCACATAAAAGTCAAGTATTTCAGGTGGAAAGGGCAATAGCGAAGGAGCCAAGGTCACACTGTCCGGGGAAATGGCCATGCGTCCCCAGATCATCTGGATGACGCATGTCTGGGTGACACAACGTTTACCTTGTGATCCTGGCCTAAGCATAGTGCCCCTCCCCTTCGTGGGGGAGCCCGGGATCCAGATTCTGGGTCAGGTGGGACAAGTTTCCACGTGGGGCTTACACGGCCTCGGCCTTCCCCGGCTTCAGCGTGTCGGGGTCCAGGCAGGCCAACACTCTTCTCTCTTCAGTCATCATGGGGACAAATAATAATTGCACATATGGTCCCTGAAATCTGTTTGCCTTTCAAAGTGCTCACTGTCTGGCTGGAACAATGTTGGGATTTTGCAGACTGGCACTCGGGCAACTGCTTGCTCACGCTCAAGTGTCAGAGCATTGAAGATCAGCCCATAATCCTTCCTTGGCCCGCGACTTCCAGAGTTATTACAAACAGTAATTGCAGGACAGGATTGCAGGCCGCTCACGTGGCCGCAACATTTTCTTGACAAGCTCGTACAGAACGTCAGGAGGAACATTGAGTTTGCATTTTTATGGGCAGCGTAAAGAATGCTTTGTAAATATCTTAAAACTGAAAAAAAGAAAAAAAAAAGCCCCACTAACCCCAACTGAAAACACACACACACACTGCACATCAACTCTAAGAAAGCTCGTTTCTGCTAATCACAACATCAGGTATCTAGTGATCAAGCAATTTCCTGGCAAGAAATACTGTCAGACTAGTCTGGAAGGGTTTTACAAATGTCGACTAGCTCGTGAACCGCAGCCCATACCAAGCTTTTACAGAATGTTAGGTGCAGAGCAATTTCACATGCTCTCTGGGACTGCTTTGTTCTGCAATAAAACCTGGGAACAAAACAGCCGTAGAGTAATTTGAGTCTAAATAGAAAATGGAACCATATGTGGGACACGTTGCTGGAAAGAAACTGAACATTTGATAAATGTTAATAATGATTCAAAGGATATTTAGCTTCTCTCTTGGTTGACCTCGAATACGGTGAGATGACCCATGTGTTGGGCACACAACCAAATACAACAGAATGGCTGTGGCAAGAGACTGGATTTGGGAGATCTAGTAATTAGGGAGTGTCTTCGGTAAGTTGTAGCTGTCCCGCACTGACTAATGCGGGGTGGACCGTTGTAAACCTACCGCATTTACTAATACAGAGCGGACGACCAGACCGGGGAGAGATTTTCGTGTATCCGCCTTTGGAATCCATAAGGTATTACCTAAGCTACCGACTTGCAATAACTTATCGCTGCATTTCCTGGAACCACTGAATCAGAACCGAGAGGTCCCGAGAGGTCACCTAGTCTCGATTCCCTCCAGGGAAGAGCTCCTCTTTGAAAAGCAGCAGCGTTTTCGGCTCTCGGCGTTCAATTAAGTGTTTCTAGGGGCAGGAGGCTCATCACTAACAGAGTTCTTGTGTTGGATACTTCTCTTTGTAATAACTTTTTTTTTTTTTATTTTGAGCCTCCCTATAATTTTTACCATTTGCCTTGCTCACCTTCTGAAGCCTCACAAAACAAGTCAAATCCCTAATCCCCATGCCAGCCCCGTAGATCCTTTTTTTTTTTATTTTTTTTAACGTTTTAT